>NC_084757.1:7177795-7270784 GCF_033978785.1 Entelurus aequoreus | reverse complement strand
AGAGAGTTGTTTTAGTAACACTCTTAATGTGTGACTCAAAGGAGAGAGTTGTTTTAGTAACACTCTTAATGTGTGACTCAAAGGAGAGAGTTGTTTAGTAACACTCTTAATGTGTGACTCAACGAGAGAGTTGTTTTAGTAACACTCTTAATGTGTGACTCAAAGGAGAGAGTTGTTTTAGTAACACTCTTAATGTGTGACTCAAAGGAGAGAGTTGTTTTAGTAACACTCTTAATGTGTGACTCAAAGGAGAGAGTTGTTTTAGTAACACTCTTAATGTGTGACTCAAAGGAGAGAGTTGTTTTAGTAACACTCTTAATGTGTGACTCAAAGGAGAGAGTTGTTTTAGTAACACTCTTAATGTGTGACTCAAAGGAGAGAGTTGTTTTAGTAACACTCTTAATGTGTGACTCAAAGGAGAGAGTTGTTTTAGTAACACTCTTAATGTGTGACTCAAAGGAGAGAGTTGTTTTAGTAACACTCTTAATGTGTGACTCAAAGGAGAGAGTTGTTTTAGTAACACTCTTAATGTGTGACTCAAAGGAGAGAGTTGTTTTAGTAACACTCTTAATGTGTGACTCAAAGGAGAGAGTTGTTTTAGTAACACTCTTAATGTGTGACTCAAAGGAGAGAGTTGTTTTAGTAACACTCTTAATGTGTGACTCAAAGGAGAGAGTTGTTTTAGTAACACTCTTAATGTGTGACTCAAAGGAGAGAGTTGTTTTAGTAACACTCTTAATGTGTGACTCAAAGGAGAGAGTTGTTTTAGTAACACTCTTAATGTGTGACTCAAAGGAGAGAGTTGTTTTAGTAACACTCTTAATGTGTGACTCAAAGGAGAGAGTTGTTTTAGTAACACTCTTAATGTGTGACTCAAAGGAGAGAGTTGTTTTAGTAACACTCTTAATGTGTGACTCAAAGGAGAGAGTTGTTTTAGTAACACTCTTAATGTGACTCAAAGGAGAGAGTTGTTTTAGTAACACTCTTAATGTGTGACTCAAAGGAGAGAGTTGTTTTAGTAACACTCTTAATGTGTGACTCAAAGGAGAGAGTTGTTTTAGTAACACTCTTAATGTGCGACTCAAAGGAGAGAGTTGTTTTAGTAACACTCTTAATGTGTGACTCAAACGAGAGAGTTGTTTTAGTAACACTCTTAATGTGTGACTCAAAGGAGAGAGTTGTTTTAGTAACACTCTTAATGTGTGACTCAAAGGAGAGAGTTGTTATAGTAACACTCTTAATGTGTGACTCAAAGGAGAGAGTTGTTTTAGTAACACTCTTAATGTGTGACTCACACGAGAGAGTTGTTTTAGTAACACTCTTAATGTGTGACTCAAACGAGAGAGTTGTTTTAGTAACACTCTTAATGTGTGACTCAAAGGAGAGAGTTGTTTTAGTAACACTCTTAATGTGTGACTCAAAGGAGAGAGTTGTTTTAGTAACACTCTTAATGTGTGACTCACACGAGAGAGTTGTTTTAGTAACACTCTTAATGTGTGACTCAAAGGAGAGAGTTGTTTTAGTAACACTCTTAATGTGCGACTCAAAGGAGAGAGTTGTTTTAGTAACACTCTTAATGTGTGACTCAAAGGAGAGAGTTGTTTTAGTAACACTCTTAATGTGTGACTCAAAGGAGAGAGTTGTTTTAGTAACACTCTTAATGTGTGACTCAAAGGAGAGAGTTGTTTTAGTAACACTCTTAATGTGCGACTCAAAGGAGAGAGTTGTTTTAGTAACACTCTTAATGTGTGACTCAAAGGAGAGAGTTGTTTTAGTAACACTCTTAATGTGTGACTCAAAGGAGAGAGTTGTTTTAGTAACACTCTTAATGTGTGACTCAAAGGAGAGAGTTGTTTTAGTAACACTCTTAATGTGCGACTCAAAGGAGAGAGTTGTTTTAGTAACACTCTTAATGTGCGACTCAAAGGAGAGAGTTGTTTTAGTAACACTCTTAATGTGTGACTCAAACGAGAGAGTTGGGTGGAAGATAATACCCAGATTCTTTACCGAGTCGCCTTGTTTAATTGTTTGGTTGTCAAATGTTAAGGTGGTATTATTAAATAGATGTCGGTGTTGAGCAGGACCGATAATCAGCATTTCCGTTTTCTTAGCGTTGAGTTGCAAAAGTTAGCGGACATCCATTGTTTAATTTCATTAAGACACGCCTCCAGCTGACTACAATCCGGCGTGTTGGTCAGCTTTAGGGGCATGTAGAGTTGAGTGTCATCAGCATAACAGTGAAAGCTAACACGTATGATGTCATCAGCATAACAGTGAAAGCTAACACGTATGATGTCATCAGCATAACAGTGAAAGCTAACACGTATGATGTCATCAGCATAACAGTGAAAGCTAACACGTATGATGTCATCAGCATAACAGTGAAAGCTAACACGTATGATGTCATCAGCATAACAGTGAAAGCTAACACGTATGATGTCATCAGCATAACAGTGAAAGCTAACACGTATGATGTCATCAGCATAACAGTGAAAGCTAACACGTATGATGTCATCAGCATAACAGTGAAAGCTAACACGTATGATGTCATCAGCATAACAGTGAAAGCTAACACGTATGATGTCATCAGCATAACAGTGAAAGCTAACACGTATGATGTCATCAGCATAACAGTGAAAGCTAACACGTATGATGTCATCAGCATAACAGTGAAAGCTAACACGTATGATGTCATCAGCATAACAGTGAAAGCTAACACGTATGATGTCATCAGCATAACAGTGAAAGCTAACACGTATGATGTCATCAGCATAACAGTGAAAGCTAACACGTATGATGTCATCAGCATAACAGTGAAAGCTAACACGTATGATGTCATCAGCATAACAGTGAAAGCTAACACGTATGATGTCATCATCATAACAGTGAAAGCTAACACGTATGATGTCATCAGCATAACAGTGAAAGCTAACACGTATGATGTCATCAGCATAACAGTGAAAGCTAACACGTATGATGTCATCAGCATAACAGTGAAAGCTAACACGTATGATGTCATCAGCATAACAGTGAAAGCTAACACGTATGATGTCATCAGCATAACAGTGAAAGCTAACACGTATGATATCATCAGCATAACAGTGAAAGCTAACACGTATGATGTCATCAGCATAACAGTGAAAGCTAACACGTATGATGTCACCTAGCAGCAGCATGTAAATACTAAAGAGTGCAGGGCCAAGAACCGAACCCTGGGGAACTCCGCACGTTACCTTAACATAGTCCGAGGTCACATTGTTATAGGAGACACACTGCATCCTGTCAGTAAGATAACATAGTCCGAGGTCACATTGTTATGGGAGACGCACTGCATCCTGTCAGTAAGATAACATAGTCCGAGGTCACATTGTTATGGGAGACACACTGCATCCTGTCAGTAAGATAACATAGTCCGAGGTCACATTGTTATGGGAGACGCACTGCTGCATCCTGTCAGTAAGATAACATAGTCCGAGCTCAGCATTGTTATGGGAGACACACTGCATCTGTCAGGTAAGATAACATAGTCCGAGGTCACAATTGTTATTGGAGACACACTGCATCCTGTCAGTAAGATAACATAGTCCGAGGTCACATTGTTATGGGAGACACACTTGCATCCTGTCAGTAAGATAACATATCCGAGGTCACATTGTTATTGGAGACACACTGCATCCTGTCAGTAGATAACATAGTCCGAGGTCACATTGTTATGGAGACACACTGCATCCTGTCAGTAAGATAACATAGTCCGAGGTCACATTGTTATGGGAGACGCACTGCATCCTGTCAGTAAGATAACATAGTCCGAGGTCACATTGTTATGGGAGACACACTGCATCCTGTCAGTAAGATAACATAGTCCGAGGTCACATTGTTATGGGAGACACACTGCATCCTGTCAGTAAGATAACATAGTCCGAGGTCACATTGTTATGGGAGACACACTGCATCCTGTCAGTAAGATAACATAGTCCGAGGTCACATTGTTATGGGAGACACACTGCATCCTGTCAGTAAGATAACATAGTCCGAGGTCACATTGTTATGGGAGACACACTGCATCCTGTCAGTAAGATAACATAGTCCGAGGTCACATTGTTATGGGAGACACACTGCATCCTGTCAGTAAGATAACATAGTCCGAGGTCACATTGTTATGGGAGACACACTGCATCCTGTCAGTAAGATAACATAGTCCGAGGTCACATTGTTATGGGAGACACACTGCATCCTGTCAGTAAGATAACATAGTCCGAGGTCACATTGTTATGGGAGACACACTGCATCCTGTCAGTAAGATAACATAGTCCGAGGTCACATTGTTATGGGAGACACACTGCATCCTGTCAGTAAGATAACATAGTCCGAGGTCACATTGTTATGGGAGACACACTGCATCCTGTCAGTAAGATAACATAGTCCGAGGTCACATTGTTATGGGAGACACACTGCATCCTGTCAGTAAGATAACATAGTCCGAGGTCACATTGTTATGGGAGACACACTGCATCCTGTCAGTAAGATAACATAGTCCGAGGTCACATTGTTATGGGAGACACACTGCATCCTGTCAGTAAGATAACATAGTCCGAGGTCACATTGTTATGGAGACACACTGCATCCTGTCAGTAAGATAACATAGTCCGAGGTCACATTGTTATGGGAGACACACTGCATCCTGTCAGTAAGATAACATAGTCCGAGGTCACATTGTTATGGGAGACACACTGCATCCTGTCAGTAAGATAACATAGTCCGAGGTCACATTGTTATGGGAGACGCACTGCATCCTGTCAGTAAGATAACATAGTCCGAGGTCACATTGTTATGGGAGACACACTGCATCCTGTCAGTAAGATAACATAGTCCGAGGTCACATTGTTATGGGAGACACACTGCATCCTGTCAGTAAGATAACATAGTCCGAGGTCACATTGTTATGGGAGACACACTGCATCCTGTCAGTAAGATAACATAGTCCGAGGTCACATTGTTATGGGAGACACACTGCATCCTGTCAGTAAGATAACATAGTCCGAGGTCACATTGTTATGGGAGACACACTGCATCCTGTCAGTAAGATAACATAGTCCGAGGTCACATTGTTATGGGAGACACACTGCATCCTGTCAGTAAGATAACATAGTCCGAGGTCACATTGTTATGGGAGACACACTGCATCCTGTCAGTAAGATAACATAGTCCGAGGTCACATTGTTATGGGAGACCACTGCATCCTGTCAGTAAGATAACATAGTCCGAGGTCACATTGTTATGGGAGACACACTGCATCCTGTCAGTAAGATAACATAGTCCGAGGTCACATTGTTATGGGAGACACACTGCATCCTGTCATGTTATGGAGAGACACAACTGGCATCCCTGTCAGTAAGATAAACATAGTCCGAGGTCACATTGTTATGGGAGACACACTGCATCTGTCAGTAAGATAACATAGTCCGAGGTCACATTGTTATGGGAGACCACACTGCATCCTGTCAGTAAGATAACATAGTCCGAGGTCACATTGTTATGGGAGACACACTGCATCCTGTCAGTAAGATAACATAGTCCGAGGTCACATTGTTATGGGAGGACACACTGCATCCTGTCAGTAAGATAACATAGTCCCGAGGTCACATTGTTATGGGAGACACACTGCATCCTGTCAGTAAGATAACATAGTCCGAGGTCACATTGTTATGGGAGACACACTGCATCCTGTCAGTAAGATAACATAGTCCGAGGTCACATTGTTATGGGAGACACACTGCATCCTGTCAGTAAGATAACATAGTCCCGAGGTCACATTGTTATGGAGGACACACTGCATCCTGTCAGTAAGATAACATAGTCCCGAGGTCACATTGTTATGGGAGGACAGCACTGCATCCTGTCAGTAAGATAACATAGTCCCGAGGTCACATTGTTATGGGAGACACACTGCATCCTGTCAGTAAGATAACATAGTCCGAGGTCACATTGTTATGGAGACACACTGCATCCTGTCAGTAAGATAACATAGTCCGAGGTCACATTGTTATGGGAGACGCACTGCATCCTGTCAGTAAGATAACATAGTCCGAGGTCACATTGTTATGGGAGACACACTGCATCCTGTCAGTAAGATAACATAGTCCGAGGTCACATTGTTATGGGAGACACACTGCATCCTGTCAGTAAGATAACATAGTCCGAGGTCACATTGTTATGGGAGACACACTGCATCCTGTCAGTAAGATAACATAGTCCGAGGTCACATTGTTATGGGAGACACACTGCATCCTGTCAGTAAGATAAACATAGTCCGAGGTCACATTGTTATGGAGGAACACACTGCATCCTGTCAGTAAGATAACATAGTCCGAGGTCACATTGTTATGGGAGACGCACTGCATCCTGTCAGTAAGATAAACATAGTCCGAGGTCACATTGTTATGGGAGACACACTGCATCCTGTCAGTAAGATAACATAGTCCGAGGTCACATTGTTATGGGAGACACACTGCATCCTGTCAGTAAGATAACATAGTCCGAGGTCACATTGTTATGGGAGACGCACTGCATCCTGTCAGTAAGATAAACATAGTCCGAGGTCACATTGTTATGGGAGACACACTGCATCCTGTCAGTAAGATAACATTAGTCCGAGGTCACATTGTTATGGGAGACGCACTGCATCCTGTCAGTAAGATAACATAGTCCGAGGTCCACATTGTTATGGGAGACACACTGCATCCTGTCAGTAAGATAACATAGTCCGAGGTCACATTGTTTATGGGAGACCACACTGCATCCTGTCAGTAAGATAACATAGTCCGAGGTCCACATTGTTATGGGAGACACACTGCATCCTGTCAGTAAGATAACATAGTCCGAGGTCACATTGTTATGGGAGACCACACTGCATCCTGTCAGTAAGATAACATAGTCCGAGGTCACATTGTTATGGGAGACGCACTGCATCCCTGTCAGTAAGATAACATAGTCCGAGGTCACATTGTTATGGGAGACACACTGCATCCTGTCAGTAAGATAAGAGTTAAAACCAAGACAAGGCTAAGTCTGACATACCAATACGCGTTTTGATACGCTCCTAATAAAAATATTATGATGGACCGCTATGGAAAGCGGCGCTAAGATCAAGAAGCAGCAACATAGATGACATCCATCGTTAGCAATAGATCATTAGTCATTTTTGCGAGGGCTGTCTCCGTAGAGTATTGATCTAGTATTGGTGAACAATGTATTTTTTTTTTGTAGTATTGATGTAGCGTTGATTAAGTATGGATGCAGTATTGATGTAGTGTTGATGTAGTGTTGATGTAGTGTTGATGTAGTGTTGATGTAGTGTTGATGTAGTGTTGATGTAGTATTGATGTAGTGTTGATGTAGTGTTGATGTAGTGTTTGATGTAGTGTTGATGTAGTGTTGATGTAGTATTGATGTAGTGTTGATGTAGTATTTATGCAGTAACGATGTAGTGTATATATATAGTATTGATGTAATAATGATGTAGCATTGATGTATTGTAATATTGAAGTAGCAACTATGAAAATATTGGTGTAACATAGATGTGGTAATAGCATTAATGTAGTATTTATGTATTATTGATATAGAATGGATGTGATATTGATTCAGCATTGATGTAGTATTGATGTATTATTGATATAGAATGGATGTGATATTGATTCAGCATTGATGTAGTATTGATGTATTATTGATATAGAATGGATGTGATATTGATTCAGCATTGATGTAGTATTGATGTATTATTGATATAGAATGGATGTGATATTGATTCAGCATTGATGTAGTATTGCTGTGATGTAACGTGGATGTAGTGTTGATGTATTATTGATATGTAGTAAGAAGGTAAATATTTGAAGTAATGAGTTGATATATCAATCAATCAATCAATGTCAACTTACAGTATATAGCCCTAAATCACCAGTGTCTCAAAGGGCTGCACAAGCCACAATGACATCCTGGGCTCAGATCCCACATCAGGGCAAGGAAAAACTCAACCCAATGGGATACAATGAGAAACCTTGGAGGGGACTGCAGATGTGGGGACCCCCCTGGGCGACCAGTGCAATGGACGTCTAGTGGATCTAGTTAATAGTGTGAGGGTCCAGTCCATAGTGGATCTAACATAATAGTGAGAGTCCAGTCCATAGTGGATCTAACATAATAGTGTGAGTCCAGTCCATAGTGGATCTAACATAATAGTGAGAGTCCAGTCCATAGTGGATCTAACATAATAGTGAGAGTCCAGTCCATAGTGGATCTAACATAATAGTGTGAGTCCAGTCCATAGTGGATCTAACATAATAGTGAGAGTCCAGTCCATAGTGGATCTAACATAATAGTGAGAGTCCAGTCCATAGTGGATCTAACATAATAGTGAGAGTCCAGTCCATAGTGGATCTAACATAATAGTGAGAGTCCAGTCCATAGTGGATCTAACATAATAGTGTGAGGGTCCAGTCCATAGTGGATCTAACATAATAGTGTGAGTCCAGTCCATAGTGGATCTAACATAATAGTGTGAGTCCAGTCCATAGTGGATCTAACATAATAGTGAGAGTCCAGTCCATAGTGGATCTAACATAATAGTGAGAGTCCAGTCCATAGTGGATCTAACATAATAGTGTGAGAGTCCAGTCCATAGTGGATCTAACATAATAGTGAGAGTCCAGTCCATAGTGGATCTAACATAATAGTGTGAGAGTACAGTCCATAGTGGATCCAACATAATAGTTTTCAGAGTCCAGTCCATAGTGGATCTAACATAATAGTGTGAGAGTCCAGTCCATAGTGGATCTAACATAATAGTGAGAGTCCAGTCCATAGTGGATCTAACATAATAGTGAGAGTCCAGTCCATAGTGGATCTAACATAATAGTGTGAGGGTCCAGTCCATAGTGGATCTAACATAATAGTGAGAGTCCAGTCCATAGTGGATCTAACATAATAGTGTGAGAGTCCAGTCCATAGTGGATCTAACATAATAGTGAGAGTCCAGTCCATAGTGGATCTAACATAATAGTGTGAGAGTCCAGTCCATAGTGGATCTAACATAATAGTGTGAGTCCAGTCCATAGTGGATCTAACATAATAGTGTGAGTCCAGTCCATAGTGGATCTAACATAATAGTGTGAGGGTCCAGTCCATAGTGGATCTAACATAATAGTGTGAGTCCAGTCCATAGTGGATCTAACATAATAGTGTGAGTCCAGTCCATAGTGGATCTAACATAATAGTGAGAGTCCAGTCCATAGTGGATCTAACATAATAGTGAGAGTCCAGTCCATAGTGGATCTAACATAATAGTGTGAGAGTCCAGTCCATAGTGGATCTAACATAATAGTGAGAGTCCAGTCCATAGTGGATCTAACATAATAGTGTGAGAGTACAGTCCATAGTGGATCCAACATAATAGTTTTCAGAGTCCAGTCCATAGTGGATCTAACATAATAGTGTGAGAGTCCAGTCCATAGTGGATCTAACATAATAGTGAGAGTCCAGTCCATAGTGGATCTAACATAATAGTGAGAGTCCAGTCCATAGTGGATCTAACATAATAGTGTGAGGGTCCAGTCCATAGTGGATCTAACATAATAGTGAGAGTCCAGTCCATAGTGGATCTAACATAATAGTGTGAGAGTCCAGTCCATAGTGGATCTAACATAATAGTGAGAGTCCAGTCCATAGTGGATCTAACATAATAGTGTGAGAGTCCAGTCCATAGTGGATCTAACATAATAGTGTGAGTCCAGTCCATAGTGGATCTAACATAATAGTGTGAGTCCAGTCCATAGTGGATCTAACATAATAGTGTGAGGGTCCAGTCCATAGTGGATCTAACATAATAGTGAGAGTCCAGTCCATAGTGGATCTAACATAATAGTGTGAGAGTCCAGTCCATAGTGGATCTAACATAATAGTGAGAGTCCAGTCCATAGTGGATCTAACATAATAGTGTGAGAGTCCAGTCCATAGTGGATCTAACATAATAGTGAGAGTCCAGTCCATAGTGGATCTAACATAATAGTGTGAGAGTACAGTCCATAGTGGATCCAACATAATAGTTTTCAGAGTCCAGTCCATAGTGGATCTAACATAATAGTGTGAGAGTCCAGTCCATAGTGGATCTAACATAATAGTGAGAGTCCAGTCCATAGTGGATCTAACATAATAGTGAGAGTCCAGTCCATAGTGGATCTAACATAATAGTGTGAGAGTCCAGTCCATAGTGGATCTAACATAATAGTGAGAGAGTCCAGTCCATAGTGGATCTAACATAATAGTGTGAAAGTCCAGTCCATAGTGGATCTAACATAATAGTGTGAGAGTCCAGTCCATAGTGGATCTAACATAATAGTGTGAGAGTCCAGTCCATAGTGGATCTAACATAATAGTGTGAGAGTCCAGTCCATAGTGGATCTAACATAATAGTGTGAGAGTCCAGTCCATAGTGGATCTAACATAATAGTGTGAGAGTCCAGTCCATAGTGGATCTAACATAATAGTGTGAGAGTCCAGTCCATAGTGGATCTAACATAATAGTGAGAGTCCAGTCCATAGTGGATCTAACATAATAGTGTGAGAGTCCAGTCCATAGTGGATCTAACATAATAGTGAGAGTCCAGTCCATAGTGGATCTAACATAATAGTGTGAGAGTACAGTCCATAGTGGATCCAACATAATAGTTTTCAGAGTCCAGTCCATAGTGGATCTAACATAATAGTGTGAGAGTCCAGTCCATAGTGGATCTAACATAATAGTGAGAGTCCAGTCCATAGTGGATCTAACATAATAGTGAGAGTCCAGTCCATAGTGGATCTAACATAATAGTGTGAGGGTCCAGTCCATAGTGGATCTAACATAATAGTGAGAGTCCAGTCCATAGTGGATCTAACATAATAGTGAGAGAGTCCAGTCCATAGTGGATCTAACATAATAGTGTGAGAGTCCAGTCCATAGTGGATCTAACATAATAGTGTGAGAGTCCAGTCCATAGTGGATCTAACATAATAGTGTGAGAGTCCAGTCCATAGTGGATCTAACATAATAGTGTGAGAGTCCAGTCCATAGTGGATCTAACATAATAGTGTGAGAGTCCAGTCCATAGTGGATCTAACATAATAGTGTGAGAGTCCAGTCCATAGTGGATCTAACATAATAGTGTGAGAGTCCAGTCCATAGTGGATCTAACATAATAGTGAGAGTCCAGTCCATAGTGGATCTAACATAATAGTGTGAGAGTACAGTCCATAGTGGATCCAACATAATAGTTTTCAGAGTCCAGTCCATAGTGGATCTAACATAATAGTGTGAGAGTCCAGTCCATAGTGGATCTAACATAATAGTGAGAGTCCAGTCCATAGTGGATCTAACATAATAGTGAGAGTCCAGTTCATAGTGGATCTAACATAATAGTGAGAGTCCAGTCCATAGTGGATCTAACATAATAGTGAGAGTCCAGTCCATAGTGGATCTAACATAATAGTGAGAGTCCAGTCCATAGTGGATCTAACATAATAGTGTGAGAGTCCAGTCCATAGTGGATCTAACATAATAGTGAGAGTCCAGTCCATAGTGGATCTAACATAATAGTGAGAGTCCAGTCCATAGTGGATCTAACATAATAGTGTGAGAGTCCAGTCCATAGTGGATCCAACATAATAGTGTGAGAGTCCAGTCCATAGTGGATCTAACATAATAGTGAGAGTCCAGTCCATAGTGGATCTAACATAATAGTGTGAGAGTCCAGTCCATAGTGGATCTAACATAATAGTGAGAGTCCAGTCCATAGTGGATCTAACATAATAGTGAGAGTCCAGTCCATAGTGGATCTAACATAATAGTGTGAGAGTCCAGTCCATAGTGGATCTAACATAATAGTGAGAGTCCAGTTCATAGTGGATCTAACATAATAGTGAGAGTCCAGTCCATAGTGGATCTAACATAATAGTGAGAGTCCAGTCCATAGTGGATCTAACATAATAGTGTGAGAGTCCAGTCCATAGTGGATCTAACATAATAGTGAGAGTCCAGTCCATAGTGGATCTAACATAATAGTGAGAGTCCAGTCCATAGTGGATCTAACATAATAGTGAGAGTCCAGTCCATAGTGGATCTAACATAATAGTGTGAGAGTCCAGTCCATAGTGGATCTAACATAATAGTGAGAGTCCAGTCCATAGTGGATCTAACATAATAGTGAGAGTCCAGTCCATAGTGGATCTAACATAATAGTGAGAGTCCAGTCCATAGTGGATCTAACATAATAGTGTGAGAGTCCAGTCCATAGTGGATCTAACATAATAGTGAGAGTCCAGTCCATAGTGGATCTAACATAATAGTGAGAGTCCAGTCCATAGTGGATCTAACATAATAGTGAGAGTCCAGTCCATATAGGGGCCAGCAAGAGACTTAGTAGTTCTCATGTAGTATTGATGTAGCGTTGATGTAGTATGGATGCAGTAATGATGTAGTGTTGATATACAGTATTTATACAGTAATTGATGTGGTATTAATAGCATGGATGTAGTATTTGTATACTATTTATGTATTATTGATGTAGCGGCGGTGTCCTGGACCTCAGGAACGTTAGCCAGGAATGTTCCAGAAAGGCTCTGAGGAGTACCTGTTGGATGATTGGTCCATCCCACGTGTTTGTGTGTCCAGGACACGGCGGGACAGGAGCGGTACCGCACCATCACCACGGCGTACTACCGTGGCGCCATGGGCTTCATCCTCATGTATGACATCACCAACGAGGAGTCCTTCAACGCCGTGCAGGACTGGTGCGTGACGAGTCCTTGTGCACGTGTCCTTGTGCACGTGTCCTTGTGCACGTGTCCTGGGTCTTCATGGCTTTTGTCTTCCAGGGCCACTCAGATCAAGACGTACTCGTGGGACAACGCCCAGGTCATCATGGTGGGCAACAAGTGCGACATGGACGAGGAGCGAGTGGTGGCCCCCGAGAAAGGCAAACACTTGGCCGACCAACTGGGTGAGGAGCAAGAAAGCCTTTTGATTTCACTTCTTTGCTGGCCTTCTTCTCATCTTTTTACACACATTTTGTTGCTGGCTGCTACATGCTTTAATACTTTGGAACGCGCTAAGAAAAGATAAGATAAGATCATCTACAAACAGGAAATGTACAGTGTTACAGCAGCAAACAAACAGGAAATGTACAGTGTTACAGCAGCAAACAAACAGGAAATGTACAGTGTTACAGCAGCAAACAAACAGGAAATGTACAGTGTTACAGCAGCAAACAAACAGGAAATGTACAGTGTTACAGCAGCAAACAAACAGGAAATGTACAGTGTTACAGCAGCAAACAAACAGGAAATGTACAGTGTTACAGCAGCAAACAAACAGGAAATGTACAGTGTTACAGCAGCAAACAAACAGGAAATGTACAGTGTTACAGCAGCAAACAAACAGGAAATGTACAGTGTTACAGCAGCAAACAAACAGGAAATGTACAGTGTTACAGCAGCAAACAAACAGGAAATGTACAGTGTTACAGCAGCAAACAAACAGGAAATGTACAGTGTTACAGCAGCAAACAAACAGGAAATGTACAGTGTTACAGCAGCAAACAAACAGGAAATGTACAGTGTTACAGCAGCAAACAAACAGGAAATGTACAGTGTTACAGCAGCAAACAAACAGGAAATGTACAGTGTTACAGCAGCAAACAAACAGGAAATGTACAGTGTTACAGCAGCAAAAGGCATGGACTGCAAACATAAAGTCAACTAAGCACACAAATTAAATATAAGTAAAGCTAAAATGAAAAATAAACAAGAAAAACAGATAATACTGTATGGAATGTTTAGCAAACAAAAATCAGCTGAGAGCTGCAGTTTTAGCAAAACAGCATACCCAGCACAACACAGATATGCACACAGTACACATTAAGTGCAACATAGTATTGGTCAATTCTACATCCATATGTACTAAGTCAATACTACTTATATCACACTAATGCTCCACCAATAATAGAAAACCAGTGAACACTTTGTATCAGTCCATCTTAGATGAGCTCGGGCTCAGCGAAGCCGGCAGTGTTTCTGGGTGTTGTTGATAAATGGCTTTGGCTTTGCATAGGAGAGTTTTAACTTGCACTTACAGATGTAGCCACCAACTGTAGTTACTGACAGTGGTTTTCTGAAGTGTTCCTGAGCCCATGTGGTGATATCCTTTACACACTGATGTGGCTTTTTGATGCAGCATCGCCTGAGGGATCCAAGGTGTGTAATATCATTGCTTACCTGCAGTCATTTCTCCACATTCTCTGAACCCTTTGATGATATTACGGAGCGTAGATGGTGAAATCCCTCAATTCCTTGTTGAGAAATGTTGTTGTTCAACAATTTGCTCAGGCATTTGTTGACAAAGTGGTGACCCTTGACCTGTGACCCTCGCCCCGTCCTTGTTTGTGAATGACTGGAAGCTGCTTTTATACCCAATCATGGCACCCACCTGTTCCCCATTAGCCTGTTCACCTGTGGGATGTTCCAAATAAGTCTTTGATGAGCATTCCTCAACTTTATCACTCTTTTTTGAAACATGTTGCAGGAATCAAATTCCAAATGAGCTAATATTGTGTGTTGCTTCTGCAAGGACTGTGTGTGTTGCTTCTGCAAGGACTGTGTGTGTTGCTTCTGCAAGGACCGTGTGTGTTGCTTCTGCAAGGACCGTGTGTGTTGCTTCTGCAAGGACTGTGTGTGTTGCTTCTGCAAGGACCGTGTGTGTTGCTTCTGCAAGGACTGTGTGTGTTGCTTCTGCAAGGACCGTGTGTGTTGCTTCTGCAAGGACTGTGTGTGTTGCTTCTGCAAGGACCGTGTGTGTTGCTTCTGCAAGGACTGTGTGTGTTGCTTCTGCAAGGACTGTGTGTGTTGCTTCTGCAAGGACTGTGTGTGTTGCTTCTGCAAGGACTGTGTGTGTTGCTTCTGCAAGGACCGTGTGTGTTGCTTCTGCAAGGACTGTGTGTGTTGCTTCTGCAAGGACCGTGTGTGTTGCTTCTGCAAGGACCGTGTGTGTTGCTTCTGCAAGGACTGTGTGTGTTGCTTCTGCAAGCACCGTGTGTGTTGCTTCTGCAAGGACCGTGTGTGTTGCTTCTGCAAGGACCGTGTGTGTTGCTTCTGCAAGCACCGTGTGTGTTGCTTCTGCAAGCACCGTGTGTGTTGCTTCTGCAAGGACCGTGTGTGTTGCTTCTGCAAGGACCGTGTGTGTTGCTTCTGCAAGGACTGTGTGTGTTGCTTCTGCAAGGACCGTGTGTGTTGCTTCTGCAAGGACCGTGTGTGTTGCTTCTGCAAGGACCGTGTGTGTTGCTTCTGCAAGGACCGTGTGTGTTGCTTCTGCAAGGACTGTGTGTGTTGCTTCTGCAAGGACCGTGTGTGTTGCTTCTGCAAGGACTGTGTGTGTTGCTTCTGCAAGGACCGTGTGTGTTGCTTCTGCAAGGACCGTGTGTGTTGCTTCTGCAAGGACCGTGTGTGTTGCTTCTGCAAGGACTGTGTGTGTTGCTTCTGCAAGGACCGTGTGTGTTGCTTCTGCAAGGACTGTGTGTGTTGCTTCTGCAAGGACTGTGTGTGTTGCTTCTGCAAGGACTGTGTGTGTTGCTTCTGCAAGGACCGTGTGTGTTGCTTCTGCAAGGACTGTGTGTGTTGCTTCTGCAAGGACTGTGTGTGTTGCTTCTGCAAGGACCGTGTGTGTTGCTTCTGCAAGGACTGTGTGTGTTGCTTCTGCAAGGACTGTGTTTGTCTTTTAAACATCTTCAGGACAAACACTAAAGTCTTGAGGTGTTTGAAAACTTTAGTGGAACCCGTTTCAAGTTGGCTTGTGTCAACAACCTGACGATGCTAGCCAGAAAGTGCACGCCTAAAGGGGCCCTCTTATGCAAAACCAACTTCTCTTACCTATTGCTACCTCTAACTGGGTATTTGGGATCTGCATAAGTCCCACAAACTTACAAAAGTCAAACCGTGGACATATTTGGAAAAAGTCACACTTTATCTAAACCAGCTGTTTGAAATTTGCTGTAACATCACAGTAGGGTTGTCCCCATACCAATATTTTGACTTGTGTTGTTCATATGTGGGTGTGACAGACTTGTGTTGTTCATATGTGGGTGTGACAGACTTGTGTTGTTCATATGTGGGTGTGACAGACTTGTGTTGTTCATATGTGGGTGTGACAGACTTGTGTTGTTCATATGTGGGTGTGACAGACTTGTGTTGTTCATATGTGGGTGTGACAGACTTGTGTTGTTCATATGTGGGTGTGACAGACTTGTGTTGTTCATATGTGGGTGTGACAGACTTGTGTTGTTCATATGTGGGTGTGACGGACTTGTGTTGTTCATATGTGGGTGTGACAGACTTGTGTTGTTCATATGTGGGTGTGACAGACTTGTGTTGTTCATATGTGGGTGTGACAGACTTGTGTTGTTCATATGTGGGTGTGACAGACTTGTGTTGTTCATATGTGGGTGTGACAGACTTGTGTTGTTCATATGTGGGTGTGACAGACTTGTGTTGTTCATATGTGGGTGTGACAGACTTGTGTTGTTCATATGTGGGTGTGACGGACTTGTGTTGTTCATATGTGGGTGTGACAGACTTGTGTTGTTCATATGTGGGTGTGACGGACTTGTGTTGTTCATATGTGGGTGTGACAGACTTGTGTTGTTCATATGTGGGTGTGACAGACTTGTGTTGTTCATATGTGGGTGTGACGGACTTGTGTTGTTCATATGTGGGTGTGACAGACTTGTGTTGTTCATATGTGGGTGTGACAGACTTGTGTTGTTCATATGTGGGTGTGACAGACTTGTGTTGTTCATATGTGGGTGTGACAGACTTGTGTTGTTCATATGTGGGTGTGACGGACTTGTGTTGTTCATATGTGGGTGTGACAGACTTGTGTTGTTCATATGTGGGTGTGACAGACTTGTGTTGTTCATATGTGGGTGTGACAGACTTGTGTTGTTCATATGTGGGTGTGACAGACTTGTGTTGTTCATATGTGGGTGTGACAGACTTGTGTTGTTCATATGTGGGTGTGACAGACTTGTGTTGTTCATATGTGGGTGTGACAGACTTGTGTTGTTCATATGTGGGTGTGACAGACTTGTGTTGTTCATATGTGGGTGTGACAGACTTGTGTTGTTCATATGTGGGTGTGACAGACTTGTGTTGTTCATATGTGGGTGTGACGGACTTGTGTTGTTCATATGTGGGTGTGACAGACTTGTGTTGTTCATATGTGGGTGTGACAGACTTGTGTTGTTCATATGTGGGTGTGACAGACTTGTGTTGTTCATATGTGGGTGTGACAGACTTGTGTTGTTCATATGTGGGTGTGACGGACTTGTGTTGTTCATATGTGGGTGTGACAGACTTGTGTTGTTCATATGTGGGTGTGACAGACTTGTGTTGTTCATATGTGGGTGTGACAGACTTGTGTTGTTCATATGTGGGTGTGACAGACTTGTGTTGTTCATATGTGGGTGTGACGGACTTGTGTTGTTCATATGTGGGTGTGACAGACTTGTGTTGTTCATATGTGGGTGTGACAGACTTGTGTTGTTCATATGTGGGTGTGACAGACTTGTGTTGTTCATATGTGGGTGTGACAGACTTGTGTTGTTCATATGTGGGTGTGACAGACTTGTGTTGTTCATATGTGGGTGTGACAGACTTGTGTTGTTCATATGTGGGTGTGACAGACTTGTGTTGTTCATATGTGGGTGTGACAGACTTGTGTTGTTCATATGTGGGTGTGACAGACTTGTGTTGTTCATATGTGGGTGTGACGGACTTGTGTTGTTCATATGTGGGTGTGACAGACTTGTGTTGTTCATATGTGGGTGTGACAGACTTGTGTTGTTCATATGTGGGTGTGACAGACTTGTGTTGTTCATATGTGGGTGTGACAGACTTGTGTTGTTCATATGTGGGTGTGACAGACTTGTGTTGTTCATATGTGGGTGTGACAGACTTGTGTTGTTCATATGTGGGTGTGACAGACTTGTGTTGTTCATATGTGGGTGTGACAGACTTGTGTTGTTCATATGTGGGTGTGACAGACTTGTGTTGTTCATATGTGGGTGTGACAGACTTGTGTTGTTCATATGTGGGTGTGACAGACTTGTGTTGTTCATATGTGGGTGTGACAGACTTGTGTTGTTCATATGTGGGTGTGACAGACTTGTGTTGTTCATATGTGGGTGTGACGGACTTGTGTTGTTCATATGTGGGTGTGACGGACTTGTGTTGTTCATATGTGGGTGTGACGGACTTGTGTTGTTCATATGTGGGTGTGACAGACTTGTGTTGTTCATATGTGGGTGTGACAGACTTGTGTTGTTCATATGTGGGTGTGACAGACTTGTGTTGTTCATATGTGGGTGTGACAGACTTGTGTTGTTCATATGTGGGTGTGACGGACTTGTGTTGTTCATATGTGGGTGTGACGGACTTGTGTTGTTCATATGTGGGTGTGACAGACTTGTGTTGTTCATATGTGGGTGTGACGGACTTGTGTTGTTCATATGTGGGTGTGACAGACTTGTGTTGTTCATATGTGGGTGTGACAGACTTGTGTTGTTCATATGTGGGTGTGACAGACTTGTGTTGTTCATATGTGGGTGTGACAGACTTGTGTTGTTCATATGTGGGTGTGACAGACTTGTGTTGTTCATATGTGGGTGTGACAGACTTTTGGAGAATATGGCGTCAGCTGTAATAAATGAATAAAAAACAATGCAGGACTTTAGCGTCAGCATGAAGTTCCCACCACTGACCAGCGGAGGGCAATATTGTCTTTGTGCCGGCAGGTCTGGAGTATTACGAGGCCAGCGCCAAGGAGAACATCAACGTGCGGCAAGTCTTTGAGCGCCTGGTGGACGTCATCTGCGTCAAGATGTCCGAGCGGGTGGACGTGGAGGCGCCGGCGGCCCCCGGCGCCAAGACGGCCAGACTGAGCGACAAGCCGGCCCAACTACCTCAGAAGTGCTGCTGATGGGCCGCCGCCATGGCGTGGATCAACTGTGGTGACATTCCTCAGTCGTGCTGGCGTCTCACACACACATTCACACACACTTGCACTTGTTTGACTGCCATCTGTCTTCTTGTTGTCATTGTGTGAGCCTCCCTCCGCCAAGGCACAACGCAAGTTACTTCATCCGCCACTTCAAGGGGAGGAAGGGAAAGATGGCCGACGACCTGGCCAACAAGACGAATGAAAAAAGCTTTTGTCTTCACATTCACGCCATAGGAACTCATAGAACTTATTCTCACGCCATTTTTGAAAAACGAAGCAAACTTAAAACAAACCAACGGAAGGAGAAATTCTGTTTTCACGCTTTGACTGGCCGCTTCTCACTGAGCTACGTTCTAGAACAATCCGTAGTCGACTTGAAGGACGCCCTCAGGCCGCGTCACCAACGCACAACTCTCAGGCCGAGTCGCAGCCGCCATCGTCAGCCCGAACGCCGGGGCAATGTTGATCCTTGACTGTCCTTTTGTCCGGGTAGCCTCCCTTTTTCTGTTTTTGTCTCTTCAGGCAAAACTTTTCATTTCTTTGGTTGTTTTGGAGCAAACGTAAAGCAAACCAACGGAAGGACAAATACTATTTCCGCATTTTGACTGGCCGCTACGTTTTAGAACAATCCGTATTCGACTTGAAGGACGCCCTCAGGCCGCGTCACCAACGCACAACTTTCAGGCCGAGTCGCAGCCGCCATCGTCAGCCTGAAAGCTGGGGCAATGTTGATCCTTGACTGTCCTTTTGTCCGGGTAGCCTCCCTTTTTCTTTTTTTGTCTCTTCAGGCAAAACTTTTCATTTCTTTGGTTGTCACCAATGCACAACTCTCAGGCCGAGTCGCAGCCGCCATCGTCAGCCCGCATCAAGCTTCAATAATCGCACTTAGCAAAAAAAAAAAGAAAAATGGCGTGAAACTGGATGGACGAGTGTCATGTAGCTTGTACTCTGGGGTCCACATGGCGGTGGAAAAGACGTTGTTGTGGTTCCCTCCCTGCGTGTGTGTGTGTGTGTGTGTGTGTGTGTGTGTGTGTGTGTGTGTGTGTGTGTGTGTGTGTGTGTGTGTGTGTGTGTGTGTGTGCTGCATTTAATTCTCATGATATTAACTGTTGTGTTTGTGCACAGTATCTTTGAGCTGATGACATAACGTGTGTGTGCTAAAAAAACAGCAAAGAAAAGATAAAAGTTTGAGTGCATTTCCGGTCCAATCTTCTGCCAAAATGCGTCTCCCAGCTCACGTTTTGTGCGTGACTATGTTGTTGATTCATTCTGGTGACTTTGTACACGATAGATTTAGAAGTTCTAATGCTGTGAAGTTATTTTATTTGCCGTGTTGAGGAAGTTGATGTACACTTGTTGTCTTACAGTTTCAGTCCCATTTGGAGGACAAGCACAAAGTGATTGTACAAATATTGTCAATGTTTGTATATTATAGATGCAATTTAGTACAGTATAGTAAAATATTAACAATCTTTAATCGTAGTGTTTGTCTGATTTGACTTTTACACAAATACAGTAGATTTAAAAGATCCTCCTCAAGACTGTTTATTTTTCTCCATTCATTCATTTTTTGTATACATAATTTCATATTCATATGGTAGTTCTGACCAAACTGAGCTTCAATGTTTTTATGAATTTCCCCCCAAAATGTAATAGAACATAAAATGTTGGCACAGTCAGATTTTTTTGCCTCAAAAAATAAACAAATACCCTAAAAGTAAGTCATATAAAGTCCACTTTTATCTCATAATTTCGACTCAATTTACAAGATAAGAATTGCCTACAATCTATGGAAGCCCTACAAGTGACCCCAAAGGTAAGTCACAATTATGAGATTTAAAAAAGGCTTAAATAAAAGAACGTTGATTGATGATCTCAAAGTTTTGACTTTATTATCTTATTATTTCGATGTATTATCTCACAATTATGACTTTTTTTCTCATCATTTTGACTTTCTTATCTTTTCGACTCAAATGATATAAGAATATTGCCTACAATGTTAAATCGTTTAGTTATGAGATTGAAACAATTCTTATCTCATAAATGTAATGATCTCATAATTTCCATATTCATGACTTTTTCCTCTAACATTTGTAACTTTTTATTTTATTTCACCTTTTTATCTCATTATTATGACTTTGGGCTTTCATAGATGTGACTCTTTATTAGTACAGTTCTGATCTTATAATTAGTACTAATGTTTTACATTTGAATTCTTTCTCTGTATAATTCCACCCATCCATCCATTTTCCTACCGCTTGTCCCTTTCGGGGTGGCGGGGGGTGCTGGAGACAATTCATGCCCTTTGAATAAAAACACCGACAAAAAAACTTGCTCAAATCGTGAAGAAGACGCGGAAGTTGTCAATCAGTTGACCAATCAGGTGCCCCGTTGTACCGGAGAAGGCTCGACCTGATCAATCAGTTGACCAATCAGGTGCCCCGTTGTACCGGAGAAGGCTCGTCCTGAGCCAATCACAGACTTCCTTACGGCTCCCAATGAGGCTCCTTACTCTGCGTTGGCCTGGGCGCTTCTTGAACTCCAATAACCTCAAATAATCGTCGGTAAGGCTCTTAATGATATATTTGATTGACTTAAAAGTGCTGTGTCATATTGTGGACTACACAGTTGGCCTAATAGGCTGCTGAACCCGCGCTTAATTTCAAGGTAGATTTAAGCTAGCTAGCTTGATTTCGCACCGGGATTAATCAAAGCTAACATGACAAACTCAAGCCTCTTTTCTTCTCATTTACTCATTTGATCTAATGTAAACATATAATGCATTTTAATACAATAGCTTTAAAATTAAAGACGAGATGTTTGTCAAAGAAACTACAGTAAAGAATATATCTGCATGTTGTAGCACTGTGTGAGAATGTAAGAAACAACAGTAAAGAATATATCTGCATGTTGCAGCACTGTGTGAGAATGTAAGAAACAACAGTAAAGAATTTATCTGCATGTTGTAGCACTGTGTGAGAATGTAAGAAACAACAGTAAAGAATATATCTGCATGTTGCAGCACTGTGTGAGAATGTAAGAAACAACAGTAAAGAATATATCTGCATGTTGCAGCACTGTGTGAGAATGTAAGAAACAACAGTATAGAATATATCTGCATGTTGCACCACTGTGTGAGAATGTAAGAAACAACAGTAAAGAATATATCTGCATGTTGTAGCACTGTGTGAGAATGTAAGAAACAACAGTAAAGAATATATCTGCATGTTGTAGCACTGTGTGAGAATGTAAGAAACAACAGTAAAGAATATATCTGCATGTTGTAGCACTGTGTGAGAATGTAAGAAACAACAGTAAAGAATATATCTGCATGTTGTAGCACTGTGTGAGAATGTAAGAAACAACAGTAAAGAATATATCTGCATGTTGCACCACTGTGTGAGAATGTAAGAAACAACAATAAAGAATATATCTGCATGTTGTAGCACTGTGTGAGAATGTAAGAAACAACAGTAAAGAATATATCTGCATGTTGCAGCACTGTGTGAGAATGTAAGAAACAACAGTAAAGAATATATCTGCATGTTGTAGCACTGTGTGAGAATGTAAGAAACAACAGTAAAGAATATATCTGCATGTTGCAGCACTGTGTGAGAATGTAAGAAACTACAGTAAAGAATATATCTGCATGTTGTAGCACTGTGTGAGAATGTAAGAAACTACAGTAAAGAATATATCTGCATGTTGTAGCACTGTGTGAGAATGTAAGAAACAACAGTAAAGAATATATCTGCATGTTGCAGCACTGTGTGAGAATGTAAGAAACAACAGTAAAGAATATATATGCATGTTGCAGCACTGTGTGAGAATGTAAGAAACAACAGTAAAGAATATATCTGCATGTTGTAGCACTGTGTGAGAATGTAAGAAACAACAGTAAAGAATATATCTGCATGTTGTAGCACTGTGTGAGAATGTAAGAAACAACAGTAAAGAATATATCTGCATGTTGCAGCCCTCGTGAGAATGCCTCAGACCAACAAGTCAGCCGGCGCTGGCAACACGTCAGGTCAGGTCTGTGCTCCAGACCAAGGTCAACCCCCACCTCAGCAGGTCTGTGCTCCAGACCAAGGTGAACCCCCAACTCAGCAGGATTTTAGGACTGCGGAGACTGACGACCAGGGAGGCCAGGAGATCATCAAATCGCCCAGTGACCCTAAGAAATACAGGTGGGAGGAAGACTGGGATAAAGTGAGCAATCTTCATCTGGGGTGTGCTTTCCCATGCAGATTTATCCAGCTCAGTAACGGCCTGAGAGCCTTGCTCATCTCCGACTTCAGCAGGACTGATGGCAACGGAGAGGAAGCGGGCCAGGGCGATGCTGGGGATGAGGGGGAGGACAGTGAAGAGGATTCTGGTGAGGGATCAGAAGAGGAAGAGGAGGAAAATGAAGAGGAGGAGCAGGACAGCGACTTTGACGAGCTGGATGAGGACAATGTAGCCAAGAAGAAGAAAGAGAAGCAGGTGGGAGACAAATAATGGATGAATTATCATTGATTTAATGTGTGTGTGTGTGTGTGTGTGTGTGTGTGTGTGTGTGTGTGTGTGTGTGTGTGTGTGTGTGTGTGTGTGTGTGTGTGTGTGTGTGTGTGCTTGTCCAGGCTGCAGCTGCATTGTGCATCAATGTGGGTAGATGAATTATCATTGATTTAATGTGTGTGTGTGTGTGTGTGTGTGTGTGTGTGTGTGTGTGTGTGTGTGTGTGTGTGTGTGTGTGTGTGTGTGCTTGTCCAGGCTGCAGCTGCATTGTGCATCAATGTGGGTAGATGAATTATCATTGATTTAATGTGTGTGTGTGTGTGTGTGTGTGTGTGTGTGTGTGTGTGTGTGTGTGTGTGTGTGTGTGTGTGCTTGTCCAGGCTGCAGCTGCATTGTGCATCAATGTGGGTAGATGAATTATCATTGATTTAATGTGTGTGTGTGTGTGTGTGTGTGTGTGTGTGTGTGTGTGCGTGTGTGTGTGTGCTTGTCCAGGCTGCAGCTGCATTGTGCATCAATGTGGGTAGCTTCAGTGACCCTGACGACCTCCCTGGCCTCGCCCACTTCCTGGAGCACAGTAAGTCCTGCTCCATAATCATCACACTTCCCGTGGCTCCTTAGTGCCACCCCAGTGGCTCCCTGGAGCATTTGTAAAAAAGGATTGAAAATGGAAAAAGATGGCGGAAAAATAATGTTTTTGTTTTACAGTAGTATGTTTTTAGTTTGAGGACAAACATGACACAAACCTTTCCAATTGTTAGAACTACCACTGTTGAATATGTTGGTGTGTCTGCTTCACTGATGACACTATTTGCTCAACATCCTTTTGTCCTACTCATTTTGGCAGTTCTTGAACTCACCATAATGTGGACTGTGACGCAACAGTTTGTTTACATGTAAAATCTTCCACTCCTTTGTCTCATTTTGTCCACCAAACGTTTTATGCTGTGCATGAATGCACTAAGGTGAACTTTGTTGATGTCATTGACTTGTTGGAGTGCCGTTTCCTTTAACTTGGACACACACATCTATACCTTTGGCCATTAAAAGACAGTCATTTCAAGAAGTTATCGCACCTTCTGAGTAGCCTCTGATTTACTAATGATTTCTAATGTTGTAAAAATGTGTAGAATAAATATTACATTTCAACATTTCTGTCAACCAAGACTTGCTTCAGCCTGCGACTCGTAGTCATTTTGATAGTAGGCTAATATAACTAATATAGGCACTTACAGTCAAGATGGGTATTAACACTTTTATTAACCCACTTAGTCAAGATGGGTATTAACAGAAAATAAACTGTTTAAGTAGCACAGAATTACATAACATAAATAAAATAGAAACATATTCTTTCTACCTCAAATAAATAACATACTGTAGCTGTGCAAATAATACAAAATGTATCAAACTCAGATTAAAAAATTAATTTTCAGGCAGGCACTTTTTAATTCCCAGTGGAGGATGTAATGGACTGTCACACACGTAAGTGACTTGACTTCATTGTGCAACTATGATCTTTCTCACTTCACATACATTTTTGGCAGCATTTCTCCTGCCAAATATGCCCGGCTTGGCAACTTGAGAAGAGTTTTGATTTGGGCTTACATGGTAAACAAGTCAAATGAATGTTTTATCCAGACACGCACATTTGTCCAAATGTGGCCAAGTAGACACATTGGTCTACATCGCTAAAAGAAACATCTGAGGAAGAGAATCCGTCTGCCATATTCCATTAGTTTTTTAAATATATAAATCGCCCGCTTGAATATTCCCTTATATTGGTCATTTTAACGTGAAATCAATGATATCGGTATTACGATATTTTCTTGATTCATATCTTGTTTAAAAAAATATCGATATATCTTACAAACTCCATATATCGCCCAGACCTACGCGTGGGTATATCTGCAATATATATAAAAATCACGTCCACATTGCAGACATGCTGACAACGCTCCAGTCCATTTTTTCACATCCAGTTTCGGTAGCGCGGTTTTTGGTGATCAAAGTCTTTTTTTGGTGGTCAAGTTTCAATAGTGCGCAAATAATAAGCCATATATATCAATTCATACTGTAACGACCAGCTAATGTTGATGTTTTATGTTTGTGTGGTTTGGATTAGATGTCAGTTTTTCCCATGTTTACAAACACACCGTCTGTGTCTGAAAGGTGATTAGCGGAGAATGAGGAAGTGTTGTTGTGTCCGGTGGGGAAGGAGACTAAAGTCAGTGCCGTTGTTTGTTATCATAAGATTGGTAATAAAAGTTAAAAATAGAGTTGGACTTTG
Organism: Entelurus aequoreus; assembly: GCF_033978785.1. Taxonomy (NCBI): domain Eukaryota; kingdom Metazoa; phylum Chordata; class Actinopteri; order Syngnathiformes; family Syngnathidae; genus Entelurus; species Entelurus aequoreus. The sequence continues at coordinate 7,244,922 of NC_084757.1, read as the reverse complement.
TGTGATTTCTTCTGGGGGTTACAATATATTATGTTACTTTAATTTGTTTTCGAGTACAACAAAGCCCTTATTTTCAAGATGTGGCGATAATAAAAATGCGCCACATTCAATTACATTAAGGGGAAACCCTATAAGTGAAACGGCAACATAACTACTGTCTTGTCACACAGCATTCGTAAGTGTACACACTGACTTCCTGTTTAGTGCGAAGTAAGCTTCAAAATAAAAGCATGGCAGTAACAAGCATGATTTTACCACATCAACTAACAACTTTTTTTGATTTGCTATTTGCGCATGAACCAAGTGTTTATTGTTTTTGTCGTCAAGATTAAAAAATGTGAACGCAGTGGCTACTTTTGGTTTTGATTTTGGCTACGTGGACAAGCCATTATGACCATGGTTAGCCAATTGGAAGGGCGTGGACACAACCAGGTATTTGACATAAATCTCTTTTATGAAATTATTATTTTTCTTGTGGAAAATAATGCCCATGGAAGAAGATTTAGTCATTGTAAAAAATATCAGGATTGTTACAGAGGAACATCTTGAATCTAAAGTCCTCGTTGCCATGGAATGGCCTCAGACTTTGTTCAATATCTGCAGTGGCGTCTTTCCTCTTTTCATTTTTCCCTTCTCTTCCTCCTCAGTGGTGTTCATGGGTAGCGAGAAGTATCCGGCGGAGAACGGCTTCGACGCCTTCCTCAAGAAGCACGGTGGAAGTGACAACGCCTCCACGGACTGCGAGAGAACCATCTTCCAGTTTGACGTGCAGAAGAAACATTTCAGGGAGGCGCTCGACAGGTGAGCTCGCCACCTCCTCCAGAACTTACTAGTTTCTGCTGGATACCTTTTTGTGTTCCAGGTGGGCGCAGTTCTTCATCTGTCCTCTGATGATTGAGGACGCCATCGACAGGGAGGTGGAGGCGGTGGACAGCGGTGAGTCCATGATGACATCATTCATTGTCGTTCCACTTACAACATGCATGTAATACCTTTTTAAGGTTGTGTATTCTCTCCTGTCGTGCTCAGAATATCAGTTAGCGAGGCCTTCGGACTCACATCGTAAGGAGATGTTATTTGGAAGCTTGGCCGTCCCGGGACATCCGATGAGCAAGTTCTGCTGGGGTAAGAACCGCTTGGTCATCTTAGTTTTGACAGCAGATTTTAGTCATATTTTAATCATCTAAATGGATTTAGCTTTAGTCAAGTTTTAGTCGACTAAAATATAAAGTTTAACATTATACACAAAGTTGTATACGTTAACTGTTGGCAATTTGGAGTGCATAACTTGGAGAAATCCTATTTCAACTATGATGTTCAGTAACTAACTATTTTCTGTTCTATCATTGAAATGTAATGTGTACATTCTATCATGTACGTCTGCTAGTTATTTAGCCAATTATGAACACACATAAATATAACTGATCAATAGGAGTTTAAGTCCCAATGCCAGTGTACAGTGCATGTATTATAGTCCTATGAAGAAGTCAACTACTTTTAATCTATATTGTATATAACAGGGGTTTCAAAAAATAAAATAAAATCGATTTTCGATTGAATCGCGATTCTTATTTGTAATGATTCTTAATTGATAAAAAACTTTGATTTTTTTGTTTATTTTATCTGTCCTGTGCAGCATCTCAGGCAAATCATATTGTTGATGTAGATGTCCATCTTGTTGGAAGGTACACATTTAGTTTAGAAAACGAGAAGTGTTGCATACTTCTCTTGTTGCCTTAATAGTATTTGACTTTATTAAATGTTTGGGTAGAATTTTATTAAACAAAAACAATTTTTTTCTAAGTAATATAGAAATGTATTGCAGCTGTTTATCTATTTTATGGAGGAATGTAGTTAATCATAGAACTGGCACCCAATAGTATTAAAAAGTATGGATTTTGACTCGAGAATCGTTTTGAATCAAGTATCTATTCTGAATTGAATCGTTACCCCAAGAATCGAATTGCATTGAATCGTGTGGTGACCAAAGATCCCCAGCCCTAATGTATAACTACCCAGGGTGTGCACAATTTGCGTCTTGGCCAATGTCCCGTTTAAGTACAGCAACCAGTGTTCTAGTTCTACGACGTGTATGAATATATATCTCACATACCTGTCTTTCTTTGTGACACAAATGACAAATCTGCTCTTTTGCGTTGTCTAGTTGTGCAATTAATAGCTCAACGGTGTGCCAAGGACATCAGTTAAAGCAGTGGTCCCCAACCTTTTTTTGGGGGTGGGGGGGTGTATTATTATTTTTTTTGTCATAAAAAAATACAATCATGTGTGCTTACGGACTGTATCCCTGCAGACTGTATTGATATATAATGTAGGAACCAGAAATATTAATAACAGAAAGAAACAACCCTTTTGTGTGAATGGGGGAGGGCGGTTTTTTGGGTTGGTGCACTAATTGTAAGTGTATCTTGTGGTTTTTATGTGGATAAATAAAAAAAATAAAACAAATATTTTTATTTTTATTTTTTGTGCGGCCCGGTACCAATCGATCCACGGACCGGTGGTTGGGGACCACTGAGTTAAAGTGCACTCATTAAGTTGACAGGCAGGCTCGCCCATGGTTTGCTACAAAAGTAGTGCCTGCTCCTGTTCTACCGTCTTTAATGGTAACAGTAATTAAGTGCAGTATGAATCATTTCAAAAGATTCTGTTGGAGCAACTTACTATTGCTTAGCTGTCCTGATGGCCTGCAGATGGCGCTTCAAGTTGGTTCTAGTTGTAAATAGAGCCACAGGGTTTACAACGTGTCTTGTTGTATACCGCAGAAATAGTGAAGTGCGTCCATTTGTCTTCTCTTCCTTCCAGGTGTAGAAGACATATTCTATTGAGGTGTGTGACAAAACAGCCTTGTTACAAATCACAACGTTATGTCTTACTAAGACAGTAGTTCTCTGTGATTTACTCCCCGGCCCCACATGCAACTGTGTCTGGGTATAACCCGAACTTGTCCCACCCGCCTAAAACTAAATGAAATACGATTGGATTTCGTCTTGTCTTTATTTGTTGACTAAATTGTCAGTAAATTTCATCATTGTTTTGGTCAACATGCATTTGTTTTGATTAGTTATCCTCCTGATTTAATTAATGGAAAATAAGTCGTTGACGATAACTAAGGCAAAGCTTTTTAGTCAACAAAATAACACTGTCTCGCTGCCTTGGTCTTGTGTGAATCGTTCTCCGCCCGGCAGCCGCCTCGCATGCACATTTTCTCCCCAATCCTGGTGTCGTCCTGCTTTGTGGTGGAATGACAAACAAGTGTGATTTCATTTTAGGAAATGCTCAGACATTGAAACAGGAGCCCAGAGAGAAGGGGATCAACACGTACCAGCGGCTGCGAGACTTCTGGAGGAGATACTACTCCGCTCATTACATGACGCTCGCTGTTCAGTCTAAAGGTTTGTTTTTGCCAACACGTCCTCCAAAGAGTCCTTCCACCATCTGTTGACATCATCTTCTTCCTGTTCAGAGACACTGGACACACTGGAGCAGTGGGTTAGAGAGATCTTCATTCATATCCCCAACAAGTAAGAAGCTTTCATAACATCATCACTCTCAGTTTTTACTTCCTGTTCCACTTTTCCACACCCTGCATTTGGGGTACCAAAAAGTCCGAGCTAGACAATTCCACAGTTCTCCACAATGGGGAAGAAGTAGGGCTGGGCAATTTTGATGACTACTCATCCAAAAGCCATGTAAAAAACACTGTTCTACTAATGCTAATGTTAGCAAGTTGGTTGTTGTTGACGTGACCACCGATGCCATTTTGACATCATGCGTCCTTGTGTGTGCTTTCTTTTACTTGAAAGCTTATAAACGTCAAGCAATTATTGCTACATTACAATGCTTTTTCTTATTTATTTACTTATTATGTTGATAATATGTTGAACTCATCTCTAGTTTCTTGACTTTTTAGTACACATTTTTAAAAACTGGCAGGTTAAAATAATTTAAAAAAAAGTTACTATATTGTGTATTAATTGAGATCAGGTGAAATTAAAAAATGAATCGTGATGGTTTTTTTTTCCAGCCCGGTGAAAAAGACAAAAAAGGTTAACTTATTACCACATTACACTATGTCCACATTATAATGCCATCGTGCTGATTACGTAGCTAGTAACACCTGCACACACAACCAGTGTTAGAAAATAACAGTGTTGCATAATGACAGCAGTAACACCGTTACTTTTACTAGTAACGAGTAGTTGCATAATGACAGCAGTAACACCGTTACTTTTACTAGTAACGAGTAATCTAATTGATTACTTTTACGTACGTTACAACGCTGTTACCGATTTGTTTGACGTAATGTGGCACGCTGCTTTTGAGGTAGTTGTATGTCAACAAGACAGCGTCAGAAGCACAGCAAGTTCAATGCAGGAAGTAACGTTTCACTAGTGAAAGCAACAACCAGAACTAAACATTAAAATGAACTTGATATGAAATAGTAAGAAGCAACATCACACAGCATGTAGGCTAGGTACACACACACACACACACACACACAATGCACACACACTCCTACTACTACGAGGGCATAATGAACAACTAATCAATGATTGACGTCACAAGTTTGCAATCATACAATACCCCATCTAAGCATATTCAATCTCTTTATTAGCTAGCGCTAACACAATCCAGTGAAAAGATTCATCTGATACTGCTAAGCTAGTTAAAATGTTGCTCTGAGTGCGCTCTCGCTGACGTCACGCGTCACTTGGCAACAGACACAGCCTTTTAAAGGCACATACACACACTCAGCTCTCATGAATCGTCTTTCAATGCCAGATATTTGTATTCATATTTTTTTTAAACGTATTGATTACATGTATTAAAGAGTAATTCTCTTAGTAATTCAACAACTTTTTTGGTAAAGTAACTATAATTAATTACTTTTTAAAAGTAATTTTCAGACACTGCACACAACATACACACTAAAATGTTTTATGGGTGTGACGATACTCAATATTGGGTACATGATAACTACACAATATTATGACCATATTTACAAAATATATGAGTGGACAAACAGACTTTATTTAACTGGGTCACAAAACAATGCTGGTGCATTTTGAAATGTTTTATAACTTTGCATGCACTACCTATGCATGAACATTTGACTGATGTACACCTTTCCACTAATTGAAAGGAAAACTAAAAGTTAGATGAAAATAAATCAAGTACTGTAAAGGCTATATCCAAAGTGCACTTCCCTTTCATCTTGGTATCCATCCATGATTGATTTGTGTGAGAGTTGTGGTTGCCTTTCCTTGGAGATAAACACTGCAGTAGCTGTTGGACTACGATGAAGGAGGGCAGCTCAGCGTGTCACGTGCCCAAACAGGTGGATGGCGTGGGGACACGTTGATGTGGCACTCTCATCTAGTGGCATGGCTTTTGAAGTTCCAAGGCAATGACAACTGCTTGCTTGTAAAACCTGAGTTATGCCTTTTAGTTTCTTCTAGTCAGACAAGATTTAGGTATAGTAGATGATATATAATGTCTTGAAATGGCCAACCATGCACACCTACAAGAACAGCTGATAGGAGACCCTTCTGAAAAAGACTTCAAACAGTTGACACGGGACAAGCGGTAGAAAATGGATGGATGGAAACATGCCAAGGTAAAATACGACTACTTATATCTTGTCTGACGAGAAGAAACTAAAAGGTATTTTCAATAAGAAGACATAATGAACCTTTTTGAGAAACCTCAGCTGTGTGTTTGAAAGTGTGTATGAAACCTTGTCATGTTTATAAATGTCACTCCTAGCATTTACACTTTCAAACCTTACTGCACTGGACAAAAGAAACAAACCTAAAGACTAATCCTTGACATCAGGAAGACAACACTTGCTAAATGTTGTTGCTGTTTTTGCAGCGCGGAACCTTCAGTCGACTTTTCTCACCTGCAGCAGCCCTTTGACACGCCGGCTTTCAACCAACTGTACAAAGGTATGACAGGTCTCTTTAGGCGGTACTGCCTCGATGGTAAACTAAGATTAGAACACTTGAAATGCACCGTAAAGTGGTTTGCATCACAGTTATGTACTGAACAGCAGGAGTCGCCAACCCGTGGAGCGCGATCCACCAGATGATCTTTGGGACCCTACAGGTCCATCCATTTTCTACCGCTTATTCCCTTAGGCTCTAGCGCCCCCTGCGACCCCGATCTCAGCTACAATCGGGCGGAAGGCGGGGTACACCCTGGACAAGTCGCCACCTCATCGCAGGGCCAACACAGATAGACAGACAACATTCACACTCACATTCACACACTAGGGACCATTTAGTGTTGCCAGTCAACCTAACCCCAGGTGCATGTCTTTGGGGGTGGGAGGGGCCTATCCCCAGGTGCATGTCTTTGGAGGTGGGAGGGGCCTATCCCCAGGTGCATGTCTTTGGAGGTGGGAGGGGCCTATCCCCAGGTGCATGTCTTTGGAGGTGGGAGGGGCCTATCCCCAGATGCATGTCTTTGGAGGTGGAAGGAGCTTATCCCCAGGTGCATGTCTTTGGAGGTGGGAGGGGCCTATCCCCAGATGCATGTCTTTGGAGGTGGGAGGAAGCCGGAGTACCCAGAGGGAACCTACGCAGTCACGGGGAGAACATGCAAACTCCACACAGAACAATCCCGAAACCGCGATTGAACTCACGACTACTCAGGACCTTCGTATTGTGAGGCAGACGCACTAACCCCTCTCCCACCGGGCTGGTCGATCAGGAAAATATATAAAATATATAAAAGAAAATGAATATTACATCAGTGACACCCCCACCTGGAGAATGACCAACAGACTCTCAACACAGCGGCCACAACCCCCCAAAGGGCCGCGCTCTACATCCGCTAGTCTCGCACATTGCATGACGTGCTCATAGATCATTGAGCTGCAACAATGCATTCAAACTGATTGATTTGGGATGCTAGAAAATGTTTGATGCATTGCAACAAACAACTCTTTCTTCAACTACGAGTCCAGGACCATCATCGCTCACCTGCGAAGGGGAGCTAACAAGCCAAATGATATATTGAAACTTTTATTAGTAGATTGCACAGTACAGTACATATTCCGTACAATTGACCACTAAATGGTAACACCCCAATAAGTTTTTCCACTTGTTTAAGTCGGGGTCCACGTAAATCAATTCATGGTAATGCTACAAAATACTACAGTCCGTGAACATTGCTCCAAAGGCGGGATTTTGTGTTGATATTAAACACTTGCCTTGTGCAAAGGCAGTACTATCTTATAAAACAAGGTGGCAACTAAAGAAGGGCTGCCCTGTTTATCTCCTCTTTATCACAGAGGATAAACCCGCCAGCTGATTTGACTATTTCCGATACTAAAATGTGACTTGCGCCCCATATGTGACCAAAGGATGAACAAATATACAGTACTACAGTACTAAGACTATAGTAGCCATAAACAGTTAGTTTCTACGGCAGGGCTGCCCAAAGTGCGGCACAAGACCACCCAAGCAGGCCAGTAAAAAAAAAAAAACACTGGCAAAAATTGGGAAAACAGCAAGAAACACTGTGTGGGTGTGTGTGTGTGTATGTACTGTATATATGTACACACACACATTATTTATATATATATATATACACACACTTACATATATATATATATATATATATATATACAGTTATGTTCATAATAATAGCAGTGTGTTTAAAAAGGTGAGTAAACCTCAAAATTCTTCAAATAAATTGCATTTTAATGAACACAAATGCATTGGGGACACTGCACATTCTATTTCAAAGCCAGAAAATTGGAAAAAAGTAATTTTATTTGACAATATTTTACAGAAAGTCAAGAAATATAAAACAAAAAAATAGCAGTGTTGACATCTTTCTTTACAAAACTCAAATGTACTGTATAAACTAAGAAAGGCTTGCAGATTCAACTTTCCTTAGAATTATTAACTATAATTTAGTTGCATAACCACGTTTTGTGATAACTGCTTCACATCTGTGACACATGGGGTCCACCAACTTCTTGCACCGGTCAACAGGTAATGCAGCCCAGGACAATTGTACTACGTTCCACAATTCCTCTGCATTTTTTGGTTTTGCCTCATGAACAGAATTTTCTATGTCAGCCCACAAGTTTTCAATGGGATTAAGGTTCGGGGATTGTGCTGGCCACTCCATTACTTGAATTCTGTTTGTCTGGAACTATGATTTTGCTTGCTTGCTGGTGTGTTTGGGGTCATTGTCTTGTTGAAACACCCATTTCAAGGGCATTTCCTGTTCAGCATATGGCAACATGACTTGTTCCTGTATTCTGATGTACTCAAACTGATCCATGATCCCTGGTACACGATAAATAGGACCAACATCATAGTACGAGAAACATCCCCATATCATGATGCTTGCACCACCATGCTTCACCGTCTTCACTGTGTACTGAGGCTTGAAGTCAGTGTTTGCAGGACATCTGACAAACTGTCTGTGGCCCTTACACCCAAAAAGAACAATCTTACTCTCATCAGTCCCCAAATATTACGCCATTTCTTTTTAGGCCAGTCAATGTGTTATTTAGCAAATTGTAACCGCTTCAGCACACGTCTTTTTTTTAACAATGGGACTTTGCGGGGGCTTCTTGCTGCTAGCTTACAGTACTCACAGGCCATCTTAGATCTTCTCTGATCCTCCTGGAGCTGATCATTGGCTGAGCCGTTGCCATTTTGGTTATTCTCCCATCCATTCCAATAGTTGTTTTTCTTCTTCGCCTTTTTGGTTTTGGCTGCCATTTTAAAGCTTTTGATATCATTTTAGCTGAACAGCCTATCATTTTCTGCACTTCTTTATATGTTTTCCCCTCTTTTATTAAATTCTTAATCAAAGAACACTCTTCTGCTGAACAGTGTCTTGAACGACCCATTTTACTCTGTTTTTCAAGGACAAATGCACAGCCAGCATATGCAGCGTCAGTTGCCTTGATCCTTAAATAAGGGCCACTTGTTTAACACCTTTTTTTCACATAATCAATGACCTCAAAAATTGAACGACGCACTGCTATTTTTTTAACACGCCCCTTTCAGTAAATTATTCAATTTCACAGAATCAGCAGCATGCACGTCATGCCTGTTGGGTCTGTTGGTTTTCTATACCTTTACTAAACATTCTAGAAACTTACTTGCGGTGTAAAAGTAGAAATTCTAACAAAAACAGTGATTTATCTTGCTAGTGATGTGGGACTGCTATTATTTTGAACACAACTGTATGTATATATATATATATATATATATATATATATATATATATATATATATATATATATATATACAGTTGCGATCAAAAGATCAAAAGTTTACATACACTTGTAAAGAACATGATGTCATGGCTGTCTTGACTTTACAATCATTTCTACAACTCTTATTTTTTGTGATGTAGTGATTGGAGCACATACTTGTTGCTCACTAAAAACATTCATGAAGTTTGCTTCTTTTATGAATTTATTATGGCTCTACTGAAAATGTGAGGGTCAAAAGTATACATACAGCAATGTTAATATTTGCTTACATGTCCCTTGGCAAGTTGACCTGCAATAAGGCACTTTTGGTAGCCATCCACAAGCTTCTGCTTGACCACTTGACCACTAAATTGCTGCAGTTCAGCTAAATGTGTTGGTTTCTGACATGGACTTGTTTCTTCAGCATTGTCCACACCTTTAAGTCAGAACTTTGGGAAGGCCATTCTAAAACCTTCATTCTAGTCTGATTTAGCCATTCCTTTACCACTTTTGAGGTGTGTTTGGGGTCATTGTCCTGTTGGAACACCCAACAAGACCCAACCTCCGGGCTGATGATTTTAGCTTGTCCTGAACAATTTGGAGCTAATCCTCCTTTTTCATTGTCCCATTTAAAGCAGTTCCATTGGTAGCAAAACAGGCCCAGAGCATAATACTACCACCACCATGATTGACGGTAGGCATGGTGTTCCTGGGATTAAAGGCCTCCCCTTTTCTCCTCCAAACATATTGCTGGGTATTGTGGCCAAACAGCTCCATTTTTGTTTCATCTGACATCACATGGACAAAGATAAGACCTTCTGAGGAAAGTTCTGGGGTCAGAGGAATGGAACTGCTGCTTTAAATGGGACAATGAAAAAGGAGGATTAGCTCCAAATTGTTCAGGACAAGCTAAAATCATCAGCCCGGAGGTTGGGTCTTGTTGGGTGTTCCAACAGGACAATGACCCCAAACACACCTCAAAAGTGGTAAAGGAATGGCTAAATCAGGCTAGAATGAAGGTTTTAGAATGGCCTTCCCAAAGTCCTGACTTAAACGTGTTGACAATGCTGAAGAAACAAGTCCATGTCAGAAAAGCAACAAATTTAGCTGAACTGCACCAATTTTGTCAAGAGGAGTGGTCAAAAAATCTAGCAGAAGCTTGTGGATGGCTACCAAAAGCGACTTGAAACTTTCCAAGAGACATGTAACCAAATATTAACATTGCTGTATATATATGTGTGTGTGTGTGTGTGTACATATGTATATATATATATTTGCTTTGGTTTTTGGCTGAGTCCAGGGATGTTGGGCTTGACAAGGTTGGCGACCACTGCTGTACAGTATGTGTAGTGTGCAGGCAAACAAAGGTTTTGTGGTGGCTATGTTTTAACCCAGCAGCAGATTACCTCAGGTCCATTCATCTCTGTGGCATGTGTCCTCATTAGTGTCACAGGTGAGATGTAGCAATATCCTAATACTAGAGACTGCTCATCAGCAAAGTAAAGGTCTCAATGTGAAAAAGACAAAATGTTGACACCAGTAACTATAAATACCACAAAGCTTTATCTTATTTATCACTTTTTCTATCCTTTCTACAAAATAAAAATACAAATATCACAGTTGTAACTCTTGCTTTGGTTAATGGCCTGCCAAAACCAGGGATGGTAGGTTAGTGTGAAAGTGGAAGCCACTGCGCTCACCAGATATTTTTTTATACTATCATTATTATGTATGGGAACACTTGTTTTTGTTTCAAAATGCGAACAAATAAGTGGTGTACCAGCATTGTGCAGTAGTTGTATGAATCAGTGGATCAGTGTAAGTTAGCTAATGCTAAAACCAGTACCGGACATGTTTTTCTACTATTTCCTAGTCTGTGCCTCCTAAATATTGTACTTCTGCACCTTGTGTTGCAGTGGTTCCGGTGAGGAAGGTGCATGCTCTGACCATCAGTTGGGCCGTCCCCCCTCAGGGGAAACACTACAGGTAAGTTTACTACTTGGGTAACAGGTCTGATGCTGTGGTTCACCTTTGTGTAGCTTACCCAATAAAGAGACCATTAGATTGACATCATGCTGACAGAAAGTCTGTGTTTTGTGTCAGGGTGAAGCCTCTTCACTACATCTCCTGGCTGATCGGACACGAGGGCAGCGGTAGCATCTTGTCTCTGCTGCGCAGGAAGTGAGCCCATCAGTGCGCAGGTGTAACTTGTGCCGTGTGCGTGACTCATTCAAATGTGTAAGCAGGTGCTGGGCTTTGGCTCTCTTTGGAGGGAACAGCGAGACTGGCTTTGACCAGAACACCACCTACTCCATCTTCTCCGTTTCCATCACCCTCACCGACGAGGGCTACCAGAACTTCTACCAGGTCAACACACTTTCACACTGGTTCTAATCTTAAAGTGTCAGTGACCACTGCTTCCCTGAGCGTAATAAAAATAATAATTGATCAGCTATATACTTTTATATCAGCTTCTGTAGACAGTCAAATTAGGGCTGGACAATTATAGAAAAAATAATAATCTTGTTTTTTTTATTTTAAAAACACGATTAAGAACACGGTTATTCATTATTTAAAAACATGAGTGTTTATGCCAACATTTGTACCACCAAAGCTCAACTTTAAAGTTAATTTAAAAGAACGGTGTATAAATGAATAACAAATCAACAAAAGCAATTAAAATAATAATAGTAACAGTAATACATTAAAATAGCTATTGCAATAAGAAAAACACAATACAAATAAGTTTTGCCATTTTATTTTTTTAAATCTTTTTTTTTACCTTTTAAACTTATTTTACCACCATAGCGTGTGTGCTTTTTATGTCTTGTAGTTCAATTGAATGCAAAAATCCTCACGTTTATTGGTGTAGAAAATCGCTTGGACAATTTTGAACAGTATTTTAAGTCAAAGCATTATATCATTTTGTCATATATGCATTAAGCCCATTATGCTTTTGAAAGGTCCTTTTTTGAAATCTTTCTTATGTTAGCTCATTCAGACAGGATGTTGTGTTTCGGGGATGAATGAGCGGTACTAGACACATTATTTCCCCAAACAAATGTTTGGTCTCCTCACAATGACAGCTTCTCCCTCACATTTATATGGGTATGTTTCCCTGATATCCTACGTTTAGCAGCGGATTCTGTTTTATTGGCAATTCTGTGATTTTGTCCGCGGTTACGTCAACGCGGAAATCATACGCCCTGACTTTTTTGTTGAGTTTAGTGATTATTGAGTGGGCATACTTGCGCTGTGTCAATTAAAAAGTAGCAACCATGGTGAGATGATATATATAATAAATGATAAATGGGTTATACTTGTATAGCGCTTTTCTACCTTCAAGGTACTCAAAGCGCTTTGACACTATTTCCACATTCACACACACATTGACACACTGATGGCGGGAGCTGCCATGCAAGGCGCTACCAGCACCCATCAGGAGCAAGGGTGAAGTGTCTTGCCCAAGGACACAACGGACGTGACTAGGATGGTAGAAGGCGGGGATTGAACCCCAGTAACCAGCAACCCTCCGATTGCTGACACAGCCACTCTACCAACTTCGCCACGCCAAAACTCTAGTAGATGCTTTTTTCCACTTGTGCCTTCACTCATCCATTGTATTTTACAAGCTCAGGAATTTGCACACACGTTGCGCCGCCCATTAATCTTATTTTTTTCAATTGCAACATTTTTATTATCTTGAGAAGGCAAATTTGGAATTGATATTACAATTTGATTAATTGTCCAGCCCTAACTCCACTTTTCTGTGAGAACTGAGAACCCATCAATAATTGACTCCAAATTCACATGTTATGTTGGTAAGCTACATTTGTAGCCAGAGCTGTCAAATAGCATTTTTACTCTTGAAAGAACATTTCTAATCAGACCCTTGTGGAAGTGCACACCCTCATCCACTCTGCCCTCCAAACAGGTGGTTCACCTGGTGTTCCAGTACCTGAAGATGCTGCAGGCTCTTGGACCCCGGCAGAGGTCTGATTGCAAACACACACCCAAAGTGCATCACCTTTGGACAACTAGCAGCTTGTTCTGAACTTCCTTTTCAGGATTTACGAGGAAATCCAGAAGATTGAAGCTAATGAATTCCAGTATCAGGAGCAGGTAGTGCAGCACCAGTGCACATTGATGCAGCGCTGACACTTGGACTGTCATGTGAAGGCAAGAAAAGGTTCAAGGGACACGGTGCAGTAACAACTCGTGTCTCTCCACCCGCAGACGGACCCTATCGAGTTTGTTGAGAACATCTGTGAGAACATGCAGCTATTTCCTAAAGAGGACTTCCTCACTGGAGACAAGCTCATGTTTGAGTTTGACTCAAAGGTGAACAAGGACCACAACTTTCTTAATGTATTTATTGTCTTTTGAAGGCCCAAAGAAGGGTACAACTTGTTTTAATCCACTTTGTATCTTGGATGCTTCTTCCCTTGTTGGTCAGATTTACAACAGGGTGGATTTGAACACTGTGTGTGTGTGTGTGTTTGTTTGCAGGTGATTGGTGCTGCTTTGTCTCTGTTGACCCCAGACAGAGCCAACCTGCTTCTGCTGTCTCCAGAAAATGAAGGTCGCTGCCACTTGAGGGAGACCTGGTTTGGTACTTCTTACAGCATAGAAGGTCGGTATTTCAATGTGTCACTTCACACTCTCCCGTGTTGAGTTGAATCTTCTGCGGTCTACTAATTGTATTTGCCTTGGTTTTGGTCTCCTCAGACATCCTGCCCGAGTGGGCTCAGCGCTGGGCAGGAGACTTTGAAGTCAACCCTGGTCTTCACCTGCCTGATGAGAACAAGTTCATAGGTCAGGGCGAGCCCACGTTAAAAACATGTGAACCAAAGCTTAAAGTGGTTCACATACTGATATTGATTATTTCTCTCCCTGCAGCGTCCAATTTTACTTTACAGATGTCTGACTGTCCCGACTCTGAGTTTCCAGTCAAGATCGTCGACCACGAGCGAGGATGCCTGTGGTACAAGAAGGACAACAAGTTCAAGATCCCAAAAGGTGAATGCTACCACAACGGAAAGAGACTGTTCTTTATTTACACATGCAAACTGTACTTTTGTTTTTCAGCGTACATTCGCTTCAACTTGATCTCACCCATGATTCAGAAGAGTCCAGAGAAGTAAGAAACCAAGGCCCACCTAAGGACTACATGATCCTCTCAGAGCCTTTCACTCAAACACACTCCAATGTGATGTTTTTTCTCTAGTCTGGTGCTGTTTGACCTCTTTGTCAACATCTTGGCACATAACCTGGCAGAGCCCGCCTACGAGGCAGATGTAGCCCAGCTGGAGTACAAGCTGGTGGCCGGTGAGCACGGCCTGGTAGTGCGACTGAAAGGCTTCAACCACAAACTTCCTGTGAGAACACACACACTCACACACACACACACTCACATGCTAATTGGCCACCCGTTTATGAAGGCGACTCGGAAAGTGAGGTGGTTGGATAGTTCAAAGGTTAACTAAACTTGAAATTACATTCAATGTTGAGGTCAAAATGAGGTTATTTCTTACAGTCTTAGAAAATCAACTAACCTTAAAGAGCTGTGGTTCATAATGTGTCATAGCAAAACAGTCAAAATGTTAAAGGTATCAAATTATGATTTTTTTTTTCTACATTTAAAACACGTCCTTGTGGTCTACATCAGTGGTCCCCAACCACCAGGCCGCGGCCCGGTACCGGTCCATGGATCGATTGGTACCAGGCCGCACAAGAAATAATTTTTTTTTTTTTTTTTTAATGAAATCAACATAAAAAACACAAGATACACTTACAATTAGTGCACCAACCCAAACCTCCCTCCCCCCCACACTCATTCGCACAAAAGGGTTGTTTCTTTCTGTTTATAATATTTCTGCTTCCTACATTATATATCAATATATATCAATACAGTCTGCAGGGATACAGTCCGTAAGCACACATGATTGTATTTTTTTATGACAAAAAATAATAATAATACCCCCTCTGTTGTATGATCTAGTTTTTTTATCATCTAAGACTTTTAGCAAAAATGAAATCAGTTTTATTTTTTGACGACTTTGAGCGGGTAATCCATGCTTTCTTCCATCTGGTTTGGACTACTGCAACTCCCTCTACGTTGGAATGAAGCAGGCCTCAATCGCTCCATTACAGTTAGTCCAAAATGCTGCTGCTCAACTTTTAAGTGGCACTAATAAACATGAACACATTTTAGCATCTCTTCACTGGCTCCCACTTCATTTTACAATTCATTTTGAAATATTCTTGTTTGTTTTTAAATGTCTTAACGGATTAGTGCCACAATATGTACACCCCCACAAAGTCTCTGAGGTCAGCCGATCAGTTTCTTCTGGTCGTCCCAAAAAGCAGTTTAAAATCCAGAGGTGATGGCTTCAAAACTTTGGAACAATATCCCTCTTGCTATTCCCTCTTCAATGACTTTTCAATCACTACTTAAAACATATTTTTACTCTCTGGCTTTTAAAGTGAAATGTTTGATATTACTGCCTCTTCTAGTATGTATTTCTCAACTTCTGTGCAGCACTTTGTCAAACTTCTATTGTTTTTTGAAATGTGCTGTATAAATAAAGTGGATTGGATCTCAAATACACACAAACAGGTACCAATAAGTAAGAAAAAGTAGTTTTGCATAATAGGTCCACTTAACTCATCTTAGATAATTATTTAAAATGTCATGCAGCTGTGTAAGTTCTTAAAGGGGCTTTTTGCAGTTGCTTGCCTTGTGAGCATTTTAGTTAGAACTAGCTGCAAGCATTTTATCCTGTCCTCTTCTTGGTCTGACCATATAAGCTCCTCCCTCACTAATACGCAATACACAAAGAAAAGTGTATTAGTTCACTCACCGGTTCAACAAGAATAAAGCAACCAAGGCATCCATTTTTTAAATTAATTGGTTCTCTTTTATTTGAAAAGGTCTGTGGACAAGCATGCACATTTGCGCCAGACATCCGTAAACGACAGCCTGAACGCCAGTCTTCTATTTCGACACAAACGACTGTTTTAACAAAGTTTAACCCTCAAATTGAGACCAGTATAGACATGTATTTGTAATTTTGGTCTCCTAGACCAGTATAAGCGGAAGAAGATGGATGGATAGACCAGTATTGTTGTATGTTGGCTGTTTTTTGGTTTAAAAAATAAAAATGAATAATTTTTGAGGCAGTAACATACAGCATCTATGAGTAAGTCCAGTTTTAAATGGACGCAATGCTTGCAAATGTCCTGACTGGTGTTAGAGGTTGTCAGTCAGCCAGCAACAAATTGTGATACCAACTCATTTCCTTCCTGTGTACCGGCAGCTGCTGCTGAAGCTGATCATAGACCACCTGGCGGACTTCAGCACGGAGGCGGGTGTGTTCGCCATGTTTTCGGAGCAGATGAAGAAATGTTACTTCAACATCCTCATCAAACCAGAGCGCCTGGGCAAGTACGTCCACATTTAAACATGGCTTGATCAGCTGGTTATTTATATATTTTGAAATATTACAAATCTTACATTTTCATTTTTTATAAAAAAATGTTTCTATACAATTTTTTTAGCTTGAAATACATGTCTTCCTTTCTGTAGGGACGTCCGCCTGTTGATTCTGGAGCCCAGTCGCTGGTCCGTTATTCAGAAGTACCAGGCTATCATGAAGGGCTTGACCATAGATGACCTCATGGCCTTTGTTGTCGGTCTGAAAGCAGAGTTGTACGCTGAGGGGCTCGTGCAGGGGAACTTCACCAGCTCTGTGAGACTTCATCCTCTCTCCAAGTCCCCTTCAAAGAATTTGCCGTCCTGTGACTAATTTGATCTTTGCGCCAACAGGAGTCCAAGGAGTTCCTGCACTACTTTATTGAGTGAGTGCTCACTTGTGCTTTAGTGATGGTTTAGTGTGTGACAATCGGTACCTTGTGAACATTTAAACTACAGTATGGTGTGACCCAGCTACTCGTACAGTATCTCACAAAAGTGAGTGCATCCCCATCATTTTGTGACAGTATATCTTGTCAATGGACAATACTGTATAAAACTCAGGTGTCCAAACTTTCCATTGAGGGCTGCACAATGAAAAATCGGATGTGGGGGCCATTTTGATATATTACATTTTCAAAGCCAATACAATATACTATTATATATTTTATATAATTTATTTTTTTTTTTTTTCTAAAAAAAAAACATCCTTATGTTATTAGAATGGGTGCAATAGTAAGAATAATTATTGTAAAGATATGAGGAATTATGATTTCAAACTGATAAATGGAAAAAAAACCAGCTCCGATAACCACTTAAAAAAAGTGAGGCGAGATTACTTCTACTGTGCTGTAGGTGGGCGAGGGTAAGCAAATCAAGTTCTACTTTTCATCTATTTGTGTCCTACGCGTCCCCTTAGCTCATTGCAAACAGCAATGTTGTTCATTGTTTAGGACTCCTTTACAGTTTTAAAGGAAGACATTGTGCAAGCTGTTTTGAATACCTACCAAAAAACCCCCATCTCACTTCAACACATCAAACCTTATCAGCCGCCTGAAACGGCAACATCACTGCGACCATGTTTTGAAAGCCTACAAAGACACCTGCTGCTAAGGAAGCTGCCTCAAAGCCTTCTGCAAAGAAAAGCGTGCACATGCTACATTTGAATCGTGTAAGAAATAAGATATCATATTAATAATATAAGAATCGATACAAAAGTAAGTTAATCGGTCATTTTTCTGGAGAAGCAGAAAGTTATCTGTGTAAGTTTAGTTTTTTTCAATCACATTGTGCTTGCCTAATTTTGAGCATCAACATTTCAACTTTTTCTCGTTACTTCACACCTATTTGCTCTTTTTGTCCTCCTATGTGTTGTTGTAGTATTTTCACAATGTTCAGATATTAGCTGCAGGCTGCAAATGGGCCGCTCTTTAGACACCCCCGCTATACAACATAAACTTGGATATACTTTAGAGGAGTCAGTGTACGGCCTGTATAGATTTACGGTCTACTGAAAATGAGTCAACACAACAAGTGAGTAGTAAGATAGATTGCCTCCATCAATCATTGTAGTGGTGCTGCATAAGTGCTGCTGCCACTAGAAAGCTGTGGTTTATTGAAGGAAAACCTCTGAGTGACATTGTAAAGAAGCAGAGCATGATCCCTTCCTTTTGAAAATCCGGGCTGCATTGCTGTTTTCCAACGTAAGGAGCCAAAGCCTCTACCTCCAGGATGACAAGTGACTTTCTGACCAAGCTGAAGGTGATGGAGTGGACAAGTATGTCTCCTCCAGATCGGACCAATTGAGCACCTGTGGGGCATCCTTAAGTGCACGGACGAAAGGAGGAGGAGCTCAAGGTGTATAACATCTACTAGTGATGTCATGGAAGAACCAACAATCAGGACAGTAAATCTATACAAGCTGTACACTGACTACTCTAAGTTATAACTAACCTTCATTCCTGTCGTATTGTCTTTTGAGAGGATACACTTTGATGACTAAAAGTGAGTAGTGTACTGGCGTTTACAGTTAAGTCCTCATTGTGTGTCCCTGCAGGAAGCTGCAGTTCCAGCCTCTGTCAGCAGAGGTCCCCGTCTTGTTCCGAGTAGTGGAGCTGCCTCAGAAACATACCCTCTGCAAGGTCAAGTCTCTCAACAAGGGGGATGCCAACTCAGAGGTCACCGTGTACTACCAGGTCACCGTCTGTTCTTTGTGTCTTTTTACTTTATCATTTCAATTTACAAACTTAATTGGTACTTGAACAGGATCCGTGAATCAAAGTTTGTATACTGAAGCAAATTTCACCATAAGAAACAAGGGGAAAATAATAATAGGTTCCACCCTGGACAAAAGTTCATATTTTAGTTAAGGTTTGTACTCTTTGAGCACAATACAAAGTGCTGTACAATACTGTATATCAAACAAACATAACAAGGGGGTGATGGATCAATTTTCCCTTCATTTACAAGCTACTGTCCTCTCTGCGCTGCTTACCAGGTGCACGCACAAGTCAATTCAGTGCTCCCACAAACTTTAACAACCATATTTCTTCAACTGTAAACATTTTAAAAAGTTAAATCCACTAACAATAACATCGCAAAGGAGCGGACAGACAGGGCGAGAAGGAAGGGGCCGTGTGTGTGTGTGCTTTGGAAAAGGCACCAGAGAAAGGAAGGGGCCGTGTGTGTGTGTGTGTGTGCTTTGGAAAAGGCACCAGAGAAAGGAAGGGGCCGTGTGTGTGTGTGTGTGTGCTTTGGAAAAGGCACCAGAGAAAGGAAGGGGCCGTGTGTGTGTGTGCTTTGGAAAAGGCACCAGGGAAAGGAAGGGGCCGTGTGTGTGTGTGCTTTGGAAAAGGCACCAGAGAAAGGAAGGGGCCGTGTGTGTGTGTGCTTTGGAAAAGGCACCAGAGAAAGGAAGGGGCCGTGTGTGTGTGTGTGTGCTTTGGAAAAGGCACCAGGGAAAGGAAGGGGCCGTGTGTGTGTGTGTGTGTGCTTTGGAAAAGGCACCAGAGAAAGGAAGGGGCCGTGTGTGTGTGTGCTTTGGAAAAGGCACCAGGGAAAGGAAGGGGCCGTGTGTGTGTGTGTGTGCTTTGGAAAAGGCACCAGGGAAAGGAAGGGGCCGTGTGTGTGAGTGCTTTGGAAAAGGCACCAGGGAAAGGAAGGGGCCGTGTGTGTGAGTGCTTTGGAAAAGGCACCAGAGAAAGGAAGGGGCCGTGTGTGTGTGTGAGTGCTTTGGAAAAGGCACCAGGGAAAGGAAGGGGCCGTGTGTGTGTGTGTGTGCTTTGGAAAAGGCACCAGAGAAAGGAAGGGGCCGTGTGTGTGTGTGCTTTGGAAAAGGCACCAGAGAAAGGAAGGGGCCGTGTGTGTGTGTGCTTTGGAAAAGGCACCAGAGAAAGGAAGGGGCCGTGTGTGTGTGTGTGTGCTTTGGAAAAGGCACCAGAGAAAGAGATACTGTAGCTCTCCTCCGCTGTGAAAAAAGTTTGCTTTGGCATATTTTTCCATAAAAGTCTGGTCTCATCACATTCAAAACTTGCTGTGGTACAAAGCCTGCTTTGTCGATTCTTCCATACTTGTGAGCGCCATTATTATACTCCACACAAATAGTCTTATTTGCAACTCCCTCCTTCTTTCCACGCTGTTCTGTTGTGTTTTTGAGACTCATTTTGAGCTGGCAAAATGGACTTCACTTGTCAAAAGTGGAAAAAACACAGGAAAGGCCAACACGCTGAGATGTGACTGTACTTGTGCAGCAAGCCTCCCCAAAAATGCTGCTTACAGGCGGGACACAAAATGAATGAAGCGTTTGTACCCAGAGAGACATGAATCGCACATGGAGGCATATTTGGCTGGATTTAAAAGTTTGCAAATAGAGGCGCTCGTGAATGGAGGTTCCACCGTGCTTCCTTTAATATGAAATAACAAAATCACGGGCACTATTTTGCTTTTTATACATCACAAAATGGTCCGAATGTGTTTATATATTTTTGCACTTTTGCTTGTACAATTGCACAAGCTAAAAATAAACCTTTTCTCCTGCCATAAGACAAACTAATGTGGCATCTGTGTTTCAGTCAGGACTGAAGAAGCTGCGTGAACACGCCCTGATGGAGCTGCTTGTGGTGAGTTTCAATCATTCAAATGCACAGCACACTTTATGAGCCTTCACAGACATCAAATATAGATAGATAGATAGTACTTTATTGATTCCTTCAGGAGAGTTCCCTCAGGAAAATTAAAATATATATATGCCACAAGACGAGTGTAGCACTAAAACCATAAAGCAGCCACCATCTCCAAAGACATAGGACATATTTTTAATACTTTGTTTTTCTAATTTGGTCTTCTGATCCTCTCGTTTGCACTCACCGATGGCTGGAGGGCAGAGTTGTGTCAATAGCTGAGCCGTATTCAAATGCAAACGTCAATTGTCTAATCTAATGTTTGTTTCTTTTGTAAACAAAGCAGGAACAACGTGCTGAAACGGCACAAACCTGTGGCTAATACTACTTCAACCGACGATTAAATTGTTTGTAACGCAAGGTATGCTCACAACTTAAAGCATAACTAAAAGAGAGCTCGTATTAAGGTACTCTGAAGTAAGGCTGAAACGACGCGTCGACGTAGTCGACGTCATCGGTTACGTAAATACGTCGACGCCGTTTTTGTGCGTCGACGCGTCGCATAATGACGTCACACTACCGTCATGGCGAAGCGCAAAGCAGACGATCAAAGAAGACGATGCGAGCGGTGCGAGCGAGGGGGGAAAAGCATGCCAAAAGTGGTCAAAAGTGTGGGAGTATTTCAATAAACGGCCTAATAATGTTGTTGTATGCACACTGTGTCGAGCGGAAATGGCCTATCATAGCAGCACAACGGCTATGAACGAACATTTGAAAGAAAACCATCAACTAGTCAATCGTCCGCGCGAGCATACGTTGTCATCATTACACAAAAACATGAATGTGTCATTTGTATCTGCTAGGGGTGTAACGGTACGTGTTTTGTATTGAACCGTTTCGGTACGGGGCTTTCGGTTCGGTACGGGGGTGTACCGAACGAGTTTCTAAGCTAAAGTCTTAGCAAGCTGCTTTGCTCCGTCTGCCTCTGTCTCAGCACGCAGCATTGTCCCACCCACACAACCATCTGATTGGTACACACGAAGCATTATCAGCCAATCAGCAGTGCGTATTCAGAGCGCATGTAGTCAGCGCTTCAGCGTGGAGCAGATAGGTGTTTAGCAGGTGAGCATCAGGCAGCGGACTCTCCCCAAATGATAATAAACACCTCCCAGTCAACTACTAGTAACATCACTATGAGCCCGTTGACCTTCTAGAAACTTAAACTGCAGCTCAGCTCACTCGCAGTCCTGGCTTGAGGTGAAGGCTAATTAGCTCTCAGTTCCAGCCACATCGACCCCTTCTGAGCGCCTATTTTCAGCTGCTGGGAATATTGTAAATAAGAAAAGAACCAAAGCATGTAGACATGCTAACCTTTCTTCATTACAACTGTTAGACACTCACTGGAATGAGTAGAATTGGTTATTGTGTACTGTGTTGGACTGGATGTTTATTTTGCACATTTTAAAAGCAATACTTAATGTTTACAGTGCTCCAGAATATTTAGATTGGCACTTTTTTGTATTGGATGTTTATCTTTATTTTTGCACATTTTAGCAAATAAGCAATACTTTCACTTTTGTTGAAATGTTTACACTGTTGTTACAGAATATTTCGTTTTGCACTTTTTTGTATTGGATGTTTATCTTTATTTTTGCACATTTTAAAGCAAAATAAGCAATACTTTTACTTTTGAAATGCTTATACTATTGCAGAATATTAAGATTTGCTACTTGATAAGCTACTTTTAATTTTGTTAAATGTTAAAAGTTTTAAATGTTTACATTGTTACAGAATATTTAGTCATGTTGTTGTCAATGTTGACTGGGTGGCCATACTTCTTTTTTTTTGTAAATAAAAGCCATGCCTTTTGAAAAAACGGGCCTACATTTATTTTTTCATCTTCATTTTGAATAAAAAAATAATCGGTAAAAGGAAAAATAATCTATAGATTAATCGAAAAAAAAATCTATAGATTAACCGATTAATGGAAAAAATAATCTATAGATTAATCGATAGAAAAATAATCGTTAGCTGCAGCCTTACTCTGAAGTTGAGGTACCACTGTCATTTTAAATAGATTTCTTAAACGTTGCTGATTGTTTAGAGCAGGGGTGGCAAAACTTAGGCTAATGTGAGTAAATCACATCAATGACCTTTGAAAGCACTTCAAATTAATAGCACGGCATTTACTTATATGACACAACACAAACCACCTTCACTAGTGCATGGTGCGTGACTAGTACATGAACTTCAAAGCAGAAGGTTGCAAGTTCAAATCCATGTTGGAGTAGAAGTAATGTTTTCAAACTTATGTTTTAATGATGTTAAAATTGTTTAAAACACTTAACTTAAGCATAGTAATTTTAAAAAGTGGATTGTTCATTGTGTTGCTCAGGGTAATATTATTTATATGGTGCTGGTAAAACACAGGGGGCAGCACGGTGGAACAGGGGTTAGTGCATGTGTCTCACAATACGAAGGTCCTGAGTAGTCCTGAGTTCAATCCCGGGCTCGGGATCTTTCTGTGTGGAGTTTGCATGTTCTCCCCGTGACTGCGTGGGTTCTACTCCGGCTTCCTCCCACCTCCAAAGACATACACCTGGGGATAGGCCCCTCCCACCTCCAAAGACATGCACCTGGGGATAGGCCCCTCCCACCTCCAAAGACATGCACCTGGGGATAGGCCCCTCCCACCTCCAAAGACATGCACCTGGGGATAGGCCCCTCCCACCTCCAAAGACATGCACCTGGGGATAGGCCCCTCCCACCTCCAAAGACATGCACCTGGGGATAGGTTGATTGGCAACACTAAATGGTCCCTAGTGTGTGATTGTTGTCTATCTGTGTTGGCCCTGTGATGAGGTGGTGACTTGTCCAGGGTGTACCCCGCCTTCCGCCCGAATGCAGCTAAGATAGGCTCCAGCACTCCCTGCGACCCCAAAAGGGACAAGTGGTAGAAAATGGATGGATGGATGGTAAAACTCAGGATTTCAGACTTTCAAAGCTGGTCTTGGACCACCCTTATTTGTCAAATCCTTATTGCATCCATGCATCACGAGTTCCATCCATCCATCCATTTTCTACCGCTTGTCCCTTTCGGGTCGCAGGGAGTGCTGGAGCCTATCTTAGCTGCATTCGGGTGGAAGGCGGTGTACACCCTGGACAAGTCGCCACCTCATCGCAGGGCTAACACAGACAGACAACATTCACACACTAGGGACCATTTAGTGTTGCCAATCAACCTATCCCCAGGTGCATGTCTTTGGAGGTGGGAGGGGCCTATCCCCAGGTGCATGTCTTTGGAGGTGGGAGGGGCCTATCCCCAGGTGCATGTCTTTGGAGGTGGGAGGGGCCTATCCCCAGGTGCATGTCTTTGGAGGTGGGAGGGGCTTATCCCCAGGTGCATGTCTTTGGAGGTGGGAGGGGCTTATCCCCAGGTGCATGTCTTTGGAGGTGGGAGGGGCCTATCCCCAGGTGCATGTCTTTGGAGGTGGGAGGGGCCTATCCCCAGGTGCATGTCTTTGGAGGTGGGAGGCAGCCGGAGTAGAACCCACGCAGTCACGGGGAGAACATGCAAACTCCACACAGAAAGACCCCGAGCCTGGGATTGAGTTTAGGACGTTCGTATTGTGAGGCACATGCACTAACCCCTGTGCCACCGTGCTGCCCTGCATCACTAATTATCTTGTCCCAAAGTAGGCTTAAAAAGCAGTTCTGCCCCCTACTGTTATGGAAGAGTTATTCTGCCATTTTTGAGCCTGCACAGACACTCAACAATGGCACATTATTTACGAAATATAATTACTGAAAAAAATATTTTTTTAGACCAATTAAGTGTTTGAAAAACACTGAATTAGAATGGAATGGCATAGTGACGTTCCAAATAAGAAAACACTAGCCCACCATGTTGCATCGGCATGTGTGTTTGTGTCATGTGACTGATGTGTTTTCTGCAGATGCACATGGAGGAGCCGTGCTTCGACTTCCTCAGAACCAAAGAGACGCTCGGGTCAGAAACATCTTCAAGTTCTCGTCTCGCTTTTAGGCAAATGTCTTCTATTTTTACAATGTGCTTTGACCTCCAGGTACCAGGTGTACCCCACCTGCAGGAACACCTCGGGAGTGCTGGGCTTCTCTGTCACCGTGGCAACACAGGCCACCAAGTTCAGGTAAGGGCACTCAGAGCATGTCGCTGGCAGGCTGACGGACACACAGGAAAAGTTAAAGGGCTACCGTTTCTATCCGGGCAGCACCGAGTTTGTTGAGTCGAAGATGGCGGAGTTCTTTGTGGGCTTCGGCGAGCGTCTGTCGGCCCTGAGCGAGGAGGTCTTCAGGACCCAGGTCACAGCGCTCATCAAGCTGAAGGAGTGCGAGGACGCCCATCTTGGAGAGGAAGTGGAGCGCAACTGGTTTGAGGTGGTCACGCAGCAGTACGTCTTCTCACGGCTCAACAAGGAGGTGGGACACAAACATTTAAAACACTCATTTTTACTGTCAGCATAAGACTTCAAACATGTTGTTGTCATTGCATTGGCCAGAACTAGTACTTTGCTAGGCCCTCTCAAAAGGATGAAAAGCTATAAACTGTGTAAAAGAGCGCCATCTTCAATGAAAATAAAGGTGCTATGGTTCTTGTTGTGTGTGCTGCAGATTGAAGCCCTGAAAAGCTTCACCCAAGAGGAGCTGGTCTCCTGGTTCCTGGAGCATCGCAGCAGCAGCAGGAAGCTCAGTGTGCACGTAAGACAACGCTGCTTACTTCCTGTTTGACATGATGCCAGCAGGAAGTAGTTACATTCAACATCTACACTGTCACGTGTTCATTTACTGTCTTGGTCAGGTGGTGGGTTTTGGTGTGGAGGAGAGTGATCCACCAGAGCAGACCCCCAGCTGTACCCCGGACAACCCCCCTTCCTCGTCCTACGGAGAGGTCAGCGAGCTGAGCTTTCTGGCCGCCTCCTCGCCATCGCTGCAGGACGCCACGCTGATCGGTGACATCCGGGCGTTTACCTCTTCCCTCCCCCTCCACCCGTACCACAAAGTCCTCAGCTAGGTGGTGCACACTCTTTATGTTGCCTGTCGACACACATACAGTAACCATGGAAACAGGTATTTAGCTCGCCTCATTAAAGTCTTTTCAAAATACACACAACTCTTTCTTTCATTGATGCAAAAAAACACCTTAAATGTTGTATGATGTATACATACTAGTTTTCTAACGCTACAATCATTAGTTACAGCTAGCATACGTTGAACAAACTGTAGTTTTGATTAATGTTGCTGTTTTATTAAGGTTTCTCACTGTGAGGAGATGATCTTTCCTTACATCATACAGTTTAACAGTGAGCACATTTATAGAGGAAAAGTAGGCTGTGAGCAGGCTAATGAAGATGGCATCCATGGTCCAGCTCGCTCTATTTACTTTATAATTAACTTGGATTGTTTATGATTACTGGGTGTGTCTCCCCAAACTCCATTCAGGTAAAGTAAATGATTTTTTTCATTTCATTTTCTACCGCTTATCCCTTTCGGGGTTGCGGGGGGTACAGGAGCCTATCTCAGCTACAATCGGGCGGGAGGCGGGCTACACCCTAGAAAAATCGCCACCTCATCACAGGGCCAACACAGATAGACAGACAACATTCACACTCACATTCACACACTAGGGACCATTTAGTGTTGTTAATCAACCTATCCCCAGGTGCATGTCTTTGGAGGTGGGAGGAGCCTATCCCCAGGTGCATGTCTTTGGAGGTGGGAGGAAGCCGGAGTACACACAGTCACGGGGAGAACATGCAAACACACAATCCACACAGAAAGATCCCAAGCGCAGGATGGAACCCAAGACCTTTGTATTGTGAGGCAGAAAGCAGAGAATAATTTCACCACACCTAGTGTGTGTGGGTGTGACAATCATTGGTACTTTATCTTTAACTTTAACCCCTCTGCCACCGTGCTGCCTACAAATTAGACAATTCGAGGTAATCTTCTCTTTGAAGAAAAGGAAGTGGAAATGATCTGTTCCAGGGTCCAGTTGTGCCCATCATAAAACCTAAAATCCAAAATCCCATTGATGTCACTTTAACTACACTGCATCCAGAAAGTATTCACACTTCTTCACTGTGTCCACATTTGTTATGTTACAGCCTTATTCCAAAATGGAATTAATACATGTTTGTCCTCAAAGTTCTACACACAATACCCCATAATTACAATGTGAAACGTTTTTTCACATTGTAATCACACGTACAAAACTATTCACACCCTCAATAATTTTTGGACGCAACTTTGGCAGCAATTACAGCCTCAGGTATTTTATAATACAATGCCACAAGCTTGGCACACCTATCTTTGGGCGTTTTTGTCCATTCCTCTTTGCATCACCTCTCAAACTCCTTCCGGGCGTTTACCGGACGTCCTCATTGTTGACAGAGTGGAAGAGTGCGGAGGCTACAAAATGCTTCGGATCCTCCATCATACCATAGCAGACGCCTGCTTGGAAGAGTTGGAGGGGGGCTACTCCTTGATGGCCAGTGATATCACCTTGCAGATGCTTCATTATGATCTGTTTTTCAGCAAAGGCGTGGTCAAGGACAGACTAATGGCGTCCATTGAAAGAATGTTGATTAGAAGACAACGCAAAAAGGACAGTGATGAGAGTCAGCCATTTTCTCCCCTCATAAACAAAATCCACCAGCAGCAGGGCGGGCAAACTGTGCAGGAGATATTTGTAAAAGCGTCCTCCAGGTATAGTCAAAGGGCGTCTATTCCACAGGCCCTGGCACGGTATCTGTACATCAACGAGCGAGACTTCCCTGAGGCACTAAAGTGGGCCGAGAAAGCCAAGAACATTGCGGAAAACTTGTACACAGTAGACACGATTGGACAAGTGTACAAAAGTAACCTGAGATCAAATATGGACAAAGAAAAACCGAAATGTATCTCACAATCCAGCGGACTTGCACACCAAAATTTGCTTAGCCATCAATGGAATTAGAGCTTTTCAACGCGCCCAAGAGCTACAGACACAGAGGATCATTGTCAAGTGGAGAAGCCCGATGACGAGTCAGGTGATTTCCCCGAAAATCATACGACATTAATGGCCATGTAGGAGTACTTGAAATGTCTTTTTATGTCTTTGATATATTGGCTAAGCTTCCTTTTTTTCGAAAAACATCAGCCAATGAAGAAGAAGTACTTGCAGAGTTTCCTGAACGGCTCCATTCCGATAAGTAGCGTTCACAAAGACTAAACCTGGTCAATAACAGATATGCAGAGATCATCAAGGATCACAAGCTCTTGCTGGTCCGACTGAAACCTGAAGTAAAAAAAAAGTTCTATTACCTCAACTGTTACTTCACATACACCAAAGGATATTCTGAGTTTGACAAAGTCAACCACAAGACAGTGTGTGACCACTTTAAAAAGTATGTGAATCTTTTCTGCACGGAGCCAGAGGAGCTGAAAACAGTGAAGGAGGATAATCCCAAACTGACAACTAACTTGACCATTGAAGAACATAGAATTTATCTGGAAAAGACCCAAGCGGACACCTTCTCTGGAATTCTACAACACTTGGACAAGTCCGCCGAAGAAATGGAGAACATTGTGGAATGTTATGCTTTTTTGCAACACACATTCAAACAAAAATGAAACATCCAAAGAAAAGGAATTACATTTTGGCAAATGTGGTTCTATACCTTCTCAATCCAAAGTCCAAACTTGTGAAAAGCTACCAGAAGCTGCGTGAGCTGCTTATGGAAGCTCTGCAGGCTGTTGGACACCATCACACCTGTCCAGACCCGTACTACCTGGCCCTCATGTTCTGACCCATGTGGTCAGAGGAAAACTCAGAAATCCAAACGTACATCAATGCCATTTGCCAGCACAAGCACATGTCTAAATTGTTCTACAAGAGAAGCACTATTGCTCACCTGTACTTGGGAAGAGAGAATGGACTAAAGAGACTCGTGTCAAAACCCAGTCTGGATAAGAATTTCCTTACCAAGATGAAACGTGACTTTCTGGCACAACTCTGGTGGAACGGAGACATCTTTAAGGAGAAATACATTTGCAGCTGCCTGGTCTGAGTTGGCGGTACTATTGAGCAGGGAGAAGTCTTCGCCACCTACGGTAGACTGAAGATTCCTGTGCACCCTGCTCGCCGGAGTGCAATTAGAAGCGGTTGCAGCACAGAGAAGATATCTTTTTATCTGGGATTTGCTATCGATAGGCCGCTGGCGTATGATATTCAGTATGAAAACTAGGTCAGATGGTCTGTATGTAAATATTCACTTCCTGTCTGATGTCTTCTTTGGGCATCATTTTACTGTTAACAAATAAAGGTGACATTTATTTTTACTAAGGATTGTCACACTTTTTCTTAACTGAATTTGCTGACCAGCAGTTTTGACTCCGTTGCATTCCTGAAACTAATCCTACATGGAACCAATGAGGTCCCACCTCATAGTTGTATGGTTCTTGTTGCGTGTGCAGCAGATCAAAGTGCTAAAAAGCTTCACACAAGAGGAGCTGGTCTCCTGGTTCCTGGAGCATCGCAGCAGCAGCACGTATAAAACAACACCTAATCTCTTCTTCCGGTGCTGCTGCTGCTGCTCACGTTCTGTCTGACATGATGCCAGCAGGAAGTAGTTACATTTAACATTTACACTGTCAGTTGTTCATTTTCTGTCTTGGTCAGGCGGTGGGTTTTGGTGTGGAGGAGAGTGATCCACCAAAGCAGAACACCTTCTTCGTCCCATAGTCCAGGGCACCACGCTGATTGGTCACATCCGGGCCTTTACCTCATCCCTCTGCCTGCACCCATACCACAAAGACCTCAGATAGGAGGTGCACACTCTTTATGTTGTCCTCAGTGTTGGTTATTTTTTTCAGTAACGAGTAATCTAATTACTTTGGAACTCTGTTGCCGTTACTGAGAATGTGAAGTGGCTCGTTACTCCAGTTTGGTTGAATGAAGTGCAAAGTGTCAGGTTTCGGCCACACAGAAAGAGAGAGAAGGGATGGGGATGATGACGCCGTTGTAAATGCGCTAATGCTAAGGCTGGGTGGGCGGATCATGCCCTGCTCACGCTGTTTCACTGCACACTCTGACTGACACACAACAAGGCGGCGATAATAGACAGGCTGTAGCCAGGAAAATGTAAAGATAGCGTTCTAAAACTGGAAGAACCGGCACTACTTTTTGCTCATTGAAATGAAAGGCAATGTTCATGTTACATGCACGCTATGTCCAGGAAAGAAGTGTTTATCCATGTTGGCCTCGACCAAGTCAAATCTTTTGAAGCACCTCACATCTACACATGCTGACATGACACATGACACACACACTCTGTTAAAACAAGCAACACTCGTTTTTTTGAGTCAGCAACAGGTGACCGAGGCCGACCTTTGTCACCACATTTATTGCCAGGTATGTTGTTGAAAACATGCTACCCTTGCCCACTGTGGAGTTTGATTCATTCATCATTGATAAAATACCAATATGAGGAGGAAGGGGGGTTGCCCCATGCGGAAACACTTTTGCGAAAAGTGGACAGTGAATATGAAAAAATGACTATTGAGCCTAAAAAGTCATTTGAGGAAGTTCAATCACAGCAGACATCTGGACTGCCAACAATAGCAGGTTTCATGGGTGTGACACCACATTGGATCAGTCCATATAACATGGGAAGAGAGAAAGCTGCTCATGCCTGCAGACGGTTCAAGGAGCATCATTCTCATGACGCCATTGCAGTTGAGCTTGACAATATACACTCAACACAATGGAGTAACGCACAACAGTGACGAGCAACACCTCTAATTTTGTTCAAGCATTCAAGAGGTACCAGCCAGTTGAGGAAAGTGATTCTGAAGATGATAAAGATGTGGTATTTACAGACATTAATGATGCTCTACAAAGGTAAGATGTCTTCCCTCACTCATTATTTTCGCATTTTAATGCATTTTGGTAGAAAATATAAAAATTGAAAATCAAATCGCTATTTTGGAGAGAGAAAAGTCTCAAATTTGTTTTTTTGTGCAGCCATACAGTACGCTAGCCTCAATAGCGTTCATCAGGAGGAACGCCGAGATGAGCGGTCGCACCCTCTTTCGCTCCCGATTGGGAATCCAAACAACTGCTCGGATTATCCCACACTTCCTCCTTTTTCTACTGTGGGTCACGGATTTATATTTTAAACCTCCTCGGATACTCTACCCTCTTGAAAATGAGAGTCAAGAACGCGAAATGGACATACACAGTGACTTTTATCTCCACGACAATACATCGGCGAAGCACCTTGGCTTTGGAGCTAACGTGTTAGCATCGTGCTTGTCTGCACATCGAGGCAGAAGAAACATGCCCCTGACTGGAAGGATAGACAGAAAGTCAATAATACTACTATTACTTCTACTATCAGGAGACACTGAACTCAACCCTGGACCTGCAACAACACGGTTAATGTTGTCCTGACTGGCGAAGACTAGCAATGCTACTGCTAGCGTCGCCATCGAAGCTAACTCGGCTACCGGCTCATCTCAGCTCAAGCTCACCTGTGCTCCAGCGGTCGGCGGCTCGGCGGAGGACTTCGCCCCGTTCATCGACACGGTCGGAGGCTCGGCGGCGGCGGTGGAGGACGACCCGGTCATCAGAGAAGGCAGCGACTCAGCGGCGGTGAACGACGCGGCGGCTGCGGTGGACGGCGACCCAGACATCGGTGATTGCGGGGAACTGCACGAGATGGCGGGGGTCCACGCGGCCTCTCCCCGGTCCCAGACGGTCGAGGACGCGGCATACACAGGATTTAGAGGCGCCTTTACACAAACATTTTCGTTATTCTCTTTCTCTTTCTCTTTGTCTTCAAAAAAGCCCGCCAAAAGGAAACCCAACCCCACCCCCAGCAACCCTACCTGGCCTCCCTCTCACTCCCCCTCCCTGTCCCTCCCCCTTCACCTGGAGGACGATCAATATGCCTCTCTCTCTCTCTCCTCTCTCTCCTTGCTCTTCAACTGCAACAGCAATAATAACCAACAATTTTTCTGGTCAGTACCACAACACAGCGGACTCTGATGCTCTTTTTGGTTCCAGTGGACTACACATCATCCACCTTAATGTGAACAGCCTCTCTGGAGCCAAACTCGACCAAATCAGAGAAATGTTCCTCAACACGAAGGTAAAAATCTTGTGTTTCTCTGAAACCAAATTTGATCAAAGTATTTCTGACTCAGAGATAGAAATACAAAACTTTTCGGTTATCAGAAAGGATAGGAATAAACACGGTGGGGGCGTTTGTATGTATATTCACCAGGATATTAAATACATAACTCGCACTGATCTTAATCACAATGACCTGGAATCTGTGTGGGCGGAAATCACATTTAAAAACGCTAAGCCGGTACTAATAGGGACTGTTTATAGACCCCCTAATCAGAGTGATTTCTATGGGGCTTTGGAAGAATGCTTGGCAGGGACAGACAACGTGGAGAAAATTATAACTGGGGATCTGAACACAGATATTCAACGCAAAGATGCGCCTGCCTTCAGATCCTTCAGCAAGTTTTGTAATCTGCACGGTCTTTCCCAGCTAATAGCGCTACCCACAAGGGTGTGTGATTCCACCCAATCAACCATAGATCTCATTCTCACTTCAGACCGGCCCAAAATAAAAAATAGTGGGGTCATGATCTGTGGTCTTAGCGACCACTATCTAACCTTCTGCACCCGTAAAATAGCTAAACCTAAAGCCAATGGCCACAGAACAGCCCAATCCAGATCCCTCAAAAAATACTCCAATGACAATTTAAATTTAAAATTAGATGAGTGGGACTGGTCCCCTGTGCTCGTGAGCAACCTGGTCGATGTCGCTTGGGATCGCTTCAAAACGGCGTTCCTAAAGATACTAAATGACATGGCTCCCGTGAAAGCAGTCAGGATCAAAGCCCGCTCGGAACCATGGATGAATCCGGACCTATTAGCTGCCATAAAAGACAGAGACAGGAAATACTCTGAATACCAAAAATGTAAAACAGAAGTAGATAAACAACCCAATAATATCAACCTCAAATTACTCCTTTCAACTCTCAAAAAGCAATGCAATAAATTAAGAAATAAGTCAACCAACCTGACTAAATCCTTAAAAAAAATTACATTAACGACAAAATAGAGGAAAACACAAATAAGCCACGTGAGCTCTGGAAAATTCTCAACAACCAGCTTCCTGGTTGTAGCCAGAAACTTAAAACAAGACTCACCAACATCAGCATCAAGGAGGGTGACTCCCTCATTACAGACAAAATGGAGGTAGCTAGCAGACTTAACATCTTTTTCACCAGCATAGCCGCAACTCTTGTCAACAAGCTGTCCCACCACTCTGGTCGCTTTGGTGTAGAACACATTAAAGCCTTCTACAGAAAGCTAGGAGTATCCAACGATGATTTCAAATTAGAAATGGTCACAGCTGATGAGGTGTTTAAAAAATTGAGCGCGCTCCACCCTAACAAGACCACCGGCCTTGATAATATTCCCTCCAGATTCCTCAGGGACTCTGCCTCCATCATTGCCCCGATCATCACGCACATAATAAACCTATCAATTACACAAGGCCAAGTACCAAAAGATTTTAAGATAGCAAGAGTAACTCCCCTCTTTAAAAAAAGGAAGCAAATTGGAACCTGGCAACTACCGACCTGTTTCTATTCTCAGCTCCATTTCGAAAGTAATGGAGAAAATAGTTTATGAACAGGTCGATAGTTACCTTGCCACTAATAAACTCATGTACAAATTCCAATCCGGCTTCAGAACTAACCACTCCACTGACACATGCCTTCTCTATGTGACTTCAGAACTAACCACTCCACTGACACATGCCTTCTCTATGTGAGCGACCACATCAAACATGAGGTGGACGCGGGCAAATACTGCGGCATGGTCATGCTGGACCTTCAGAAGGCCTTTGACACCGTTAACCACGCTATACTGTTGGATAAGCTCAGAGCAATCGGATTTAACAAAACCTCTTGGAGCTGGATGCAGTCTTACTTGGAGGGGAGGGAGCAGGTGGTAGAGGTGAACGGCACCGTGTCCCCCCCCCTCTCGGTGAGCTGTGGAGTCCCCCAAGGCAGTATATTGGGACCTTTACTGTTCCTAATATACATAAACCACATGTCATCGGCATGCGACTGTGAATTGTTCTTGTTTGCGGATGACTCTGCCCTGCTGGTATCAGACAAGGACAAGTCACAGGTGGAGAAAATCCTCAGTGCTGAGCTGTGTAGAACTTGCACCTGGCTCGCTGACAACAAGCTATCCATACACTTGGGTAAAACAGAATCCATCCTGTTTGGGTCCCACATCAACCTCAAGAAAGTCAATGACTTCACCATAAAAGTAGGTGACATTGTCATCACCAGGAAAGATGAGGTCACCTACCTAGGTTCCATTCTAGAGGCTAACCTTTCCTGTGATAAAATGGCAACCAAGGTAATCAAAAAGGTTAACCAACGAATGAGATTTCTCTACAGAATCTCCTCTCTGGTCAACAAAAGCACCTTGAGGATTCTGGCGGGAACTCTCGTTCAACCCTTTTTCCATTACGCATGCACCTCCTGGTACCCTAGCACCTCCAAAACCCTCAAATCTAAACTCCAAACATCTCAGAACAAGCTAGTCAGGTTACTTCTAGACCTCCACCCCAGATCCCACCTCACTCCTACCCACTTCTCTAAAGTGGGCTGGCTCAAGGTGGAGGACAGAGTTAAACAACTTGCACTGAGCCTAGTCTATAAAATCCGCTACACCTCCCTGATACTGAAGTACATGTCAAACTACTTCCTTAACGTAAATGACCGCCATAACCACAACACCAGGGGGAGCTCCACTAACCACGTTAAACCCAGATTCCCAACTAACAAAGGTCTTAACTCATTCTCTTTCTATGCCACATCAATGTGGAATGCACTCCCAACAGGTGTAAAAGAAAGGGCATCTCTATCCTCCTTCAAAACCGCAATAAAAGTTCACCTCCAGGCAGCTACAACCCTAAACTAACACCCTCCCCGGATTGCTAATAATCAAATGTAAACAATCAAATGCAGATACTTTTTGTTTTTCTTATGCCTTCTGATCTCTCTCTCTCTCTCTCTCTCTCTCTCTCTCTCTCTCTCTCTCTCTCTCTCTCTCTCTCTCTCTCTCTCTCTCTCTCTCTCTCTCTCTCTCTCTCTCTCTCTCTCTCTCTCTCTCTCTCTCTATGTCCACTACTTGATGTCCATACCCCTCCACACCCCTGATTGTAAATAATTCAATGTGATTATCTTGTGTGATGACTGTATTATGATGATAGTATATATGATAGTATATATCTGTATCATGAATCAATTTAAGTGGACCCCGACTTAAAAAAGTTGAAAAACTTATTGGGGTGTTACCATTTAGTGGTCAATTGTACGGAATATGTACTTCACTGTGCAACCTACTAATAAAAGTCTCAATCAATCAATCAAAGCTACAGCTAGCGTACTCATGTAACAAACTTTAATGTTTCAACTGAACAAACTCTTCCAACGCACTTTCTGTATTTTTTATTAAAGGTTGCTGTTTTATTAAGGTTTCTCACCGTGTGAAGAACATCTCTCCGACCATTCTTTACATCATACAGTTTAACAATGAGGACATTTATAGAGGAAAACCTGACTACTTTATTCATGGCCTCATTTAATCAAGCAAAGGTAAGCAATGTTCTATTGTTCCCAAGGCTCACATTAAATTTGATCGTTTATGACAAAAATGTGTTTGGCCTTGAAGAATGAGTCATGTGATGGACGAATCTGCTTGGAGGAACAATTGTGAGCATGTGGGCTGTGAGCAGGCCAAGATGGCATCCATGAACCAGCTCGGTCTATTTACTTTGCATTGAACTTGAATTCTTTATGATCACTGAGTGAGTCTCCTGAAACGCCATTCTGGTAAAGTAAATGACTTAAATGTGCACACATCTGTCTTTGAGAGGACATTTTCAGGGAAGGAAGGTAGTGCACTGGACTTGGTATACAAAATGAGGAGCAGCATTCAACTAATCTGCTCCGACCATAGAAGTGAAACATGCCTGGTATCAAACATGGAGTGGACTTCACTGTGGGCCATGTTTTCTTTCTTGCCAGTATGGAGAGCAAACATGAGCAAGTAAGATAACACTCAGTTCTGAGTCCCGCCCCTCTTTGGCAAGACCATTATTGAACTTGATGCAAGTTATAACACTTTTGTTTTATTTATTATTGAACTTGATGCAAGTTATTTGATTTATTATTGAACTTGATGCAAGTTATAACACTTTTGTTTTATTTATTATTGAACTTGATGCAAGTTATTTGATTTATTATTGAACTTGATGCAAGTTATAACACTTTTGTTTTATTTATTATTGAACTTGATGCAAGTTATTTGATTTATTATTGAACTTGATGCAAGTTATACCACAGCTGCACAGTTATTTTATTTATTATTGAACTTGATGTTATTTTATGTTACTGAGTTTGAATGTATACAACTTGATGTTACTTGATGTTCAATAAATTTGAAAATGTTAAGCTTAGCATTAGCGTTCTGTTGGGGCGATGGGGGCAGGTGGGGCTTGAAAACTCTCCCTTGTCCAAAGTGGGGGATGACAAAAAAAGTTTGAGAACCACTGAGCTAGTCCTTGGCTTGAAAATGTCTCCCCCCATAGCCCGTGTGTCGTATAGCAGCTGAAGAGTAGTTTAAACTGAATAACCAGCAGCCTTCAGGCAATAAACCTAGCGTTAATGAACAAAATAACAACTGCTAATTAATGACTTTATAAGCAACACGTTAGGTTACTACATACAGCAAAAATTCATCTGAGTACTCTCAAAATTTAAAATGCAAAATATCTTTATAAAACCACACTAGTGCAAACAATGTTTCAATGGTATTTGAACCATAATGATATTGAAGGAGCTAGGAATTTTTGAAGCTCAGAAGTTGTCGCTTTTTAAGACTAAGAAAATAAGTGACCTACTTTTTGGAAAGTGAACTTCAAAACATAATAAATGCATGAATAAAAAGTAAGTAACATAAAGAAAATCACTTCATGCAATATTTTAAAACTTGAGACATTATTTTTAAATTATTTAATGAACCAAGTACCGACGTTACAATTAAAAATAGCTGTAACTTCCATATTTTGTTGAATTTTCAAACAGGGGTTGACAGTGAATAATTTAGCATCAGTATAAAACTATCAGACCATAGCAGTGGACTTTTTTGTGGATGAAATGTTACAATGTTTGTTTTGTTTGTCCGAGGCGGTGTTGTACCGAAATCTGTTACCCATCGGAATTTGTAACTCCAGGGGGCGATGTTCCCATGGCATTTGTTTGATGGTTAAACGGCAAGCCCAAGGAGTAGGAGAAGAAGAACGCTTGCGTAAATGGCGTAAACTATCCTTAATGCTGAAACGTCAGTTGTCAGAATTTCAGCATTAATAAAGTAAGTAATTGATTTCCAGAATATGTGTAATTAATTAATGCTGAAATTCTGACAACTGACGTTTCAGCATTAAGGATAGTTTACGCCATTTACGCAAGCGTTCTTCTTCTCCTCCTCTTTGGGCTTGCCGTTTAACCATCAAATAAACGCCAGGGGAACATCGCCCCCTGGAGTTACAAATTCTGATGGGTAACAGATTTCGGTACAACAGCGGCGCCGGCAGCCTCACAAAAAGATTTTAAGGAAGCTTATAAACCATGATAGGATGCTTAGACTGACTTCATATTTCAGGATCATACAGAAAAACATGTATACAATAGTCTTAAATTATAAATAAAGAAACTAAAACTTAGTTTTGGGTATAATTTGATACGATCTTGAGATGTAAACATTTTGCGTGTTGATTTATTCTACTTCTTCAGCTTAGATTTGTGAATTTCCACGTCTCTGCTTTTCAATTGCTCCAAAAATAACCCCACGCACAGTAAGCAACGATGAGCATCGCAAACGGCCGCTGCAATAGAGATAGGTAGGTCAGCGGCCTCAAGCACTTTGCACCTTTTGTTTCAGGTACCAGCATATAGCATATATATATATATATATATATTGTGTCATTTCCAAGCTCAACAACACTGCCTTGCTGCCTTTAAACACACTATAAGATGATTTATTGTATGTTTGAACATAAATATGCTGCTTTTTTCACTCAACATGAATTAAAAAAAGACACATTAAAATGGGCTTTGCGACACAGTCGGCTGTTTTGGATATGATGGCTGTGGAACCTCCACCTGATGGCACAACTTTGACAAGTAAGACTTTTGGCTCTCATAAGAAAGGTGCAACATTATCTTATGTTTGAAGTCCTTGTTTAACGACAAGTCATGAAGTTAACTTGCGTGTCTTGCTTCCATTATTGTAGATTGAGCCGGGCGTGACTGCATGCACTTAAAGAGCGACCAAGCAACAACAAAACGTCATCCTTGTAGTGTGTACTGATAAAGACAATATACACTTCATTACACATGTACCATATCATTATATCCATGATTAAATGCTTTATAATTCCCTTAAACATGCAAAATGGTTTCCTTAGTGCGTGCTGATTTGATAAATAATGTGGACTTCACTGCACATGTAATACATCACCATGTTGCTGAACATGTTATAATTCTATCATTCGCTCTTTAATAATGTTCCCAGGGCTCTGTGTACGTGCAGGCTGGGTTTAAAGATGATGTACATGTCATTGTGCGTCTAGTATTTCACAATACAAATAATAAGAGGTGTAATGCCACCATTTGTCAGGCTTCTGATTGGACAACATGTGCATGACAGCAGGTGTATGTGTTTGTGTAAGTTTGGTCTTTAACGTCTGTTGAGTATTTTATTTACAAAATAAAAATATATCAAAACGGTGCCCGCATACTTTGACTTTTTGGTGAAAAAGTTTAGACACCCTTGTGTCAACATTTATATTCCAATAATTTTTTTGTTGAAATGCTTGTTCCCCTGACTTATGACTTTAAAAGCAAACATGTAAAGCTTGTTCTCCAAGTACCACTTCAGGAAAAACAACTTTGCTCTCCAAGTGCCACCATAATGACCAACATTGAAATACAGTTGTGTAGTGGCCATAAGTATTCATTGAATATTTTTGCCCAGAGTTTGAACAGTAACACTGTGTTTGCATATTTATGTCATTCTTTGTCGTACCACAGGTAGAGAATCACTGGCTTAGGGAATTGTGTACTACTATCATGAGGTGATTATACATTCAAATGCACTGTAACATGTGGTCCTAAATAAAGACTATGTACTAGTACATGTGTATGATTGTGCTGCGTTTCTCTCTCTAGGATTACCTGGTAGTCCAGGGGCCAAAGGTGGACCTGGAGTTCAAGTAAGCACTATTCAATCAAACTTTCTACATTATGCACTCCACTTTTAACCACTTTTTCTCTTGCTAGGGTGAGCCTGGTCCCAGAGGTCATGCCGGCATGTCCGGAGGTAAATACTTTTGTCAATAACACTGACTCCAGATACTCACCTCATACGTGTAACTGCAGGGAGACCGAGGTCAGCGCGGTCCAGTGGCTCCTCAAGGATTAGTCGGAAAGGCTGTAAGTTTTTTGCAATACATTGTGTTGAAAGTACAATACTTATTCATTGTTCTCATATATGACAGGGAAGCAAAGGAGAGAGAGGACCGATGGGTGTTCCAGGTGCTAAAGGTCTGAGTGGAACCAAAGGAGACAAGGTATGTGGTGAAAGAGTCCACCAGGGGGCAGTGTTTACCCAGGAGTTAAATACAAGTCATACATTCAAGCAAGATGAAATAGTTCTGTCCTTGTAGTGCTTCAGTACTTTGCATTTATTCAGAAGATAGTATATTATATAAGTATTTATCAATACTTACAATTTCTGTCCTTGTAGTACATCATTATGCTGTCTTTATTTTTCATTTTTATTTTTTATTAAATCATAAAAAACACAAGATAGACTTACAATTAGTGCACCAAGCCACAAAACCTCCCTCCCCCATTTACACTCATTCACAAAAGGGTTGTTTCTTTCTGTTATTAATATTCTGCTTCCTACATTATATATCAATATATATCAATACAGTCTGCAAGGGATACAGTCCGTAAGCACACATGATTGTGCGTGCTGCTGCTCCACTAATAGTACTAACCTTTAACACTTCATCTGACTCATTTTCATTCATTACTAGTTCCTCTGTAACTATTTTTATATTGTTTTACTTTCTTTTTTATTCAAAAAAATGTTTTTAATATATTTATCTTATTTTATTTTATTAATTTAAAAAAAAGGATCTTATCTTCACCAGACCTGGTTGTCAATGAAATTAGATTGTTTAAAGGGTTCTTAAAACCAGGTCCAGTCCAGATTATGTCCAGGTCGGGCTCAGCAACACACACCTTCATTTATGTCCACTCAAATGAGGAAACACAACAACACATTGCATATATCTGTAAACAAAATTACATTATCAAAATAAGTATTTGAGGACTTCCCATCGTTTTTTTAATGTTTTTTGGCATCGTTATCGGTTTCAACCATATAACTTTCTAAAGTTAAGAAATACTGAATACATGTTTTAAAGAGAATAATACTAAGTGAATATCAGTTTTTGGCCTTAAAAATAAACCTTTTACCGAGTACTATAATTAAATTGACTAAATCATGATTGTCAATGAACTCTCCTAAAATAACAGAAACCACATTAAGCTTCATAAACAAACCAATCCTTAAACACATTTTTTCTACTTCCACCCAAAAGGAAGACACAATATGACAATACCAAAACAAATGCAGGGTGGATTCAGACTCCTGACAACAAAATCGGCAATCACCCGACTCTGTCACATTCCATAGTTTTAACATTTTTCTCGTGGTTAAGAAGTTATAAATAATATTAATTGGAAAATAACGATTTTGCACATCGATAGTAGTTTTGCAGATTAATTTAAATATGGTATCAGTCAAAAAAGCAGTCAAAAAAGTCCTCCCATTTTCCATATGTGTTATATGGGGCAGCCTTCAAAGATTTCTCTATTAAATAAAAATTATATTTTTTTCTATTTATTTTAGTTCCTTTTTGACAACTAGAATTTCTTCTTAGAGGTTTACAAACTAATAATTTAGTAATTCCATAATTAATTATTTGTTTCCATTTTTCCCAATGACTCCAGTTAGTTGATTAAAAGAAAAGCTTGAGCAAGCATCACCATACATAGCTCTAAATTCATCATACTTCATAATCTTACCGTTCTCATTGATGATAATATTGACAAAAATGATTCCTCTTTCAAACATATTTTTCCAAAAGAAAGGCTTTCCATCTATTACAATATTAGAGTTCATCCATATTAACTGCTGCAAAATGTCATCTCTTTTTTCTGGAACATCAAATTGAAAACACCACTATGAGTGGATTGTTTCCTTTATGAACCCCGCCATGTTTCCCAGCAGACTCTCTACATAAGGAAAATGGGAGGGCATCACTTGTAAAAACGGATACAATTTATTTTGATACAGTGCATGTTTTTTGTCCAACAGGACCTTTGTGTACCACTCAGTGTTTTAATACATCTTTGGAACAATTGATGCTTTTAAAGACAGACACATAGCTTCAAGGTTAAGAAGTTTCAGGCCCCCATATTCATACTCTTTGTACAAAACCTTTCTTTTAATCTTTTCTGGTTTGCCGTCCCAGACAAAATGGAAGACCCTCCGCTCATAAACCTTAAAAAAGTTCTGTGATGGAGCTGGTAATGAGAAAAACAAATAAAAAAATTTAGGAATTATTAACGAGTTGACAATAGATATTTTACCATACAAGGTTAATGATTTCCCTCTCCATAATTGCATAATTTTATCCAGCTTTTTTTAGTCGATTATCATAATTTACTGAGTCTAGATCTTCCAGCTTCTCTGGGACAACAACACCAAGTATGTTAACTGGTCCATCTGTCCACAAAACAGGCACTTTGCATTCCATTCGAAATAACGTTCCCTTTAGATTCCCGATTCTTAATATTTTACATTTATCATAATTAAGCTGAAGCCCAGATTGCTGTAAAATATGTCCAAAAGATTAAGAAGGTTTCGCAAACAATGAGGATTGGGGCTGATAAAGAAGCTTGTATTGTCTGCATACATTATTTTACTTTCAATATTATTATTACTGAGCCCTTCAATATTTTTATTCAATCTAACTTTAATCATCATGATTTCCATAGCAATAATAAATAAGTATGGAGACAAAGACAAATACCTCTTACTAGAGGTATTGTCCCAGAGATGTATCCATTATTGATGATTCTACAGTTATTTTTAATATATAGCGTCTTGATCCAGTAATAAGGTGTTGCCAAAATAGAAAAAAACTAAGCTTTTACAAATAAAATCTAAGCTAATTTTGTCAAATGCCTTCTCCAGGTTGGCTACAAAAATTATTCCTCTTTTAATTTCCATATTATAATTTTTTATAATTACTAATAACTGTCTAATATTGTTTCCTATGTTTCTTCCTTGTAGGAAACCTGATTGATCTTGGTGAATAATATTTGACCCTAACCCTGATCCTAATATTTGACAAAACAGACTTGAGTTGTGTAGCCAAACATTTTGCCAGGATCTTAGCATCGTAACACTGAAGTGTAATTGGTCTCCAATTTTTTAGATAAACTGGGTCTTTATACTGACCATTTATTTCCTGTTTCAATAATAAATAATTAAGACCTTCTGTTTGAGTGTTAGACAAAAAAACTGTTTTATATGAGTAATTATAACTACAAAAGCAATAGTTTTTTAACGTCTTTATAAAATACTTGTCAAACCTCAATAGCTATTCCATCTAATCCTGGGGTTTTCCCTGGATGAAAAGACTTAACAGCTTCCACAAGTTCTTCCTCTCTAATGAGGCCGTCACATGAATGGCTTTCTTCTGAATTCAATTTTCTTTCATAATTTTCTGGAAACATTTTTTTAGTTTCAAGAGAGATTACCGGATTAGCAAAAATATTTCTAAAGTAATTATACATTTCTTTCAACAACGTGGTGTGTGTATCCAATACCTTTCCATTTGTTTTATTAAGTTTGGAAAAGTTCTTTTTAGAACTATTTTTTGTTTGGATATTTAAAAGGAATTTTAAACACTTTTCACCTTTTTTCATCCAGATGGCTCTGTTGCAGTCATAACTTTAAAATAATTGTTTATCAACTAAGTGTGCTAACTCCTCTTGTTTGGCTGTAAAGGCATTCAGTTGCTAAATAATTAGATTATCATTACTATCAATGTTTTTTTGTAAATCCTCAATTTCCTTCTCTAATTCCTGTTCTGCCATTTTAAGTTTGTTTTTTCCCCCATGAAGAGTACGCAATGGCATATGCCTTAAAACAGTGGTCCCCAACCACCGGTACCGGTCCGCGGACCGATTGGTACCGGGCCGCACAAGAAATAAAAAAATAAACAAATATTTTTTATTTTTTATTTTTTATGAAATCAACATAAAAAACACAATATATACATTATATATCAATATAGATCAATACAGTCTGCAGGGATACAGTCCGTAAGCACACATGATTGTATTTATTTATGTAAAAAAAAAATAATAATAATTTTTTAAATACCCCCCCCATCCCCCCACCGGTCCGTGGGACAAATTTTCAAGCGTTGACCGGTCCGCAGCTACAAAAAGGTTGGGGACCACTGCCTTAAAACATTTGAAGGCATCCCAGGGGATTTGGGGATTTGATGATCCTACATTATTTTTAAAAACTCACCCCAGTCCCACTGGGGTGAGTTTTTCCTTGCCCGTATGTGGGCTCTGTACCGAGGATGTCGTTGTGGCTTGTGCAGCCCTTTGAGACACTTGTGATTTGGGCTATACAAATAAACATTGATTGATTGATTGAGTAATAAATTGCTTAGTTTTTTCAATAAATTCATCATCCTGTAAAAGCATTTGATTAAACTTCCAATATGTGGGCCCACATGTATTATCTTCAATTGCAATATTTAATCCTATACAATTATGATCAGAACGCAATTTATCATTGATTGATATTGCAGTCACTTTGTTTAGCAA
This sequence comes from Entelurus aequoreus, assembly GCF_033978785.1. Classification (NCBI taxonomy): domain Eukaryota; kingdom Metazoa; phylum Chordata; class Actinopteri; order Syngnathiformes; family Syngnathidae; genus Entelurus; species Entelurus aequoreus. The sequence continues at coordinate 7,200,962 of NC_084757.1, read as the reverse complement.
TGAAAATGATATCAATAAAATAGTCAAGACGACTTGCCTGGTTTTGTCTTCTCCATGTATACCGTACTAACCTAGGGTTTTTCAATCTACAGATATCAATTAAATTAAATGCATCCATAACATTTTTAATCTTTTGTAAAGATTGAGGATGATAATCCATTGAAAAATTCCCTTTTCGGTCCAGAACTTTATCCAAGGCAACTTTAAAGTCCCCTACAGTAATCATTTCCCCTTGTTGTTCTTGCAGCATGTCACTTATTTCTTCAAAAAAGGAAGGTTCATCAACATTTGGCCCATACAAATTCAAAACACATCTTTTGACCCTGAATAATCATATTTAATATTAACCAGCATCCTTGTGACTTTTTCCATAGAGTTAAATAGAAAATTAAAACATTTGATCAAAATCGTAACCAGTGTTGGGTTAGTTACTGAAAACCAGTAACTAGTTACTTTATTTCAAAAGTAACTCAGTTACTAACTCAGTTACTTACACCAAAAAGTAATGTGTTACTGTGAAAAGTAACTATTTAGATACTTCTTTTTTTTTTCTTTTTTTTTTTAAGGCTCGCATAAATGCCCTTTTAGCCTTCATTTCAGTACTGTTATTGCACTGGAGAATATCATTGACCAAACTATTTGAAATAGCTGCAACATAAGTAACAAACAGCATAATAACAATATAGCTGTAAACCTGGCTTCACCTAAGGAAGGCACACATGACATACACAAACCTGGCTTCACCTAAGGAAGGCACACATGACATACACAAACCTGGCTTCACCTAAGGAAGGCACACATGACATACACAAACCTGGCTTCACCTAAGGAAGGCACACATGACATACACAAACCTGGCTTCACCTAAGGAAGGCACACATGACATACACAAACCTGGCTTCACCTAAGGAAGGCACACATGACATACACAAACCTGGCTTCACCTAAGGAAGGCACACATGACATACACAAACCTGGCTTCACCTAAGGAAAGCACACATGACATACACAAACCTGGCTTCACCTAAGGAAGGCACACATGACATACACAAACCTGGCTTCACCTAAGGAAGGCACACATGACATACACAAACCTGGCTTCACCTAAGGAAGGCACACATGACATACACAAACCTGGCTTCACCTAAGGAAGGCACACATGACATACACAAACCTGGCTTCACCTAAGGAAGGCACACATGACATACACAAACCTGGCTTCACCTAAGGAAGGCACACATGACATACACAAACCTGGCTTCACCTAAGGAAGGCACACGTGACATACACAAACCTGGCTTCACCTAAGGAAGGCACACATGACATACACAAACCTGGCTTCATCTAAGGAAGGCACACATGACATACACAAACCTGGCTTCACCTAAGGAAGGCACACATGACATACACAAACCTGGCTTCACCTAAGGAAGGCACACATGACATACACAAACCTGGCTTCACCTAAGGAAGGCACACATGACATACACAAACCTGGCTTCATCTAAGGAAGGCACACATGACATACACAAACCTGGCTTCACCTAAGGAAGGCACACATGACATACACAAACCTGGCTTCACCTAAGGAAGGCACACATGACATACACAAACCTGGCTTCACCTAAGGAAGGCACACATGACATACACAAACCTGGCTTCACCTAAGGAAGGCACACATGACATACACAAACCTGGCTTCACCTAAGGAAGGCACACATGACATACACAAACCTGGCTTCACCTAAGGAAGGCACACATGACATACACAAACCTGGCTTCACCTAAGGAAGGCACACATGACATACACAAACCTGGCTTCATCTAAGGAAGGCACACATGACATACACAAACCTGGCTTCACCTAAGGAAGGCACACATGACATACACAAACCTGGCTTCACCTAAGGAAGGCACACATGACATACACAAACCTGGCTTCACCTAAGGAAGGCACACATGACATACACAAACCTGGCTTCACCTAAGGAAGGCACACATGACATACACAAACCTGGCTTCACCTAAGGAAGGCACACATGACATACACAAACCTGGCTTCACCTAAGGAAGGCACACATGACATACACAAACCTGGCTTCACCTAAGGAAGGCACACGTGACATACACAAACCTGGCTTCACCTAAGGAAGGCACACATGACATACACAAACCTGGCTTCATCTAAGGAAGGCACACATGACATACACAAACCTGGCTTCATCTAAGGAAGGCACACGTGACATACACAAACCTGGCTTCACCTAAGGAAGGCACACATGACATACACAAACCTGGCTTCACCTAAGGAAGGCACACATGACATACACAAACCTGGCTTCACCTAAGGAAGGCACACATGACATACACAAATGGCAGGCATTTTTTTTCTCTCCAGAAATTGAAAAATAAAATCATGTCTTCATGAGATCAACACTGTACTGAAGCCCAGAACACTCTACGCATTTCCCCAGTTTTACAAACGTAGTTTAGAGAAAAGGAAAGATTGGCCTGGCCCACTAGGATGTTTGTGAACTTTATAGTCTATACATTTAGAGTGATGTGATAATCAACCACTCTAGAAGTCTAGAATGAAAGAGTATATAAGAGAATTGACAGAATGTGTACCTTCAGTGCTGAATGATGAGCACAGGCAGAGTTTGGAATGTTTTCTTCAGCTTGCTTTCCATGTTTATGTACTCACTGTCCAGGTACTTGGAACATGTTTTCCGTGCCATTTGCTGTTTCACGGCGGGATCATGCTAATTAGCTGCCTGAAAGCGGGTGACTCCACTGTAGAAATAGCCTGCATGTCTTCTAGCACATACGCTGCAATGGCTCTATCAATGTTGTCCTGGCTAGCAGTCCCTCCGTTCAAATCCTTAAGTGGAGCTGAAGTGACATCGGAGTCTGTGTCTCTCTTTACTAGCTTTGTCGAAGCATGTTGCTTTTGTAGCTGTTTCAGCAGATTTGAATTGCTGTTTTGGGCAGTATTCCCGGGTGCGGTCACCACTGCGGCTCACATCTCCCCTCACCTCCCAGGGGGTGATCAAGGGTGATGGGTCAAATGCAGAGAATCATTTGGCCACTTTTAGTGTGTGTGTGACAATCATTGGTACTTTAACTTGAACTTTAAGTAGATGGGATCTTTGATCCAAGACACAAATTACATTTAACTAAAATGTTCTTTTCTTTGTGCTCGACAAAAGAAAAGTAGTGAGAATATCTCCATGTTAAAAACTCAGCTTCTGGCTCTGCCATGAAGTCTTGTTAGTTCTTATGAGAATTTCTATATTCTAAATATAGCAGTAAACTATCTTTAGAATAAATTTGTTTTATTCTAAAGATAGTTTATTATATAAGTGTTTCTGTCCCTGTACTGTAGTACATCAATACTTACATTTTCTCCTAAAGGTAGTGTATTATGTAAGTATTTCAGTACATTAATACATACACTTTTTTGTAAAGATTGTATATAAGTGTTTCTGTCCATCAATACTTACACTTTCCCCTAAAGGTCAACATTTTATTATATAAGTGTTTCTGTCCTTGTACTGTAGTACATCAATACTTATACATTCTTCTAAAGGTCTAAAGTAAATTATACAAGTATTTCTGTCCTAAACAGTAGGGCATCAATACTTACACTTTCTCCTAAAGGTAGTGTTTTATAGAAAGTACTGGAATTAGTTATCGTGTATAAGATGTATTTACGGTATATTTTTAACTCCACCATGTCATACATGTATAAGTTTGTCTCTTGTCATTCAAAGGGCTTCCAAGGAAGATGTGGACCCAAAGGAGACATTGTGAGTATCACTTTTGTTTGTGAATGATTGGAGCCTTCAATATTTCATGAAACACTAACAAATATTCAGTTTTCTGCTTGAAGGGAGACTCTGGTGTGGAGGGGCTGGCTGGTGAGAAAGGTGAAAAGGTAAGAACAGTCATTTTGGACTTTCTGAAGTTGACCTATTGATATTTAAATGTTGAAGCAAAGATAAATAATATATTATTTGACTGAGACCCCTTTTGGGTCCCTAGGACTTTTAACAATCCTCAAGGAAAGACCTTAAGGTTTTAAAAACAACAAATATCAAAATGGCCCCTACATTCGATAACTTTTCAGTGTGCGGCCCTTTGTGGTAAAGTTTTGGACATCCCTGGTTTAGTTTTAATGAATAGCTGAGCAGAAAGGAATCTTGTATAGATTATAGATTCATAGTACTTTTTTTTTTTTTAAGTGAGTCATTGTGTTTCAGTATTGTTTGCCCCGCAACTAGTAGGAACCCTCATTCTGCATGTTTTTGTACGGACTATTTTTGGACAATCTTATAACGCTGCATTCAAACTTTTTCATAGTTGAACTCTACATGTAGAAACACAAACGTGTCTTGGTGCTGTGCTTACTAAACGGAGGAAATCAAACCTAAAGGACCAGAGCCTACAATCATTAAAATCAGTAACTCATGATTGTTTGTGACAGGGTATGTCTGGAGAACCTGGCCCTAAAGGACAGGTGAGTTGTTTGTTGTTTGTTTGTGACAGGGTATGTCTGGAGAACCTGGCCCTAAAGGACAGGTGAGTTGTTTGTTGTTTGTTTGTGACAGAGTATGTCTGGAGAACCTGGCCCTAAAGGACAGGTGAGTTGTTTGTTGTTTGTTGTTTGTTTGTGACAGAGTATGTCTGGAGAACCTGGCCCTAAAGGACAGGTGAGTTGTTTGTTGTTTGTTGTTTGTTTGTGACAGAGTATGTCTGGAGAACCTGGCCCTAAAGGACAGGTGAGTTGTTTGTTGTTTGTTTGTGACAGGGTATGTCTGGAGAACCTGGCCCTAAAGGACAGGTGAGTTGTTTGTTGTTTGTTGTTTGCTTGTGACAGGGTATGTCTGGAGAACCTGGCCCTAAAGGACAGGTGAGTTGTTTGTTGTTTGTTTGTGACAGAGTATGTCTGGAGAACCTGGCCCTAAAGGACAGGTGAGTTGTTTGTTGTTTGTTTGTGACAGGGTATGTCTGGAGAACCTGGCCCTAAAGGACAGGTGAGTTGTTTGTTGTTTGTTTGTGACAGGGTATGTCTGGAGAACCTGGCCCTAAAGGACAGGTGAGTTGTTTGTTGTTTGTTTGTGACAGGGTATGTCTGGAGAACCTGGCCCTAAAGGACAGGTGAGTTGTTTGTTGTTTGTTTGTGACAGGGTATGTCTGGAGAACCTGGCCCTAAAGGACAGGTGAGTTGTTTGTTGTTTGTTTGTGACAGGGTATGTCTGGAGAACCTGGTCCTAAAGGACAGGTGAGTTGTTTGTTGTTTGTTTGTGACAGGGTATGTCTGGAGAACCTGGTCCTAAAGGACAGGTGAGTTGTTTGTTGTTTGTTGTTTGTTTGTGACAGAGTATGTCTGGAGAACCTGGCCCTAAAGGACAGGTGAGTTGTTTGTTGTTTGTTTGTGACAGGGTATGTCTGGAGAACCTGGCCCTAAAGGACAGGTGAGTTGTTTGTTGTTTGTTTGTGACAGAGTATGTCTGGAGAACCTGGCCCTAAAGGACAGGTGAGTTGTTTGTTGTTTGTTGTTTGTTTGTGACAGAGTATGTCTGGAGAACCTGGCCCTAAAGGACAGGTGAGTTGTTTGTTGTTTGTTTGTGACAGGGTATGTCTGGAGAACCTGGCCCTAAAGGACAGGTGAGTTGTTTGTTGTTTGTTTGTGACAGGGTATGTCTGGAGAACCTGGCCCTAAAGGACAGGTGAGTTGTTTGTTGTTTGTTTGTGACAGGGTATGTCTGGAGAACCTGGCCCTAAAGGACAGGTGAGTTGTTTGTTGTTTGTTTGTGACAGGGTATGTCTGGAGAACCTGGCCCTAAAGGACAGGTGAGTTGTTTGTTGTTTGTTTGTGACAGGGTATGTCTGGAGAACCTGGTCCTAAAGGACAGGTGAGTTGTTTGTTGTTTGTTGTTTGTTTGTGACAGGGTATGTCTGGAGAACCTGGCCCTAAAGGACAGGTGAGTTGTTTGTTGTTTGTTTGTGACAGGGTATGTCTGGAGAACCTGGCCCTAAAGGACAGGTGAGTTGTTTGTTGTTTGTTTGTGACAGGGTATGTCTGGAGAACCTGGCCCTAAAGGACAGGTGAGTTGTTTGTTGTTTGTTTGTGACAGGGTATGTCTGGAGAACCTGGCCCTAAAGGACAGGTGAGTTGTTTGTTGTTTGTTTGTGACAGGGTATGTCTGGAGAACCTGGCCCTAAAGGACAGGTGAGTTGTTTGTTGTTTGTTTGTGACAGGGTATGTCTGGAGAACCTGGCCCTAAAGGACAGGTGAGTTGTTTGTTGTTTGTTTGTGACAGGGTATGTCTGGAGAACCTGGTCCTAAAGGACAGGTGAGTTGTTTGTTGTTTGTTTGTGACAGGGTATGTCTGGAGAACCTGGTCCTAAAGGACAGGTGAGTTGTTTGTTGTTTGTTGTTTGTTTGTGACAGAGTATGTCTGGAGAACCTGGCCCTAAAGGACAGGTGAGTTGTTTGTTGTTTGTTTGTGACAGGGTATGTCTGGAGAACCTGGCCCTAAAGGACAGGTGAGTTGTTTGTTGTTTGTTTGTGACAGAGTATGTCTGGAGAACCTGGCCCTAAAGGACAGGTGAGTTGTTTGTTGTTTGTTGTTTGTTTGTGACAGAGTATGTCTGGAGAACCTGGCCCTAAAGGACAGGTGAGTTGTTTGTTGTTTGTTTGTGACAGGGTATGTCTGGAGAACCTGGCCCTAAAGGACAGGTGAGTTGTTTGTTGTTTGTTTGTGACAGGGTATGTCTGGAGAACCTGGCCCTAAAGGACAGGTGAGTTGTTTGTTGTTTGTTTGTGACAGGGTATGTCTGGAGAACCTGGCCCTAAAGGACAGGTGAGTTGTTTGTTGTTTGTTTGTGACAGGGTATGTCTGGAGAACCTGGCCCTAAAGGACAGGTGAGTTGTTTGTTGTTTGTTTGTGACAGGGTATGTCTGGAGAACCTGGTCCTAAAGGACAGGTGAGTTGTTTGTTGTTTGTTTGTGACAGGGTATGTCTGGAGAACCTGGTCCTAAAGGACAGGTGAGTTGTTTGTTGTTTGTTGTTTGTTTGTGACAGAGTATGTCTGGAGAACCTGGCCCTAAAGGACAGGTGAGTTGTTTGTTGTTTGTTTGTGACAGGGTATGTCTGGAGAACCTGGCCCTAAAGGACAGGTGAGTTGTTTGTTGTTTGTTTGTGACAGAGTATGTCTGGAGAACCTGGCCCTAAAGGACAGGTGAGTTGTTTGTTGTTTGTTGTTTGTTTGTGACAGAGTATGTCTGGAGAACCTGGCCCTAAAGGACAGGTGAGTTGTTTGTTGTTTGTTTGTGACAGGGTATGTCTGGAGAACCTGGCCCTAAAGGACAGGTGAGTTGTTTGTTGTTTGTTTGTGACAGGGTATGTCTGGAGAACCTGGCCCTAAAGGACAGGTGAGTTGTTTGTTGTTTGTTTGTGACAGGGTATGTCTGGAGAACCTGGCCCTAAAGGACAGGTGAGTTGTTTGTTGTTTGTTTGTGACAGGGTATGTCTGGAGAACCTGGCCCTAAAGGACAGGTGAGTTGTTTGTTGTTTGTTTGTGACAGGGTATGTCTGGAGAACCTGGTCCTAAAGGACAGGTGAGTTGTTTGTTGTTTGTTGTTTGTTTGTGACAGGGTATGTCTGGAGAACCTGGCCCTAAAGGACAGGTGAGTTGTTTGTTGTTTGTTTGTGACAGGGTATGTCTGGAGAACCTGGTCCTAAAGGACAGGTGAGTTGTTTGTTGTTTGTTTGTGACAGGGTATGTCTGGAGAACCTGGTCCTAAAGGACAGGTGAGTTGTTTGTTGTTTGTTTGTGACAGGGTATGTCTGGAGAACCTGGTCCTAAAGGACAGGTGAGTTGTTTGTTGTTTGTTTGTGACAGGGTATGTCTGGAGAACCTGGCCCTAAAGGACAGGTGAGTTGTTTGTTGTTTGTTTGTGACAGGGTATGTCTGGAGAACCTGGCCCTAAAGGACAGGTGAGTTGTTTGTTGTTTGTTTGTGACAGGGTATGTCTGGAGAACCTGGTCCTAAAGGACAGGTGAGTTGTTTGTTGTTTGTTTGTGACAGGGTATGTCTGGAGAACCTGGCCCTAAAGGACAGGTGAGTTGTTTGTTGTTTGTTTGTGACAGGGTATGTCTGGAGAACCTGGCCCTAAAGGACAGGTGAGTTGTTTGTTGTTTGTTTGTGACAGGGTATGTCTGGAGAACCTGGCCCTAAAGGACAGGTGAGTTGTTTGTTGTTTGTTGTTTGTTTGTGACAGGGTATGTCTGGAGAACCTGGCCCTAAAGGACAGGTGAGTTGTTTGTTGTTTGTTTGTGACAGGGTATGTCTGGAGAACCTGGTCCTAAAGGACAGGTGAGTTGTTTGTTGTTTGTTTGTGACAGGGTATGTCTGGAGAACCTGGCCCTAAAGGACAGGTGAGTTGTTTGTTGTTTGCTTGTGACAGGGTATGTCTGGAGAACCTGGCCCTAAAGGACAGGTGAGTTGTTTGTTGTTTGTTTGTGACAGGGTATGTCTGGAGAACCTGGCCCTAAAGGACAGGTGAGTTGTTTGTTGTTTGTTGTTTGTTTGTGACAGGGTATGTCTGGAGAACCTGGCCCTAAAGGACAGGTGAGTTGTTTGTTGTTTGTTTGTGACAGGGTATGTCTGGAGAACCTGGCCCTAAAGGACAGGTGAGTTGTTTGTTGTTTGTTTGTGACAGGGTATGTCTGGAGAACCTGGTCCTAAAGGACAGGTGAGTTGTTTGTTGTTTGTTTGTGACAGGGTATGTCTGGAGAACCTGGCCCTAAAGGACAGGTGAGTTGTTTGTTGTTTGTTTGTGACAGGGTATGTCTGGAGAACCTGGCCCTAAAGGACAGGTGAGTTGTTTGTTGTTTGTTGTTTGCTTGTGACAGGGTATGTCTGGAGAACCTGGTCCTAAAGGACAGGTGAGTTGTTTGTTGTTTGTTTGTGACAGGGTATGTCTGGAGAACCTGGCCCTAAAGGACAGGTGAGTTGTTTGTTGTTTGTTTGTGACAGGGTATGTCTGGAGAACCTGGTCCTAAAGGACAGGTGAGTTGTTTGTTGTTTGTTTGTGACAGGGTATGTCTGGAGAACCTGGCCCTAAAGGACAGGTGAGTTGTTTGTTGTTTGTTTGTGACAGGGTATGTCTGGAGAACCTGGTCCTAAAGGACAGGTGAGTTGTTTGTTGTTTGTTTGTGACAGGGTATGTCTGGAGAACCTGGCCCTAAAGGACAGGTGAGTTGTTTGTTGTTTGTTTGTGACAGGGTATGTCTGGAGAACCTGGTCCTAAAGGACAGGTGAGTTGTTTGTTGTTTGTTTGTGACAGGGTATGTCTGGAGAACCTGGCCCTAAAGGACAGGTGAGTTGTTTGTTGTTTGTTGTTTGTTTGTGACAGGGTATGTCTGGAGAACCTGGCCCTAAAGGACAGGTGAGTTGTTTGTTGTTTGTTTGTGACAGGGTATGTCTGGAGAACCTGGCCCTAAAGGACAGGTGAGTTGTTTGTTGTTTGTTTGTGACAGGGTATGTCTGGAGAACCTGGCCCTAAAGGACAGGTGAGTTGTTTGTTGTTTGTTTGTGACAGGGTATGTCTGGAGAACCTGGTCCTAAAGGACAGGTGAGTTGTTTGTTGTTTGTTTGTGACAGGGTATGTCTGGAGAACCTGGCCCTAAAGGACAGGTGAGTTGTTTGTTGTTTGTTTGTGACAGGGTATGTCTGGAGAACCTGGTCCTAAAGGACAGGTGAGTTGTTTGTTGTTTGTTTGTGACAGGGTATGTCTGGAGAACCTGGCCCTAAAGGACAGGTGAGTTGTTTGTTGTTTGTTTGTGACAGGGTATGTCTGGAGAACCTGGCCCTAAAGGACAGGTGAGTTGTTTGTTGTTTGTTTGTGACAGGGTATGTCTGGAGAACCTGGTCCTAAAGGACAGGTGAGTTGTTTGTTGTTTGTTTGTGACAGGGTATGTCTGGAGAACCTGGTCCTAAAGGACAGGTGAGTTGTTTGTTGTTTGTTTGTGACAGGGTATGTCTGGAGAACCTGGTCCTAAAGGACAGGTGAGTTGTTTGTTGTTTGTTTGTGACAGGGTATGTCTGGAGAACCTGGCCCTAAAGGACAGGTGAGTTGTTTGTTGTTTGTTTGTGACAGGGTATGTCTGGAGAACCTGGCCCTAAAGGACAGGTGAGTTGTTTGTTGTTTGTTTGTGACAGGGTATGTCTGGAGAACCTGGTCCTAAAGGACAGGTGAGTTGTTTGTTGTTTGTTTGTGACAGGGTATGTCTGGAGAACCTGGCCCTAAAGGACAGGTGAGTTGTTTGTTGTTTGTTTGTGACAGGGTATGTCTGGAGAACCTGGCCCTAAAGGACAGGTGAGTTGTTTGTTGTTTGTTTGTGACAGGGTATGTCTGGAGAACCTGGCCCTAAAGGACAGGTGAGTTGTTTGTTGTTTGTTGTTTGTTTGTGACAGGGTATGTCTGGAGAACCTGGCCCTAAAGGACAGGTGAGTTGTTTGTTGTTTGTTTGTGACAGGGTATGTCTGGAGAACCTGGCCCTAAAGGACAGGTGAGTTGTTTGTTGTTTGTTGTTTGTTTGTGACAGGGTATGTCTGGAGAACCTGGTCCTAAAGGACAGGTGAGTTGTTTGTTGTTTGTTTGTGACAGAGTATGTCTGGAGAACCTGGCCCTAAAGGACAGGTGAGTTGTTTGTTGTTTGCTTGTGACAGGGTATGTCTGGAGAACCTGGCCCTAAAGGACAGGTGAGTTGTTTGTTGTTTGCTTGTGACAGGGTATGTCTGGAGAACCTGGCCCTAAAGGACAGGTGAGTTGTTTGTTGTTTGCTTGTGACAGGGTATGTCTGGAGAACCTGGCCCTAAAGGACAGGTGAGTTGTTTGTTGTTTGTTGTTTGTTTGTGACAGGGTATGTCTGGAGAACCTGGCCCTAAAGGACAGGTGAGTTGTTTGTTGTTTGCTTGTGACAGGGTATGTCTGGAGAACCTGGCCCTAAAGGACAGGTGAGTTGTTTGTTGTTTGTTGTTTGTTTGTGACAGGGTATGTCTGGAGAACCTGGCCCTAAAGGACAGGTGAGTTGTTTGTTGTTTGTTTGTGACAGGGTATGTCTGGAGAACCTGGCCCTAAAGGACAGGTGAGTTGTTTGTTGTTTGTTTGTGACAGGGTATGTCTGGAGAACCTGGCCCTAAAGGACAGGTGAGTTGTTTGTTGTTTGTTTGTGACAGGGTATGTCTGGAGAACCTGGTCCTAAAGGACAGGTGAGTTGTTTGTTGTTTGTTTGTGACAGGGTATGTCTGGAGAACCTGGCCCTAAAGGACAGGTGAGTTGTTTGTTGTTTGTTTGTGACAGGGTATGTCTGGAGAACCTGGCCCTAAAGGACAGGTGAGTTGTTTGTTGTTTGTTGTTTGCTTGTGACAGGGTATGTCTGGAGAACCTGGTCCTAAAGGACAGGTGAGTTGTTTGTTGTTTGTTTGTGACAGGGTATGTCTGGAGAACCTGGCCCTAAAGGACAGGTGAGTTGTTTGTTGTTTGTTTGTGACAGGGTATGTCTGGAGAACCTGGTCCTAAAGGACAGGTGAGTTGTTTGTTGTTTGTTTGTGACAGGGTATGTCTGGAGAACCTGGCCCTAAAGGACAGGTGAGTTGTTTGTTGTTTGTTTGTGACAGGGTATGTCTGGAGAACCTGGTCCTAAAGGACAGGTGAGTTGTTTGTTGTTTGTTTGTGACAGGGTATGTCTGGAGAACCTGGTCCTAAAGGACAGGTGAGTTGTTTGTTGTTTGTTGTTTGTTTGTGACAGGGTATGTCTGGAGAACCTGGCCCTAAAGGACAGGTGAGTTGTTTGTTGTTTGTTTGTGACAGGGTATGTCTGGAGAACCTGGCCCTAAAGGACAGGTGAGTTGTTTGTTGTTTGTTTGTGACAGGGTATGTCTGGAGAACCTGGCCCTAAAGGACAGGTGAGTTGTTTGTTGTTTGTTTGTGACAGGGTATGTCTGGAGAACCTGGTCCTAAAGGACAGGTGAGTTGTTTGTTGTTTGTTTGTGACAGGGTATGTCTGGAGAACCTGGCCCTAAAGGACAGGTGAGTTGTTTGTTGTTTGTTTGTGACAGGGTATGTCTGGAGAACCTGGCCCTAAAGGACAGGTGAGTTGTTTGTTGTTTGTTGTTTGCTTGTGACAGGGTATGTCTGGAGAACCTGGTCCTAAAGGACAGGTGAGTTGTTTGTTGTTTGTTTGTGACAGGGTATGTCTGGAGAACCTGGCCCTAAAGGACAGGTGAGTTGTTTGTTGTTTGTTTGTGACAGGGTATGTCTGGAGAACCTGGTCCTAAAGGACAGGTGAGTTGTTTGTTGTTTGTTTGTGACAGGGTATGTCTGGAGAACCTGGCCCTAAAGGACAGGTGAGTTGTTTGTTGTTTGTTTGTGACAGGGTATGTCTGGAGAACCTGGTCCTAAAGGACAGGTGAGTTGTTTGTTGTTTGTTTGTGACAGGGTATGTCTGGAGAACCTGGCCCTAAAGGACAGGTGAGTTGTTTGTTGTTTGTTTGTGACAGGGTATGTCTGGAGAACCTGGTCCTAAAGGACAGGTGAGTTGTTTGTTGTTTGTTTGTGACAGGGTATGTCTGGAGAACCTGGTCCTAAAGGACAGGTGAGTTGTTTGTTGTTTGTTTGTGACAGGGTATGTCTGGAGAACCTGGCCCTAAAGGACAGGTGAGTTGTTTGTTGTTTGTTTGTGACAGGGTATGTCTGGAGAACCTGGCCCTAAAGGACAGGTGAGTTGTTTGTTGTTTGTTTGTGACAGGGTATGTCTGGAGAACCTGGTCCTAAAGGACAGGTGAGTTGTTTGTTGTTTGTTTGTGACAGGGTATGTCTGGAGAACCTGGTCCTAAAGGACAGGTGAGTTGTTTGTTGTTTGTTTGTGACAGGGTATGTCTGGAGAACCTGGCCCTAAAGGACAGGTGAGTTGTTTGTTGTTTGTTTGTGACAGGGTATGTCTGGAGAACCTGGCCCTAAAGGACAGGTGAGTTGTTTGTTGTTTGTTGTTTGTTTGTGACAGGGTATGTCTGGAGAACCTGGCCCTAAAGGACAGGTGAGTTGTTTGTTGTTTGTTTGTGACAGGGTATGTCTGGAGAACCTGGTCCTAAAGGACAGGTGAGTTGTTTGTTGTTTGTTTGTGACAGGGTATGTCTGGAGAACCTGGCCCTAAAGGACAGGTGAGTTGTTTGTTGTTTGCTTGTGACAGGGTATGTCTGGAGAACCTGGCCCTAAAGGACAGGTGAGTTGTTTGTTGTTTGTTGTTTGTTTGTGACAGGGTATGTCTGGAGAACCTGGCCCTAAAGGACAGGTGAGTTGTTTGTTGTTTGTTTGTGACAGGGTATGTCTGGAGAACCTGGCCCTAAAGGACAGGTGAGTTGTTTGTTGTTTGTTTGTGACAGGGTATGTCTGGAGAACCTGGCCCTAAAGGACAGGTGAGTTGTTTGTTGTTTGTTTGTGACAGGGTATGTCTGGAGAACCTGGTCCTAAAGGACAGGTGAGTTGTTTGTTGTTTGTTTGTGACAGGGTATGTCTGGAGAACCTGGCCCTAAAGGACAGGTGAGTTGTTTGTTGTTTGTTTGTGACAGGGTATGTCTGGAGAACCTGGCCCTAAAGGACAGGTGAGTTGTTTGTTGTTTGTTGTTTGCTTGTGACAGGGTATGTCTGGAGAACCTGGCCCTAAAGGACAGGTGAGTTGTTTGTTGTTTGTTTGTGACAGGGTATGTCTGGAGAACCTGGTCCTAAAGGACAGGTGAGTTGTTTGTTGTTTGTTTGTGACAGGGTATGTCTGGAGAACCTGGCCCTAAAGGACAGGTGAGTTGTTTGTTGTTTGTTTGTGACAGGGTATGTCTGGAGAACCTGGTCCTAAAGGACAGGTGAGTTGTTTGTTGTTTGTTTGTGACAGGGTATGTCTGGAGAACCTGGCCCTAAAGGACAGGTGAGTTGTTTGTTGTTTGTTTGTGACAGGGTATGTCTGGAGAACCTGGTCCTAAAGGACAGGTGAGTTGTTTGTTGTTTGTTTGTGACAGGGTATGTCTGGAGAACCTGGTCCTAAAGGACAGGTGAGTTGTTTGTTGTTTGTTTGTGACAGGGTATGTCTGGAGAACCTGGCCCTAAAGGACAGGTGAGTTGTTTGTTGTTTGTTTGTGACAGGGTATGTCTGGAGAACCTGGCCCTAAAGGACAGGTGAGTTGTTTGTTGTTTGTTTGTGACAGGGTATGTCTGGAGAACCTGGCCCTAAAGGACAGGTGAGTTGTTTGTTGTTTGTTTGTGACAGGGTATGTCTGGAGAACCTGGTCCTAAAGGACAGGTGAGTTGTTTGTTGTTTGTTTGTGACAGGGTATGTCTGGAGAACCTGGCCCTAAAGGACAGGTGAGTTGTTTGTTGTTTGTTTGTGACAGGGTATGTCTGGAGAACCTGGCCCTAAAGGACAGGTGAGTTGTTTGTTGTTTGTTTGTGACAGGGTATGTCTGGAGAACCTGGCCCTAAAGGACAGGTGAGTTGTTTGTTGTTTGTTGTTTGTTTGTGACAGGGTATGTCTGGAGAACCTGGCCCTAAAGGACAGGTGAGTTGTTTGTTGTTTGTTTGTGACAGGGTATGTCTGGAGAACCTGGCCCTAAAGGACAGGTGAGTTGTTTGTTGTTTGTTTGTGACAGGGTATGTCTGGAGAACCTGGCCCTAAAGGACAGGTGAGTTGTTTGTTGTTTGTTGTTTGTTTGTGACAGGGTATGTCTGGAGAACCTGGCCCTAAAGGACAGGTGAGTTGTTTGTTGTTTGTTTGTGACAGGGTATGTCTGGAGAACCTGGTCCTAAAGGACAGGTGAGTTGTTTGTTGTTTGTTTGTGACAGGGTATGTCTGGAGAACCTGGCCCTAAAGGACAGGTGAGTTGTTTGTTGTTTGCTTGTGACAGGGTATGTCTGGAGAACCTGGCCCTAAAGGACAGGTGAGTTGTTTGTTGTTTGTTGTTTGTTTGTGACAGGGTATGTCTGGAGAACCTGGCCCTAAAGGACAGGTGAGTTGTTTGTTGTTTGTTTGTGACAGGGTATGTCTGGAGAACCTGGCCCTAAAGGACAGGTGAGTTGTTTGTTGTTTGTTTGTGACAGAGTATGTCTGGAGAACCTGGCCCTAAAGGACAGGTGAGTTGTTTGTTGTTTGTTTGTGACAGGGTATGTCTGGAGAACCTGGCCCTAAAGGACAGGTGAGTTGTTTGTTGTTTGTTTGTGACAGGGTATGTCTGGAGAACCTGGCCCTAAAGGACAGGTGAGTTGTTTGTTGTTTGTTTGTGACAGGGTATGTCTGGAGAACCTGGCCCTAAAGGACAGGTGAGTTGTTTGTTGTTTGTTTGTGACAGGGTATGTCTGGAGAACCTGGTCCTAAAGGACAGGTGAGTTGTTTGTTGTTTGTTTGTGACAGGGTATGTCTGGAGAACCTGGCCCTAAAGGACAGGTGAGTTGTTTGTTGTTTGTTTGTGACAGGGTATGTCTGGAGAACCTGGCCCTAAAGGACAGGTGAGTTGTTTGTTGTTTGTTGTTTGCTTGTGACAGGGTATGTCTGGAGAACCTGGTCCTAAAGGACAGGTGAGTTGTTTGTTGTTTGTTTGTGACAGGGTATGTCTGGAGAACCTGGTCCTAAAGGACAGGTGAGTTGTTTGTTGTTTGTTTGTGACAGGGTATGTCTGGAGAACCTGGCCCTAAAGGACAGGTGAGTTGTTTGTTGTTTGTTTGTGACAGGGTATGTCTGGAGAACCTGGTCCTAAAGGACAGGTGAGTTGTTTGTTGTTTGTTTGTGACAGGGTATGTCTGGAGAACCTGGCCCTAAAGGACAGGTGAGTTGTTTGTTGTTTGTTGTTTGTTTGTGACAGGGTATGTCTGGAGAACCTGGTCCTAAAGGACAGGTGAGTTGTTTGTTGTTTGTTTGTGACAGGGTATGTCTGGAGAACCTGGTCCTAAAGGACAGGTGAGTTGTTTGTTGTTTGTTTGTGACAGGGTATGTCTGGAGAACCTGGCCCTAAAGGACAGGTGAGTTGTTTGTTGTTTGCTTGTGACAGGGTATGTCTGGAGAACCTGGCCCTAAAGGACAGGTGAGTTGTTTGTTGTTTGTTGTTTGTTTGTGACAGGGTATGTCTGGAGAACCTGGTCCTAAAGGACAGGTGAGTTGTTTGTTGTTTGTTGTTTGTTTGTGACAGGGTATGTCTGGAGAACCTGGCCCTAAAGGACAGGTGAGTTGTTTGTTGTTTGTTTGTGACAGGGTATGTCTGGAGAACCTGGCCCTAAAGGACAGGTGAGTTGTTTGTTGTTTGTTTGTGACAGGGTATGTCTGGAGAACCTGGCCCTAAAGGACAGGTGAGTTGTTTGTTGTTTGTTTGTGACAGGGTATGTCTGGAGAACCTGGCCCTAAAGGACAGGTGAGTTGTTTGTTGTTTGTTGTTTGCTTGTGACAGGGTATGTCTGGAGAACCTGACCCTAAAGGACAGGTGAGTTGTTTGTTGTTTGTTGTTTGCTTGTGACAGGGTATGTCTGGAGAACCTGGCCCTAAAGGACAGGTGAGTTGTTTGTTGTTTGTTGTTTGCTTGTGACAGGGTATGTCTGGAGAACCTGACCCTAAAGGACAGGTGAGTTGTTTGTTGTTTGTTGTTTGTTTGTGACAGGGTATGTCTGGAGAACCTAGCCCTAAAGGACAGGTGAGTTGTTTGTTGTTTGTTTGTGACAGGGTATGTCTGGAGAACCTGGTCCTAAAGGACAGGTGAGTTGTTTGTTGTTTGTTTGTGACAGGGTATGTCTGGAGAACCTGGTCCTAAAGGACAGGTGAGTTGTTTGTTGTTTGTTTGTGACAGGGTATGTCTGGAGAACCTGGCCCTAAAGGACAGGTGAGTTGTTTGTTGTTTGTTGTTTGTTTGTGACAGGGTATGTCTGGAGAACCTGGCCCTAAAGGACAGGTGAGTTGTTTGTTGTTTGTTTGTGACAGGGTATGTCTGGAGAACCTGGCCCTAAAGGACAGGTGAGTTGTTTGTTGTTTGTTTGTGACAGGGTATGTCTGGAGAACCTGGTCCTAAAGGACAGGTGAGTTGTTTGTTGTTTGTTGTTTGTTTGTGACAGGGTATGTCTGGAGAACCTGGCCCTAAAGGACAGGTGAGTTGTTTGTTGTTTGTTTGTGACAGGGTATGTCTGGAGAACCTGGCCCTAAAGGACAGGTGAGTTGTTTGTTGTTTGTTTGTGACAGGGTATGTCTGGAGAACCTGGTCCTAAAGGACAGGTGAGTTGTTTGTTGTTTGTTTGTGACAGGGTATGTCTGGAGAACCTGGCCCTAAAGGACAGGTGAGTTGTTTGTTGTTTGTTTGTGAAGGGTATGTCTGGAGAACCTGGCCCTAAAGGACAGGTGAGTTGTTTGTTGTTTGTTTGTGACAGGGTATGTCTGGAGAACCTGGCCCTAAAGGACAGGTGAGTTGTGTATGATCATGTGTTAGGTAAATATACACTTCATGCACTTGTATTCAGCCTACATTTGTGTGTTTGCAGCACAGAGTGAGGGGAGACCTTGGACATAACGGTCCAACTGGAGACTCTGGGAAGCCAGGTGATCTAGGACCGCCTGGACCGCCTGGTCCTCGGGGGTTGAACGGCATGAGAGGAGTGCCTGGCATGCCGGGTATTGAGGGTCCACCGGTGAGTCCACAAGATACATCTGAGCAGCATGTTATTGATGTGGTGCTAAGAATTTTGCAAGGTGAGCTTTCACACTCAAATCCCCCCCCCCAAAATAAACAATTGCTTGTTATTGTAAACATCAACTTTATTTAATGTTTAAAGTATCAGTTCTATCTGTCTAAAGTATAAATGACAGTTAACCAAAATCAAATCCAAACCATACATGTTGGGAGAGGGAAGGGTTAGAGTTCGGGTTTTATAGGAATTACTGGAATTAGAGTTATTGTGTATAAGATGTATGTACAGTATATTTGTAATCTCCATATTATATAGTTGCTAAATGATTCTCTTTGTTATGACAGAGAGGCTGGCAGCAGTAGAACCAAAATCAAATCAAAAGCATACATTTTGGAAGATGTGTGGAGATGTAGTGGAGAGGGAAGGGTTAGGGTTTTATAGGAAGCAGAGGTGGGACCAAGTCATTGCTTTGCAAGTCACAAGTAAGTCTCAAGTCTTTGCCCTCAAGTCTCGAGTCAAGTCCCGAGTCAAGACAGGCAAGTCCCGAGTCAAGTCCAAAGTCAAGACTGGAAAGTCTCAAGTCAAGTCCAAAGTCCTGCATTTTGAGTTTCGAGTCCTTTCAAGTCCTTTTAACCACAGACTAATATTTTTACACAGATTGTGTATGCTTTTAAACCGCTGTATTTATTTATTAAAACAAGTGCATTTGAAATAGCAGGAAAAAAAATAGTACTGACATTGCAATACATAATAGCACTATTAACCAGTCATTTTAATAGTTTAAACAATTTTAAACATTTAACTCATTCCTTTACAGAATAAACACATTTGCAAAAACAAGTGCAACTGTACTTATTTGTACAAAAGTGTTAACATTGTATTTCCATGGCATATTGCATTGTAACTAGTTCCACTGCAGTTTCTATTCTGTTCTTACCTTATCTCATTGATCTCATCTCATACTGTATGTGTGTTTATGTGTGCGTACACATGAAAAACATAACAAATACATGAACATAACAATGAACAGAGTTGTACTTTTTAGATGTCAGGGCCCTATGCAATATGTACACATATTCTTAATATAGTATACATTTTAACTGACCTTTATTTGACTATGTTTGTCTTTTTGTAGGTGGCTAAAATATGCGGTGCTGCTGACCGCCGTCTAACGTTATGTTACTGTGTGTGATACATTGACTAACGTAACGTTAAGAGTAGGTACCTCATGCAACCCTGCTTAAAAAAATCACTTGACAAAAAGTATGAATAAGGAAGCAAACTGCAGTGGACGCAACATATTGCTGTGTTTGAAATGATGTTATAACCATAGACATCTTATAAGTAGACGCAGTATTGGTTGCTGTGACGCGAGCAAATTGCATCTTGAAGTGGTGATGAGGAGCCGGCGAGCAGCCTAAACTGACAGTTGACAGGTAGAAAACAGCGTTTTCCTGCTCAAATGAGCGGACTGTTGAAAATAGGAATCGGGGGATTACTTTTCACAAGTAAGATTTAACATTAATGTACTTTTGGTTGTATTTTATGAAAATAACATTACCACAGAGTTGAGAAGGAGCAAAGATCTTCAATATTTGTATGTGAAAATCACAAACAAATCTTCTGGGGGAGGATGACGCCCCTGCAGGGGTTTGGTTTACAAACTTACAGACCCACCTAAAACAAAATTCACCAGCCGCCACTGATTATGATGCATTCTCATTTTAGGCAAAATATAAGACAATACTTTCTTAACAGTATAATTGTAACCAGGAATAAGTCTTCAAGTAACAATATTCAAATACTAACATTGTTGGGTAAAACAGCATTTGGATTTATTCTGAATCCAGTGAAACAGATTGGTGGTTTTAGCTGATATAAAGACTTTCAGGTGTTTATATATGTTTAAGTATTTGGCAGACGCTTTTATCCAAAGCGACATACATAAAAAATACATATATAACAATCACTGTAAACATTATCATTTAAGGGAAGAATGTAATACAAAATATCAATACAAAGTGTCAAGACAGAATAAACTCTGTGCTGCAGCAACAGAGGTACGGTCTATAAGATATATAGATATCTAATGTATTCATACATTGTTTATGTAGGATATACGCATGTATATATAACGTAATTATATTGTTTCTTCAACTTAAAAATAGCTGACCGTTTTTTTCCCCCTTCTCTGGGCTTATATTCCCAGTTTTGATCTCGGACGTCTGGTCACTTATAGCATATAAGAATATTCTATTACTGTTAAGCAAACTATGAATAATAAAACATGTGTCCGTTATCATAGCTACACGTATGACAAAAAAGCGCGTGAAAACGAGTGGTATTCAGTGAGGTAAAATGAATTAAATGCGCTGACAGTTCATTGCTCCTGCCAAATGAATTGCACTGAGTGGAGCGGATCACCACTCCAAGATGGCGGCCCCGCGTCTCGTCTGCGCCAGTAGGCAGTAGCGCTCGTGCTGCGTCTACTTATAAGATGTCTATGGTTATAACGTTAGCAGTGAGTTTACAGCCTCACTGATTTAACTACACAGCAAATAAAAGTCATGTTACTTAGCCAATAAACGTTATCTTACATTCAAAACTTACCCTTCTTTGTGCAACTTCAAATGTCGAACGAAGTTGGAAGTTGTTGCGTCTCCGTCTGTAATATTCGAACTGCGTGATTTGCATACGGCAATTCGTTTTTTGTTGACCGAGTCGTAGTTTTTATACCCGAACGAAACCAACTTTGGTATAAATCTTTCTCACTGGCGCGTTGTTTGACAACTCATGTTCGGTGGTTGTCCTGCAATTTGATTGGCTGAATGCTGTGTGATGAAAACAATGTAGATCTAATTTGATTGGCTGTTGTACTGAGAGCTGACACGCAGCACACACGCTGATAGACAGACAGACACGTACAAAATGAAAGCTACGGAGCGCTCCCAAATAACTTTTTAAACTTTAGGTTTTGGGGAAAGTAGCAAGTCATGTCAAGTCAAAAGGCTCAAGTCCAAGTGAAGTCACAAGTCATTGATGTTAAAGTCTAAGTCGAGTTGCAAGTCTCTTTACATTTTGTCAAGTCGAGTCTAAAGTCATCAACTTCATGACTCGAGTCTGACTCGAGTCCAAGTCATGTGACTCGAGTCCACACCTCTGATAGGAAGTATTGGAATTAGAGTTATTGTGTATAAAATGTATGTACAGTATATTTGTAATGTCCACATTGTACAGTTTCTAAGTTGATGTGTTTGTTGTGACAGAGAGGCTGGCAGCAGTAGCAGTGAGCACTAAAAGGGCTGTGCTTGGTGGAGTTGCATCATGGGAACTCCCCGGCCCTCCCGGACCTCCGGGATCAACGAGTCCACAAGGACCACATGGTTTGCCTGCTTCTCCAACAATTCCTGGGATGATAGGAGCTGATGGACGGATCGGAAACAAAAGTCTTAAAGGTAGTCGGCCTGCCCGGGGGTATCTCGTGGGGTCGGCTCCGCTTGTGTTGCTCTTTGTGGATCTTGGGGAGCAACATATATATATATATATATATATATATATATATATATATATATATATATATATATATATATATATATATATATATATATATATATATATATATATATATATATATATATATATATATATATATATCCATCTTCAACCGCTTATCCGGAATCGGGTCGCGGGGACAGCAGCTCCAGCAAAGACCCCCAGACTTCCCTCTCCAGAGCAACATTTGCGACTTCCTCCTGGGGAATCCCGAAGCGTTCCCAGGCCAGAGAGGAGATGTAATCCCCCCATCTGGTCCTTGGCCTGCCGCGGGGCCTCCTCCCAGTGGGACGTGCAACGAGGACCTCCCTAGGGAGACGCTCGTGAGGCATCCGCACGAGATGCCCGAACCACCTAAGCTGGCTCCTTTCCAAGCGAAGGAGCAGCGGCTCTACTCCGAGTCTCTCTCGGGTGACTGCACTTCTCACCCTATCTCTAAGGGAGATGCCAGCCACCCTTCTGAGGAAACTCATTTCGGCCGCTTGTATCCGCGATCTTATTCTTTCGGTCATTACCCACACTTCATGACCATAGGTGAGAGTAGGAATGTAGATAGCTCGGTAGACCGAGAGCTTTGCCTTCTGACTCAGCTCCCGTTTCGTCACCACAGTGCGGCAGAGAGACTGCAATACTGCCCCAGCTGCTCCGATTCTCCGGCTGATTTCCTTCTCCATCTTTCCCTCACTCGTGAACAAGACCCCAAGATACTTAAACTCCTCCACCTGGGACAGAGTCCTGTCCCCTACCCGGACTGTACAAACCATCGGTTTCCTGCTGAGAACCATGGCCTCAGATTTGGAGATGCTGATCCTCATTCCAGCCACTGAACACTCGGCTGCGAACCGATCCAGTGAGAGCTGAAGGTCACGAACCGAAGGTGCCATCAGGACCACATCATCTGCAAACAGCAGTGACGCAACCTTTAGCCCCCCGAGACGTATACCCTCTCCGCCATGGCCACGACTCCGCCTAGAAATCCTGTCCATGAAAATCACAAACAGGATAGGTGACAGAGCGTATCCCTGGCGGAGACCAACCCCCACTGGAAACGGATCCGACTTGCATCCAAGCACCCGGACACAACTCTCGCTTTGGTTGTACAGAGATTGGATGGCCCTCAGCAGGGTTCCCCTCACTCCGTACTCCCTCAGCACCTCCCACAAGATCTCCCGAGGGACGCGGTCATACGCCTTCTCCAAATCCACAAAACACATGTAGACTGGATAGGCATACTCCCAGGCCCTCTCCAGGATTCCCGCAAGCGTAAAGAGTTGGTCAGTTGTTCCACGACCAGGACGGAATCCACATTGCTCCTCTTGAATCTGAGGTTCGACTATCGGCCGGACCCTCCTTTCCAGTACCTTGGCGTAAACTTTCCCAGGGAGGCTGAGTAGTGTGATACCCCTGTAATTAGCACACACCCTCTGGTCCCCCTTTTTGAAAAGGGGAACCACCACCCCAGTCTGCCACTCCCTCGGCACTGTCCCAGACTTCCACGCAATGTTGAAAAGGCGTATCAACCAAGACAGCCCATCAACACCCAGAGCCTTCAGCATTTCTGGACAGATCTCGTCAACCCCCGGAGCTTTGCCACCGTGGAGTTGTCTAACTACCTCAGTGACTTCACTCCGAGAGATCGACGTCGATCCCCCATCATCCTCAGGCCCTGCTCCTATCAGGGAGGGTGTGTCTGATGTATTTGGGTTCAGGAGTTCCTCAAAGTGCTCTTTCCAACGCCCTACGACTTCCTCACTTGAAGTCAGCAAAGTCCCATCCTTGCCGTACACAGCTTGGATGGTTCCCTGCTTCCCCCTCCTGAGGTGCCGTATGGTCTTCCAGAACAGCTTTGGTGCCGCCCGATAGTCCTTCTCCATGGATTCCCCGAACTGCTCCCAC
>NC_084757.1:7157795-7172795 GCF_033978785.1 Entelurus aequoreus | reverse complement strand
AACCTATTTAAAACATGACATCAAAATTCTAAAAGTAATCTTAATCAGGAAAAATTACTAATGATGTTCCATAAATTATTTTTTTAATGTTTTCAAAAAGATTCGAATGAGCTAGTTTTTCTCTTCTTTTTTTCGGTTGAATTTGGAATTTTAAAGAGTCGAAATTGAAGATAAACTATGTTTCAAAATTTAATTGTCATTAATTATTAATAATAACATAGAGTTGAAGGTAAATTGAGCAAATTGGCTATTTCTGGCAATTTATTGAAGTGTGTATCAAACTGGTAGCCCTTCGCATGAATCAGTACCCAAGAAGTAGCTCTTGGTTTCAAAAAGGTTGGTGACCCCTGCCCTAAAGACTGGCTGAAGAATGCCCTGCAATAGGCCGCTCGCCTTGTCTGTCCAATAACAGAACCTCTGGCCAGGCCTTTGGGGAAATTGAAGAAAAGCTCTTCAGATTACAGTTACTAATCCATCCATCCATTTTCTACCGCTTGTCTCTTTTTGGGGTCGCTGTAGCCTATCTCAGCTGCATTCGGGCGGAAGGCAGGGTACACCCTGGACAAGTCGCCACCTCATCACAGGCAGTTACTAATCATGATAAACAATACATGAGATATTTCAAGAAGTTGTCCTACCCTTCAATGCCAAAGCGCTCCATTAGAAGGACACACCACCAACGCCGGATTGACTGCATGTCCAGCTAGAGCAGATTTAACAATGAGAGCCTCGGTTGTGCAGCTCTAAGAAATCCTACATGTCTCTGAGCAGCTTCCTGAAGCAGCTGGAGGCAAGCATTTCCAATCTGTCATCACATTACAGATGTAACAAAGTTATACATATCCATGGAATAAGCAGTCAAGTGAAACAAACATAACAGTTACAGTACTGACCGTGGAGTCCATGTCTCTGGACAACCCCGGAGACCAACACTCTTCTCGGGTTAAACACACCCCTCCCTCTTTAACCATCAGCTCCATAGCTGGACGATCGCAGGCCAAAACATACTCGAGCTGTTCATGAGAAAATTTGACATTACCCGACTTGAAGATAACCTTGGCCACTTCACAAAGCAATAAATGTATATATTTTTAATCATATACTGGCTCCAATGTCAACATTTTACTCAATTTGAAACCTGCTCACCAGTTGTTTCTGGTCGGGGTGCAGCTCCTTTTTCCAGGGTGATGCGGGGCCAGCATATGTATGGTCCGTGAAACAATGACACTGGACATGTGTCAATCATACAAATAGTTAGAAAGCTACATGTATGGACACAGAAACACTTTTTTTCTGAAAAAGTACCTCAGTTTCCTCCTCCGATGATGAAGTCAGCATTTCAGCATCTCCTGGAAGCACAGGGGCTGAAGGGGAATCCTTTGGCCAGCCAGGGTGAGTCCCTAAATGAGAGAGGAGGCATATTATGATACAGGGGAGGGATATTAAGATCTCTGAACAAAAATGCCTGTAAACAGCATTCAGTTTGACATACTCGGGCGCAGAGGTTTCAGTGATGCATACGGGGTCATCATATGCTTGGGCTTTCCATCCAGACTAACCATATTGTTTGGAAGAACCTCCATAACTCTGTAACATCAAGGGAATGACTTCTGGCTTGGTCATCACCAATATGACAATCATGAAACATTTGACCAGTAACGTTGTGGTTAGAATTCAATATTGCATTCAAGCATGTGAGTACATTCAGACTGAATTACAATCCTAGAGTACAATAGTCAAAGACCACCATTTAGTTACCTCTTTCTTGAATTCAGTGCCCTGGTCAGTGAGGATAACTTCAGGCAAACCATGAGTAAAGAAAATGTCCCTCAAGGCCTGTGGGGCACCACAGAAATTATATTAGTACAACTAATAATTACAATAGAATTGTGTGTATATATATATATATATATATATATATATATATATATATATATATATATATATATATATATATATATATATATATATATCTTTAGTGGGTAAGTGAAACACCAAAATATAAAGAATACCTCCTTCACATTGGCTGCTGTCTTTTTTGGGAATGTTCTTGCTTCAACCCACTTGGTGAAATAATGGGTGAAAGTGAGACAATATCTGTTCCCCTTAGACGACTTTTTCACAGGTCCAAAGAGGTCCACACCTAGAGCATGAATTCCAGTTCTCAGTTTAGCAAATATTTGAATGTGGACTGAGTTTTTGTATAGTTGTGCGTGAAAAGGTGAGGGATGTGTGAATAAAGCCACTCACCAACCAAGTACCAAGGTGATACCACCTTGACGGGCTTCAGCTCAGGCGCCTCGGTCTTTCACTTTTCAAAGCGCTGGCAGTCAGGACATGTGCGCACCTAAAAGCAGTAATAAAGGGAAACATATTGATTTGATTCCACAACACTTTGCGACCTACTACCAACTACTAACCTGAGTGTTTCAACTCAAAATAAAAATGAAAAGCAAATATCTTCCTTCTAGGAGCTTGCTTACACAATCCAATGTGTCCTGTGTGATGGACCGCCAATAAAACCAGGGAGCAATCTTCGCTTGCATCCTCCGTGCTCCAAAATGGCCTGCATGGGCTTCGGTTAACACAGCCACTTTCTCCTCCTCTGTCCAAATGACCCTTCTGTTGCCATGGTACACGACCTCTTCTACACACACACAATGTTGTAGTGAAATGCTTTCAACAATAATGTTGATTTCAAGTACAGACATTTAACAGTATTATATATTCATTAATATTAGTGAAACGGTTTCAACAATAATGTTGATTTAAAGTAGTACAGACATTTAACAGTATTATATATTAATTAATATTAGTGAAATGCTTTCAACAATAATGTTGATTTAAAGTAGTACGGACATTTAACAGTATTATATATTCATTAATATTAGTGAAATGGTTTCAACAATAATGTTGATTTCAAGTACAGACATTTAACAGTATTATATATTAATTAATATTAGTGAAACGGTTTCAACAATAATGTTGATTTAAAGTAGTACGGACATTTAACAGTATTATATATTAATTAATATTAGTGAAACGGTTTCAACAATAATGTTGATTTAAAGTACAGACATTTAACAGTATTATATATTAATTAATATTTTTTGCAGGTTACCACGAAGACAGAAGTTTGCAGCAGCGGCCCTAACACTCCACTTGAAATGTTTCGAAGCCTGCTGGTGTTTGACATAATAAGTCCCCTGGGAAAGATAAAGACGAATATCATTCAGTGACACCACCATTTTCAGGAGATTTGGATTTATCGATTCAATGATTATATTATAAAAATAAAAAAACCCAGCGACGGGCAGTAAGAGGAAATGACGTACGTAAGAGGAAATGACGTAAGCGGAAATGACCCCGGAAGTAAATTGGGGCTAGGAAGGTTTTTGTAATGGAAGACAATCGGCGTGACACCGCCTTTGCTGTATAAAAGTACACAATAACAAACATGGAGGCTCCAATTTTACACGAGGATCACTTTATTTTCTTTTTTTTTTTTTTTTTTTAAGTTTTATTTATACATTTCAACAATCAAATAAGTACAAAAGTAGTACAAAACAGTACAAAAAGAATACAAAGCAGCGCCAGGGGGTTATAAATTCAAAGTAACTAAAATAGAATGCAAAAAAACATATATATAATATAAACAAAGTGCAAAGCCATAGGCTCACTCAATTTCAGTAAACAACTCAAATTTGGAACACAGCATAATCGTCTTCACAGCTTTCTGGTTGCTAGAGGTAGAGAGTGTCTTCATGTACACTTCTAACTCTTTTTTAAAGGCACAAAAGACAGGTCGGGTATTGAGAAACTTACATTTATGAATATAAAATGTAGCCAATAGTATAATGAGGTTGCAAAGGTAAAATTCCTTTTCAAATTTTTGTTCATATAGTGTAAAACCAAATATCACATCTTTAAAACAAAGCACAAATGTGTCATGAATATTGTCCAGGATGAAGCCACAGATGCCTGCCATAGTGATGGAGTGCTTTCACAAGTCCAAAACAGCTGGTAAACAGTCTCTGGATGCATGTTACATAAGGTGCAGGTAACATCAATGTCCTTCTTTTATCTAACCATCACAGTCTTTACAGGGTAATAACCAGGAATGATTTTAAAAGATATCTCTTTGACTTTGTTGGTAAGTAAATAGCTGTTAGGAAGGGACCATGTTTTGACCCAGCAGATGTCATTCACAATATTAGTCCAGAGCGCAATTACATAGGAGACAGACACACAATCATTTTGGAATAAGCTGCGGATTTTTCTGTTATTTTTCTGATCAAAGCAAAGTTTCCCCACAGGAGTGTCAAGTGGATCATTCCCCATTTTTACAGCAGAAAGAGGAGATGAGTACAACATAACAACACCCGTTGGAATGGCATCAAATACAATGGCAAATTGTTTGGGAGTCACAGGGACCTTAAAGTGGTTGAGAAATTATTGGTAATTAAAAAGTTGACCTTCCTTATTGAAAAGCTGACTCACTAAAATAATATCATTCTTGAACCAATTGTTGAGGAAAAGAGATTTCCTTTTGTAACATATATCTTTATTGTTCCAAATGAAGTATTTGGTAGGTGAGAAGTAGTGCTTGTATATAAGAGAGCATGCCAGAAGGGCTTGTTTGTGGAAGTTTGAAAGAGCAACAGGAATCCTATCAATGTTGTAGTTACACAATAGCAAACATTTTAGGCCTCCAAGGTTAGAAAATACATGATGAGAAATGAAGTTCCAAATTGAGGTAGGGTCTTTCAAATAGTGTCTTATCCAATTAATCTTGAAGGTGTTGTTTAGTGGAGTGAAATCCAGAAAGTTTAGACCACCCTGATTATAATTGTTCATTATAACAGATTTCTTAATATAATGAATTTTGTTTTTCCAAACAAAGTCAACAAGTATTTTGTCAATAGTTTGACATATTTTTTGGTTAACATCTAAAGAAATAGCCGCATACATAAGCCTGGAGATACCTTCTGCTTTGGAAAGCAAGGTTCTGCCTTTTAAGGATAAATCTCTCTGTAGCCATTGGTTCAATCTTTTCTTAGTTTTTTCTACTATTGGATTAAAGTTCAAGACCGATCTAGAACTCTGATTTTTAGTGATAAGTATTCCTAGGTAATTAATACTATCCTTAACTGGAATTTGACATATAGACATCATTTCACATCTCTCCACAGCCATTAGTTCACACTTATTCACATTCAGACGGAGACCAGAAGCCAAGGAAAAAACATGAATTACATCCAAGGCAAGAGGAATTTGAGAAGAGTCCTTCAAAAAGAGTGTTGTGTCATCAGCCAGTTGGCTGATAGTTATTTCTCTGTCTAATATAGAGATCCCCTTTAAACAACTAGATTTGATATGAACCGATAGCAATTGGGTGGCTAACAAAAATAAATATGGAGAAATAGGACAACCTTGCCGTATCCCACGTTTTAATTCGAATCTTGGGGTTTATTTTCTTTCTTTCAAAAACCTCCGCTCCACTCAACGTGTCACCACTTCCGCTCTTAGGGCCTTCAAAATAAGAGCTCAAGTCATATACTGTATAACCGCTTACAACAGGAACTTAACATCACAAAGAGGCAAGCCCATAAAAATAGGTTACATTATTTTGTAGTTTTATACAGTATAGGCGACATATATAAACCCTCAGTTACTTTTTGTTGTTGTTGTTGTGTGTGTGAGGCTCTGTATATTTGGGGTTAGGGTTAATATGTTTTTTTTTTGTTTGAACTGCCTGTGTTGTTTTTGCACTTATCTTGTTATTGTGTTGAAACGAGGACGTTTGTTTTTGTAGGAGGGGAGGTATGTAACCTATTTTTACGGGCTTGCCTCTTTGTGATGTTAAGTTCCTGTTATAAGTTATACATGTTATATATGTGCAATCTACTAATACAAGTTTCAATCAAATCAATAAGCTGTTTTACAGTATATGCCTTGAGCTCTTATTTGGAAGGCCATAAGAGCGGAAGTGGTGACACGTTACGTGGAGCGGAGGTTTTTGAAAGAAAGGAAATAAAGTGGTCCTCGTGTAAAACTGGAGCCTCCGTGTTTGTTATTGTGTACTTTTATACAGTATAGTCGACATATATAAACCCTCGGTTACAATAACAAACACGGAGGCTCCAGTTTTACACGAGGACCACTTTTTTTTTATTTTTTTTAAATAAACCTTTATTTATAAATGTCAACATTAACAAACAGTTGAAAATAATAATCAAAGTAAATACAAAAAACAGTACAAAGCAGCGTCAGGGGTTGTAAATTCAAAGTAACTAAAATAGAATACTTTATTTAGAACGTTTCCCTGCTTGCATCACGCAAGTGACGTCAATGTTCGGTCCTCGAGAGCCATATAGCACACCGTGATTGGTAGATTCCACACAACGCTGTCAAGCTAATTCATATAAAACGCGCACTAACATTACACTTTCATATTAAGGTGAGGGCTGCACAATAACATCTCGCGGGCCACGTGTCTGAGACCCCTGGTCTAATATATATATATATATAGATATGTCTGAGACCCCTCGTCTAATATATATATATATATATATATAGATATGTCTGAGACCCCTGGTCTAATATATATATATATATATAGATGTGTCTGAGACCCCTGGTCTAATATATATATATATATATATAGATGTGTCTGAGACCCCTGGTCTAATATATATATATATATATATATATATATATATATATATATATATATATATATATATATATATATATATATATATATATATATATGTGTCTGAGACCCCTGGTCTAATATATATATGTATATAGATGTGTCTGAGACCCCTGGTCTAATATATATATATATATATATATATATATATATATATATATATATATATATATATATATATATATATATATATATATATATATATATATATATATATATATATATATGTGTCTGAGACCCCTGGTCTAATATATATATATATATATATATATATATATATATATATATATATATATATATATATATATATATATATATATATATATATATATATATATATATATATATATATATATATATATATATATATATATATATATATGTCTGAGACCCCTGGTCTAATATATATATATATATATATATATATATATATATATATATATATATATATATATATATATATATATATATATATATATATATATATATATATATATATATATATATATATATATATATATATATATATATATGTCTGAGACCCCTGGTCTAATATATATATATATATATATATATATATATATATATATATATATATATATATATATATATATATATATATATATATGTCTGAGACCCCTGGTCTAATATATACATATATATATAGATGTGTCTGAGACCCCTGGTCTAATATCTATATATCTATATATATATATCTATATATATATATATATATATATATATATATATATATATATATATATATATATATATATATATATATATATATATATATATATATATATATATATATATATATATATATATATATATATATATATATGTGTGTCTGAGACCCCTGGTCTAATATATATATATATATATATATATATATATATATATATATATATATATATATATATATATATATATATATATATATATATATATATATATATATATATATATATATATATATATATATATATATATATATATATATATATATATGTCTGAGACCCCTGGTCTAATATATATATATATATATATATATATATATATATATATATATATATATATATATATATATATATATATATATATATGTCTGAGACCCCTGGTCTAATATATACATATATATATAGATGTGTCTGAGACCCCTGGTCTAATATCTATATATCTATATATATATATCTATATATATATATATATATATATATATATATATATATATATATATATATATATATATATATATATATATATATATATATATATATATATATATATATATATATATATATATATATATATATATATATATATGTGTGTCTGAGACCCCTGGTCTAATATATATATATATATATATATATATATATATATATATATATATATATATATATATATATATATATAATACAAGTTTCAATCAAATCAATAAGCTGTTTTACAGTATATGCCTTGAGCTCTTATTTGGAAGGCCATAAGAGCGGAAGTGGTGACACGTTACGTGGAGCGGAGGTTTTTGAAAGAAAGGAAATAAAGTGGTCCTCGTGTAAAACTGGAGCCTCCGTGTTTGTTATTGTGTACTTTTATACAGTATAGTCGACATATATAAACCCTCGGTTACAATAACAAACACGGAGGCTCCAGTTTTACACGAGGACCACTTTTTTTTATTTTTTTTAAATAAACCTTTATTTATAAATGTCAACATTAACAAACAGTTGAAAATAATAATCAAAGTAAATACAAAAAACAGTACAAAGCAGCGTCAGGGGGTTGTAAATTCAAAGTAACTAAAATAGAATACTTTATTTAGAACGTTTCCCTGCTTGCATCACGCAAGTGACGTCAATGTTCGGTCCTCGAGAGCCATATAGCACACCGTGATTGGTAGATTCCACACAACGCTGTCAAGCTAATTCATATAAAACGCGCACTAACATTACACTTTCATATTAAGGTGAGGGCTGCACAATAACATCTCGCGGGCCACGTGTCTGAGACCCCTGGTCTAATATATATATATATATAGATATGTCTGAGACCCCTCGTCTAATATATATATATATATATATATAGATATGTCTGAGACCCCTGGTCTAATATATATATATATATATAGATGTGTCTGAGACCCCTGGTCTAATATATATATATATATATATAGATGTGTCTGAGACCCCTGGTCTAATATATATATATATATATATATATATATATATATATATATATATATATATATATATATATATATATATATATATATATATGTGTCTGAGACCCCTGGTCTAATATATATATATATATAGATGTGTCTGAGACCCCTGGTCTAATATATATATATATATATATATATATATATATATATATATATATATATATATATATATATATATATATATATATATATATATATATATATATATATATATATATATATATATATATATATATATATATATATATGTGTCTGAGACCCCTGGTCTAATATATATATATATATATATATATATATATATATATATATATATATATATATATATATATATATATATATATATATATATATATATATATATATATATATATATATATATATATATATATGTCTGAGACCCCTGGTCTAATATATATATATATATATATATATATATATATATATATATATATATATATATATATATATATATATATATATATATATATATATATATATATATATATATATATATATATATATATATATATATATATATATATATGTCTGAGACCCCTGGTCTAATATATATATATATATATATATATATATATATATATATATATATATATATATATATATATATATATATATGTCTGAGACCCCTGGTCTAATATATACATATATATATAGATGTGTCTGAGACCCCTGGTCTAATATCTATATATCTATATATATATATCTATATATATATATATATATATATATATATATATATATATATATATATATATATATATATATATATATATATATATATATATATATATATATATATATATATATATATATATATATATATATATATATGTGTGTCTGAGACCCCTGGTCTAATATATATATATATATATATATATATATATATATATATATATATATATATATATATAGATATGTCTGAGACCCCTGGTCTAATATATATATATATATGTGTCAGGAATGCTACTGACACTTTGGTTATGTTTGCTTTTCCTGTGTTTGAAATCACTTCCTGTCTTAGTGCTTTTGTTTTGTTACTGTTTCCTGTTAGCTCTCGGTCTTTGACGGCACCTTGACTACCTGCTCCATGTCCTGCATGTGAGCACACCTGTAGCTCGTTTAATTAGTTCTATTTAGTTCCACCCGAGTTCCCACTTCAGTCCTTCATCATGATCGTTTTGTGACGGATGTGGATCGGACGGGTTTTGTTCGCAGTGAGTAATACTTTGCTCTTTTTCACTTGCTTTCTACTGTTTGTGTTGATGCTTTGTAGTGATGGGTTGATGAGGCCTCATGAAGCGTTTCGACACATTGCAAAACTGTATTGATACTGTGTCGATACTGTGTCACTAAATACTGACATCTGCTGGACATTAAAAATCCCTACAGGCAACCTATGGACCGACTCAACTGACACTGATTTTATGACCTAGTATATACAATAATATAAACCAAGTCATTGTATTTCATTTAGGATTATTTAATATCTTAATTTAAATAAAAATATATTTTTATCTTTTTTAGATACAGTCAAATAATGTGAACATGTATCATGACTAGGATGGTAGAAGGTGGGGATTGAACCCCAGTAACCGATTGCTGGCACGGCCACGCTACCAACTTCGCCACGCCGTCATTCCTGTACCTTCTCTAGTAACAGTAGTGATGGGTCCTGCAACACAGATGCATAGGCGCATGCGTCGAGCTCATAGAGCGAAACCCTGTGTCGGTGCGCGTACCGCTTTTAGAAAGTCACGTGACCGATCATGAGCTGCTTTGGTCACGTGACCGATACGCGAACTGTATCGCACTGACGCCTCCTCTGTGCCCTGTGAGCAACCTTCCCTCTAAGGTGCGCGCCTGCGCAATTGCGCAGTGCTCAAGCGTCCTCCGCGCACACCGTGCGCCGCACAGCCAATATATGCCGCGCACCAAATCAAACCCATCTGAATTCTAAACAAAATAAACACATTTATTCTGTGTAATTTTGAAATGCAACTTTGAGTGACAGTGACAACAAGCGGCCCTAACGGTGTTCGTCAACAACACGCATTGCGCCGCTTCCTAATAAACAGTTTGACGCGCAGGCGTCAGTGCGATACAGTTCATGAGCGGTCACGTGACCAGAACAGCTCATGAGCGGTCACGTGACCAAAACAGCTCGTGTTCGGTCACGTGACTTTCTAAAAGCGATACGCGCACCGACACAGGGTATCGCTCAATGAGCTCGACGCATGCGCCGATGCATCGGTGTTGCCGGACCCATCACTAATGCTTTGTATCGTGTGCTTTTAAATTGTGTGCGTTGCTGGCATCCATCTTGTGCTTTAAATGGTGTGCTTTGCTGGCTTCTATTGTGTTTGTGTTGCTGTGACACTTTGACCCGCACAGCACATGCACATGTTAGGAACACTACATCAACAAACACACATTGATTGATTGAAAAGACGCTTTTTATTCACAGTGAGTAATACTTTGCTCTTTTTCACTTGCATTCTACTGATGCTTTCTATCGTGTGCTTTCTATTGATTGATTGATTGAAACTTTTATTAGTAGATTGCACAGTGAAGTACATATTCCGTACAATTGACCACTAAATGGTAACACCCCAATAAGTTTTTCCACTTGTTTAAGTCGGGGTCCACATAATCAATTCATGGTACAAATATACTGTATACTATCATCACACAAGTTAATCATCAGAGTATATACATTGCATTATTTACAATTCGGGGTGTGGGATGAGGGGGGTTTGGTTGATATCAGCACTTCAGTCATCAACAATTGCATCATCAGAGAAATGGACATTGAAAGAGTGTAGGTGTGACTTGGTAGGATATGTACAGCGAGCAGAGAACATAGTGAGTTCACATAGAATAACAAGTATATACACAGTAAATTCCATAATGTCAAATCAACACTTAAAGAGTTAAATTTAACACTATCCCCGAGTCTATATGGTCCTAACCTGAGCTGGTGTTAAATTTACTCTTTCCATAGTGTTACATTTATAGAGTTAAATGAACACTAAATAGTCGAAAATTGTAACATTGTAGAGTGTTGTTCAACTTATTTTTTAACTGACTAGTGTAAATATTACTCTTGAGTAGTGTTGATAACTTACTCTTCTGTGGTGATAAATGTACACCAAGTTAAATGTATTTGCTCATTAACACTGCTTTGGTGTTCAAATAACTCTGATAAGGTTTGATAATACACTAATATGTTGATTATTCACTCCCTTGCAGTGAAGAAAACATTTAGTAAATAGTAAAAATGTTTTAAACATTGCAGTGTTTATAAAACCTCACTATTTCTGAAAAAAAAAAATGGTGCTCATTCTACTTGATTTACTCTCGTGCAGTGTCAAATTAAGTCTCACCAACTTTGTCTTGTAAATAGCAAGTGAGTGCAAAACACAGTAATACAATATCATACGTTTAATGACCTTTATTTCTTTGTCAGGCAGAACAATCAACTTTAGGGAGAGAATACAGAAAGGGTGACCTTAGGTCTGCATGAAATGGTAATATGGGACAACATACAATGTGGAACATGATGTTCCATACACCATTTGAACATCAAATGGTTTGGAGTAAGGCAGTTTCTTTATGTCCAAAACCTTAACAACTTTGTGTGGATGCAGCCTGACCTTATAGGCATGGTAATGCTCCTCAAAACACACTAGTCGGGTTACGACATTCATTAAAGGCTGTCAACTGTTGATAACGGCGCGAGTGGCGTCCTTACAATACTTTGACATCTTTTCACTCTCCCTTTCCCAGCCTGTACACGGAGCATATAGTCACAAGATTATACAATGATAAAATTACCAGGCACACTAACCTGATATTAGACATAGAGACACTGTGGTATTTATACGAGTTCCTCCTTTCGCTTCGTGGCAGCGGCGGTAAACTCACCTGTCCGCCCAGTGCTCTGCTAGCCTCGTCTGCTAGCCAAGCGGCTAACATACCTAGCTTCCACTGTTGTGGGCGCGGAATGACAAAGGTTCTGCGTTATTTGCACTGGGTGCAAAAATAATCTATTTTTGGGCTTAAATGTTTCCTGTAAGTGTAACAAACGTGTTAAAATGACTTCTAATGTTGTGCTCCGTGGTCGAAAATCCCTTGTATTAAAAGTTAGAAAAATAAATACATAAAAAAATAAAATAAAAAAAATAATTAAAAGATATGAGTACTGAAGCACTCCATTAGGCATTTTAAGTGCTCAAGTGTACATGTACATCACTATACTACAGTGAAAAGCAGTATTTTGTCAATAAGTGAATAAAATATAAGTTTTCCAGGTTTATACAGTATATAATTATGTACAATTTACATATTAAATATTCTATTTCACATAATGTTTGAAATTGTCCCACAGCCCGCGCAAAAACGAAGTCTGAGGTGGCTAACATTTAAGCTAGCATTCACTGGGTGACATTAGCCCTTTTAGAATACCATTTTTTAAAGATACAAAACCGTACACAAATAACTTCATTACATATTGAGCAACAATATAAAGTAAATTCTCACATGATGCTACAAATGACAAATAATTGAGTTAGTAAGAGAGGAGAAGCAACTTACCACAGTCCTTAAACATTCAGAAAATGGCTTCCAGAAAATTCTTCAGGGTGTGGACACGAGGAGGGGCTGGAGTGCGGGGCTAATCAGAGTACCTCTAACACTGTCTCGTTTAACCACGGAAATCAACATCAACACTGGGGGGCGTTTTACTCCAGCTGTTGTTGTAATAACTCTGATAGATGTAATGCATGTTAACACTGCATATTTAACACTGGGGATTTTACTGTGTACATTTGATTAACATTTGGTTATTTACAATCCGTGGAGGTGGAAGGGGGAGGATGTTAGTCAAGGGTTGCTTCTATCGTGTGCTTAGCTGCTTTAATTAGGCTGACCATATTGTGAAGTCCCAAAAAGAGGACACATATATGCGTGCCAAGGCTGGGACTAGGTGAGAAATTGTCAATGATACTCTAACTTGCTTTATAAATAATATATTTATTTAAATACAGCGTTTGTAGGAATGTTCAAAATGGGGTCCCACAGTACATTTTTGGGGTCCCAATTTTTATGTAAGCGTTTTGGGGAAAAAAAACACGTATGCATTATTCTGTTATCTCACATTCTATATTGTGTTTTGGATAAAGGTTGTCATAAATGTTAGGGTTAGGGAAGGAGACTATTATATATGTCTCTGTTATCCATAGGTTTATCTATAACCCATAAATGGGCAGGCACGGAGTAATTTCTCAGCGTGTTTATTCCAGCAGGCACGTTAATACACTGACACAACATCTGGATTTCCATCATGCATTGCTTCAAAACTACGGCAAGTAGTAATGTCCAAACAAAGGCTGACAGAGAATTGAACGAGGATGGACAATTCATTCCTAAACTCACTCCTTTCCTGCAAATTAAATTTCACCTATGCTACTTCAAAGGCTGTGCTACTGGCTTCAAATACAACAATGAGTAGAGGAGTGTTGTGTGTGTGTATATGTATGTACAGTATATTTAAGAAATACTTGAATTTGCACTGAAATTCAAGTATTTCTTATATATATTTATATATATAACAAATACTTGAATTTGCACTGAAATTCAAAGTATTTTTTATATATATTTATATATAAGAAATACTTGAATTTGCACTGAAATTCAAGTATTTATTTTATTTATATATTTACACAAAAATACTTGAATTTCAGTGCAAATTGAAGTATTATATATATATATATATATATATATATATATATATATATATATATATATATATATATATATATATATATATATATATATATATATATATATATATATATATATATATATATATATATATACTCCTCTCTACTCATTGTTGTATTTGAAAGTGCAATGCTTTGCAGCCAGTAGCACAGCCTTTGAAGTAGCATAGGTGAAATTTAATTTGCAGGAAATTTGTGAGTTTATGGTTGAATTGTCCATCCTTGTTCTATTTTCTGTCAGTCTTTGTTTGGGCATTACTACT
>NC_084757.1:7137795-7152795 GCF_033978785.1 Entelurus aequoreus | reverse complement strand
TTTTTTCTAAGTACAAAATCGAGAGAGGCTAAAAATCACCTCTTTTTCCT
The DNA here is from genome assembly GCF_033978785.1 of Entelurus aequoreus. Lineage (NCBI taxonomy): Eukaryota > Metazoa > Chordata > Actinopteri > Syngnathiformes > Syngnathidae > Entelurus > Entelurus aequoreus. The sequence goes on along the minus strand of NC_084757.1, from coordinate 7,152,745 downwards.
TCTCTCTATCGGACACTTAGAAAAAAAAAAAAAAAAAAAAAAAAATTGGATTTTTTCTAAGTACAAAATCGAGAGGCTAAAAATCACCTCTTTTTCCTTCTCTCGATCAGACACTTAGAAAAAAAACGGAAAAAAAAAAAAAAAAATTTGGATTTTTTCTAAGTACAAAATCGAGAGAGGCTAAAAATCACCTCTTTTTCCTTCTCTCGATCAGACACTTAGAAAAAAAACGGAAAAAAAAAAAAAAAAAATTTGGATTTTTTTCTAAGTACAAAATCGAGAGAGGCTAAAAATCACCTCTTTTTCCTTCTCTCGATCGGACACTTAGAAAAAAAAAATAAATAAAATAAAAAATTTGGATTTTTTCTAAGTACAAAATCGAGAGGCTAAAAATCACCTCTTTTTCCTTCTCTCGATCAGACACTTAGAAAAAAAACGGAAAAAAAAAAAAAAAAAAATTGGATTTTTTCTCAGTACAAAATCGAGAGAGGCTAAAAATCACCTCTTTTTCCTTCTCTCGATCGGACACTTAGAAAAAAAAAAAAAAAAAAAAAAAATTTGGATTTTTTCTAAGTACAAAATCGAGAGAGGCTAAAAATCACCTCTTTTTCCTTCTCTCGATCAGACACTTAGAAAAAAAACGGAAAAAAAAAAAAAAAAAAATTGGATTTTTTCTAAGTACAAAATCGAGAGAGGCTTAAAATCACCTCTTTTTCCTTCTCTCGATCAGACACTTAGAAAAAAAACAGAAAAAAAAAAAAAAAATTTGGATTTTTTCTAAGTACAAAATCGAGAGAGGCTAAAAATCACCTCTTTTTCCTTCTCTCGATCGGACACTTAGAAAAAAAAAAAAAAAAAAAAAAAAAAATTTGGATTTTTTCTAAGTACAAAATCGAGAGAGGCTAAAAATCACCTCTTTTTCCTTCTCTCGATCAGACACTTAGAAAAAAAACGGAAAAAAAAAAAAAAAAATTTTGGATTTTTTCTAAGTACAAAATCGAGAGAGGCTAAAAATCACCTCTTTTTCCTTCTCTCGATCGGACACTTAGAAAAAAAATAAAAAAAAAAAAAAAATTGGATTTTTTCTAAGTACAAAATCGAGAGAGGCTAAAAATCACCTCTTTTTCCTTCTCTCGATCAGACACTTAGAAAAAAAACGGAAAAAAAAAAAAAAAAAATTTGGATTTTTTTCTAAGTACAAAATCGAGAGAGGCTAAAAATCACCTCTTTTTCCTTCTCTCGATCAGACACTTAGAAAAAAAACGGGAAAAAAAAAAAAAAAAATTTGGATTTTTTCTAAGTACAAAATCGAGAGAGGCTAAAAATCACCTCTTTTTCCTTCTCTCGATCGGACACTTAGAAAAAAATAAAAAATAAAAATAAAATTTGGATTTTTTCTAAGTACAAAATCGAGAGAGGCTAAAAATCACCTCTTTTTCCTTCTCTCGATCAGACACTAAGAAAAAAAACAGAAAAAAAAAAAAAAAAATTGGATTTTTTCTAAGTACAAAATCGAGAGAGGCTAAAAATCACCTCTTTTTCCTTCTCTCGATCGGACACTTAGAAAAAAAAAAAAAAAAAAAAAAAAAAAAATTTGGATTTTTTCTAAGTACAAAATCGAGAGAGGCTAAAAATCACCTCTTTTTCCTTCTCTCGATCAGACACTTAGAAAAAAAACGGAAAAAAAAATAATAATAATTTGGATTTTTTCTAAGTACAAAATCGAGAGAGGCTAAAAATCACCTCTTTTTCCTTCTCTCGATCAGACACTAAGAAAAAAAACAGAAAAAAAAAAAAAAAAATTTGGATTTTTTCTAAGTACAAAATCGAGAGAGGCTAAAAATCACCTCTTTTTCCTTCTCTCGATCAGACACTTAGAAAAAAAACGGAAAAAAAAAAAAAAAAAAATTGGATTTTTTCTAAGTACAAAATCGAGAGAGGCTAAAAATCACCTCTTTTTCCTTCTCTCGATCAGACACTAAGAAAAAAAACAGAAAAAAAAAAAAAAAAAATTGGATTTTTTCTAAGTACAAAATCGAGAGAGGCTAAAAATCACCTCTTTTTCCTTCTCTCGATCGGACACTTAGAAAAAAAAAAAAAAAAAAAAAAAAAAAAAATTTGGATTTTTTCTAAGTACAAAATCGAGAGAGGCTAAAAATCACCTCTTTTTCCTTCTCTCGATCAGACACTTAGAAAAAAAACGGAAAAAAAAAAAAAAAAAATTGGATTTTTTCTAAGTACAAAATCGAGAGAGGCTAAAAATCACCTCTTTTTCCTTCTCTCGATCGGACACTTAGAAAAAAAAAAAAAAAAAAAAAAAAAAATTGGATTTTTTCTAAGTACAAAATCGAGAGAGGCTAAAAATCACCTCTTTTTCCTTCTCTCGATCAGACACTTAGAAAAAAAACGGAAAAAAAAAAAAAAAAAATTTGGATTTTTTCTAAGTACAAAATCGAGAGAGGCTAAAAATCACCTCTTTTTCCTTCTCTCGATCAGACACTTAGAAAAAAAACGGAAAAAAAAAAAAAAAAATTTTGGATTTTTTCTAAGTACAAAATCGAGAGAGGCTAAAAATCACCTCTTTTTCCTTCTCTCGATCGGACACTTAGAAAAAAAATAAAAAAAAAAAAAAAATTGGATTTTTTCTAAGTACAAAATCGAGAGAGGCTAAAAATCACCTCTTTTTCCTTCTCTCGATCAGACACTTAGAAAAAAAACGGAAAAAAAAAAAAAAAAAATTTGGATTTTTTTCTAAGTACAAAATCGAGAGAGGCTAAAAATCACCTCTTTTTCCTTCTCTCGATCAGACACTTAGAAAAAAAACGGGAAAAAAAAAAAAAAAAATTTGGATTTTTTCTAAGTACAAAATCGAGAGAGGCTAAAAATCACCTCTTTTTCCTTCTCTCGATCGGACACTTAGAAAAAAATAAAAAATAAAAATAAAATTTGGATTTTTTCTAAGTACAAAATCGAGAGAGGCTAAAAATCACCTCTTTTTCCTTCTCTCGATCAGACACTAAGAAAAAAAACAGAAAAAAAAAAAAAAAATTTGGATTTTTTCTAAGTACAAAATCGAGAGAGGCTAAAAATCACCTCTTTTTCCTTCTCTCGATCGGACACTTAGAAAAAAAAAAAAAAAAAAAAAAAAAAAATTTGGATTTTTTCTAAGTACAAAATCGAGAGAGGCTAAAAATCACCTCTTTTTCCTTCTCTCGATCAGACACTTAGAAAAAAAACGGAAAAAAAAATAATAATAATTTGGATTTTTTCTAAGTACAAAATCGAGAGAGGCTAAAAATCACCTCTTTTTCCTTCTCTCGATCAGACACTAAGAAAAAAAACAGAAAAAAAAAAAAAAAAATTTGGATTTTTTCTAAGTACAAAATCGAGAGAGGCTAAAAATCACCTCTTTTTCCTTCTCTCGATCAGACACTTAGAAAAAAAACGGAAAAAAAAAAAAAAAAAAATTGGATTTTTTCTAAGTACAAAATCGAGAGAGGCTAAAAATCACCTCTTTTTCCTTCTCTCGATCAGACACTAAGAAAAAAAACAGAAAAAAAAAAAAAAAAAATTGGATTTTTTCTAAGTACAAAATCGAGAGAGGCTAAAAATCACCTCTTTTTCCTTCTCTCGATCGGACACTTAGAAAAAAAAAAAAAAAAAAAAAAAAAAAAATTTGGATTTTTTCTAAGTACAAAATCGAGAGAGGCTAAAAATCACCTCTTTTTCCTTCTCTCGATCAGACACTTAGAAAAAAAACGGAAAAAAAAAAAAAAAAAATTGGATTTTTTCTAAGTACAAAATCGAGAGAGGCTAAAAATCACCTCTTTTTCCTTCTCTCGATCGGACACTTAGAAAAAAAAAAAAAAAAAAAAAAAAAATTGGATTTTTTCTAAGTACAAAATCGAGAGAGGCTAAAAATCACCTCTTTTTCCTTCTCTCGATCAGACACTTAGAAAAAAAACGGAAAAAAAAAAAAAAAAAATTTGGATTTTTTATAAGTACAAAATCGAGAGAGGCTAAAAATCACCTCTTTTTCCTTCTCTCGATCAGACACTAAGAAAAAAAACGAAAAAAAAAAAAAAAAAATTTGGATTTTTTTCTAAGTACAAAATCGAGAGAGGCTAAAAATCACCTCTTTTTCCTTCTCTCGATCGGACACTTAGAAAAAAAAAAAAAAAAAAAAAAATTTGGATTTTTTCTAAGTACAAAATCGAGAGAGGCTAAAAATCACCTCTTTTTCCTTCTCTCGATCGGACACTTAGAAAAAAAAAAAAAAAAAAAAAAATTTGGATTTTTTCTAAGTACAAAATCGAGAGGCTAAAAATCACCTCTTTTTCCTTCTCTCGATCAGACACTTAGAAAAAAAACGGAAAAAAAAAAAAAAAAATTTGGATTTTTTCTAAGTACAAAATCGAGAGAGGCTAAAAATCACCTCTTTTTCCTTCTCTCGATCAGACACTTAGAAAAAAAACGGAAAAAAAAAAAAAAAAAAATTTGGATTTTTTCTAAGTACAAAATCGAGAGAGGTTAAAAATCACCTCTTTTTCCTTCTCTCGATCAGACACTTAGAAAAAAAAAAAAAAAAAAAAAAAAAATTGGATTTTTTCTAAGTACAAAATCGAGAGAGGCTAAAAATCACCTCTTTTTCCTTCTCTCGATCAGACACTTAGAAAAAAACGGAAAAAAAAAAAAAAAAAAATTTGGATATTTTTCTAAGTACAAAATCGAGAGAGGCTAAAAATCACCTCTTTTTCCTTCTCTCGATCGGACACTTAGAAAAAAAAAAAAAAAAAAAAAAAAATTGGGATTTTTTCTAAGTACAAAATCGAGAGAGGCTAAAAATCACCTCTTTTTCCTTCTCTCGATCAGACACTTAGAAAAAAAACGGAAAAAAAAAAAAAAAAAATTTGGATTTTTTCTAAGTACAAAATCGAGAGAGGCTAAAAATCACCTCTTTTTCCTTCTCTCGATCGGACACTTAGAAAAAAAAAAAAAAAAAAAAAAAAAAAATTGGATTTTTTCTAAGTACAAAATCGAGAGAGGCTAAAAATCACCTCTTTTTCCTTCTCTCGATCAGACACTTAGAAAAAAAACGGAAAAAAAAAAAAAAAAAAATTTGGATTTTTTCTAAGTACAAAATCGAGAGAGGCTAAAAATCACCTCTTTTTCCTTCTCTCGATCAGACACTAAGAAAAAAAACAGAAAAAAAAAAAAAAAATTTGGATTTTTTCTAAGTACAAAATCGAGAGAGGCTAAAAATCACCTCTTTTTCCTTCTCTCGATCGGACACTTAGAAAAAAAAAAAAAAAAAAAAAAAAAAAATTTGGATTTTTTCTAAGTACAAAATCGAGAGAGGCTAAAAATCACCTCTTTTTCCTTCTCTCGATCAGACACTTAGAAAAAAAACGGAAAAAAAAAAAAAAAAAATTTGGATTTTTTCTAAGTACAAAATCGAGAGAGGCTAAAAATCACCTCTTTTTCCTTCTCTCGATCGGACACTTAGAAAAAAAAAAAAAAAATTTGGATTTTTTCTAAGTACAAAATCGAGAGAGGCTAAAAATCACCTCTTTTTCCTTCTCTCGATCAGACACTTAGAAAAAAAACGGAAAAAAAAAAAAAAAAAATTTGGATTTTTTCTAAGTACAAAATCGAGAGAGGCTAAAAATCACCTCTTTTTCCTTCTCTCGATCAGACACTTAGAAAAAAAACGGAAAAAAAAAAAAAAAAATTGGGATTTTTTCTAAGTACAAAATCGAGAGAGGCTAAAAATCACCTCTTTTTCCTTCTCTCGATCAGACACTTAGAAAAAAAACGGAAAAAAAAAAAAAAAACATTGGATTTTTTCTAAGTACAAAATCGAGAGAGGCTAAAAATCACCTCTTTTTCCTTCTCTCGATCGGACACTTAGAAAAAAAAAAAAAAAAAAAAAAAAATTTGGATTTTTTCTAAGTACAAAATCGAGAGAGGCTAAAAATCACCTCTTTTTCCTTCTCTCGATCAGACACTTAGAAAAAAAAACGGAGAAAAAAAAAAAAAAAATTGGATTTTTTCTAAGTACAAAATCGAGAGAGGCTAAAAATCACCTCTTTTTCCTTCTCTCGATCAGACACTTAGAAAAAAAACGGAAAAAAAAAAAAAAAAATTTGGATTTTTTCTAAGTACAAAATCGAGAGAGGCTAAAAATCACCTCTATTTCCTTCTCTCGATCGGACACTTAGAAAAAAAAAAAAAAAAAAAAAAAAAAATTTGGATTTTTTCTAAGTACAAAATCGAGAGAGGCTAAAAATCACCTCTTTTTCCTTCTCTCGATCAGACACTTAGAAAAAAAACGGAAAAAAAAAAAAAAAAAATTTGGATTTTTTCTAAGTACAAAATCGAGAGAGGCTAAAAATCACCTCTTTTTCCTTCTCTCGATCAGACACTTAGAAAAAAAACGGAAAAAAAAAAAAAAAAATTTGGATTTTTTCTAAGTACAAAATCGAGAGAGGCTAAAAATCACCTCTTTTTCCTTCTCTCGATCAGACACTAAGAAAAAAAACAGAAAAAAAAAAAAAAAAATTTGGATTTTTTCTAAGTACAAAATCGAGAGAGGCTAAAAATCACCTCTTTTTCCTTCTCTCGATCAGACACTTAGAAAAAAAACGGAAAAAAAAATAAAAAAAAATTGGATTTTTTCTAAGTACAAAATCGAGAGAGGCTAAAAATCACCTCTTTTTCCTTCTCTCGATCAGACACTTAGAAAAAAAACGGAAAAAAAAAAAAAAAAAATTTGGATTTTTTCTAAGTACAAAATCGAGAGAGGCTAAAAATCACCTCTTTTTCCTTCTCTCGATCAGACACTAAGAAAAAAAACAGAAAAAAAAAAAAAAAAATTTGGATTTTTTCTAAGTACAAAATCGAGAGAGGCTAAAAATCACCTCTTTTTCCTTCTCTCGATCAGACACTTAGAAAAAAAACGGAAAAAAAAAAAAAAAAAAAATTGGATTTTTTCTAAGTACAAAATCGAGAGAGGCTAAAAATCACCTCTTTTTCCTTCTCTCGATCAGACACTTAGAAAAAAAACAGAAAAAAAAAAAAAAAAAATTGGATTTTTTCTAAGTACAAAATCGAGAGAGGCTAAAAATCACCTCTTTTTCCTTCTCTCGATCGGACACTTAGAAAAAAAAAAAAAAAAAAAAAAAAAAATTGGATTTTTTCTAAGTACAAAATCGAGAGAGGCTAAAAATCACCTCTTTTTCCTTCTCTCGATCAGACACTTAGAAAAAAAACGGAAAAAAAAAAAAAAAAAATTGGATTTTTTCTAAGTACAAAATCGAGAGAGGCTAAAAATCACCTCTTTTTCCTTCTCTCGATCAGGACACTTAGAAAAAAAAGAAAAAAAAAAAAAAAAAAATTGGATTTTTTCTAAGTACAAAATCGAGAGAGGCTAAAAATCACCTCTTTTTCCTTCTCTCGATCGGACACTTAGAAAAAAAAAAAAAAAAAAAAAAAAATTTGGATTTTTTCTAAGTACAAAATCGAGAGGCTAAAAATCACCTCTTTTTCCTTCTCTCGATCAGACACTTAGAAAAAAAAACGGAAAAAAAAAAAAAAAAAATTTGGATTTTTTCTAAGTACAAAATCGAGAGAGGCTAAAAATCACCTCTTTTTCCTTCTCTCGATCAGACACTTAGAAAAAAAACGGAAAAAAAAAAAAAAAAAAATTTGGATTTTTTCTAAGTACAAAATCGAGAGAGGTTAAAAATCACCTCTTTTTCCTTCTCTCGATCAGACACTTAGAAAAAAAAAAAAAAAAAAAAAAAAAATTGGATTTTTTCTAAGTACAAAATCGAGAGAGGCTAAAAATCACCTCTTTTTCCTTCTCTCGATCAGACACTTAGAAAAAAAACGGAAAAAAAAAAAAAAAATATTTGGATTTTTTCTAAGTACAAAATCGAGAGAGGCTAAAAATCACCTCTTTTTCCTTCTCTCGATCAGACACTTAGAAAAAAAACGGAAAAAAAAAATAAAAAAATTTGGATATTTTTCTAAGTACAAAATCGAGAGAGGCTAAAAATCACCTCTTTTTCCTTCTCTCGATCGGACACTTAGAAAAAAAAAAAAAAAAAAAAAAAAAATTGGGATTTTTTCTAAGTACAAAATCGAGAGAGGCTAAAAATCACCTCTTTTTCCTTCTCTCGATCAGACACTTAGAAAAAAAACGAAAAAAAAAAAAAAAAATTTGGATTTTTTCTAAGTACAAAATCGAGAGAGGCTAAAAATCACCTCTTTTTCCTTCTCTCGATCGGACACTTAGAAAAAAAAAAAAAAAAAAAAAAAAAAAATTGGATTTTTTCTAAGTACAAAATCGAGAGAGGCTAAAAATCACCTCTTTTTCCTTCTCTCGATCAGACACTTAGAAAAAAAACGGAAAAAAAAAAAAAAAAAATTGGATTTTTTCTAAGTACAAAATCGAGAGAGGCTAAAAATCACCTCTTTTTCCTTCTCTCGATCAGACACTAAGAAAAAAAACAGAAAAAAAAAAAAAAATTTGGATTTTTTCTAAGTACAAAATCGAGAGAGGCTAAAAATCACCTCTTTTTCCTTCTCTCGATCGGACACTTAGAAAAAAAAAAAAAAAAAAAAAAAAAAATTTGGATTTTTTCTAAGTACAAAATCGAGAGAGGCTAAAAATCACCTCTTTTTCCTTCTCTCGATCAGACACTTAGAAAAAAAACGGAAAAAAAAAAAAAAAAATTTGGATTTTTTCTAAGTACAAAATCGAGAGAGGCTAAAAATCACCTCTTTTTCCTTCTCTCGATCGGACACTTAGAAAAAAAAAAAAAATTTGGATTTTTCTAAGTACAAAATCGAGAGAGGCTAAAAATCACCTCTTTTTCCTTCTCTCGATCAGACACTTAGAAAAAAACGGAAAAAAAAAAAAAAAAATTTGGATTTTTTCTAAGTACAAAATCGAGAGAGGCTAAAAATCACCTCTTTTTCCTTCTCTCGATCAGACACTTAGAAAAAAAACGGAAAAAAAAAAAAAAAAAATTGGGATTTTTTCTAAGTACAAAATCGAGAGAGGCTAAAAATCACCTCTTTTTCCTTCTCTCGATCAGACACTTAGAAAAAAAACGGAAAAAAAAAAAAAAAAAATTTGGATTTTTTCTAAGTACAAAATCGAGAGAGGCTAAAAATCACCTCTTTTTCCTTCTCTCGATCAGACACTTAGAAAAAAAACGGAAAAAAAAAAAAAAAAAAAATTGGATTTTTTCTAAGTACAAAATCGAGAGAGGCTAAAAATCACCTCTTTTTCCTTCTCTCGATCAGGACACTAAGAAAAAAAAAGAAAAAAAAAAAAAAAAAATTGGATTTTTTCTAAGTACAAAATCGAGAGAGGCTAAAAATCACCTCTTTTTCCTTCTCTCGATCGGACACTTAGAAAAAAAAAAAAAAAAAAAAAAAAAAAAATTTGGATTTTTTCTAAGTACAAAATCGAGAGAGGCTAAAAATCACCTCTTTTTCCTTCTCTCGATCAGACACTTAGAAAAAAAACGGAAAAAAAAAAAAAAAAAATTGGATTTTTTCTAAGTACAAAATCGAGAGAGGCTAAAAATCACCTCTTTTTCCTTCTCTCGATCGGACACTTAGAAAAAAAAAAAAAAAAAAAAAAAAATTGGATTTTTTCTAAGTACAAAATCGAGAGAGGCTAAAAATCACCTCTTTTTCCTTCTCTCGATCGGACACTTAGAAAAAAAAAAAAAAAAAAAAAAAAAAATTTGGATTTTTTCTAAGTACAAAATCGAGAGGCTAAAAATCACCTCTTTTTCCTTCTCTCGATCAGACACTTAGAAAAAAAACGGAAAAAAAAAAAAAAAAAATTTGGATTTTTTCTAAGTACAAAATCGAGAGAGGCTAAAAATCACCTCTTTTTCCTTCTCTCGATCAGACACTTAGAAAAAAAACGGAAAAAAAAAAAAAAAAATTTGGATTTTTTCTAAGTACAAAATCGAGAGAGGTTAAAAATCACCTCTTTTTCCTTCTCTCGATCAGACACTTAGAAAAAAAAAAAAAAAAAAAAAAAAAATTGGATTTTTTCTAAGTACAAAATCGAGAGAGGCTAAAAATCACCTCTTTTTCCTTCTCTCGATCAGAACACTTAGAAAAAAAACGGAAAAAAAAAAAAAAAATATTTGGATTTTTTCTAAGTACAAAATCGAGAGAGGCTAAAAATCACCTCTTTTTCCTTCTCTCGATCAGACACTTAGAAAAAAAACGAAAAAAAAAATAAAAAAATTTGGATATTTTTCTAAGTACAAAATCGAGAGAGGCTAAAAATCACCTCTTTTTCCTTCTCTCGATCGGACACTTAGAAAAAAAAAAAAAAAAAAAAAAAAATTGGGATTTTTTCTAAGTACAAAATCGAGAGAGGCTAAAAATCACCTCTTTTTCCTTCTCTCGATCAGACACTTAGAAAAAAAACGGAAAAAAAAAAAAAAAAAATTTGGATTTTTTCTAAGTACAAAATCGAGAGAGGCTAAAAATCACCTCTTTTTCCTTCTCTCGATCGGACACTTAGAAAAAAAAAAAAAAAAAAAAAAAAAAAAATTGGATTTTTTCTAAGTACAAAATCGAGAGAGGCTAAAAATCACCTCTTTTTCCTTCTCTCGATCAGACACTTAGAAAAAAAACGGAAAAAAAAAAAAAAAAAATTTGGATTTTTTCTAAGTACAAAATCGAGAGAGGCTAAAAATCACCTCTTTTTCCTTCTCTCGATCAGACACTAAGAAAAAAACAGAAAAAAAAAAAAAAAATTTGGATTTTTTCTAAGTACAAAATCGAGAGAGGCTAAAAATCACCTCTTTTTCCTTCTCTCGATCGGACACTTAGAAAAAAAAAAAAAAAAAAAAAAAAAAAAATTTGGATTTTTTCTAAGTACAAAATCGAGAGAGGCTAAAAATCACCTCTTTTTCCTTCTCTCGATCAGACACTTAGAAAAAAAACGGAAAAAAAAAAAAAAAAAATTTGGATTTTTTCTAAGTACAAAATCGAGAGAGGCTAAAAATCACCTCTTTTTCCTTCTCTCGATCGGACACTTAGAAAAAAAAAAAAAAATTTGGATTTTTTCTAAGTACAAAATCGAGAGAGGCTAAAAATCACCTCTTTTTCCTTCTCTCGATCAGACACTTAGAAAAAAAAACGGAAAAAAAAAAAAAAAAAATTTGGATTTTTTCTAAGTACAAAATCGAGAGAGGCTAAAAATCACCTCTTTTTCCTTCTCTCGATCAGACACTTAGAAAAAAAACGGAAAAAAAAAAAAAAAAATTGGGATTTTTTCTAAGTACAAAATCGAGAGAGGCTAAAAATCACCTCTTTTTCCTTCTCTCGATCAGACACTTAGAAAAAAAACGGAAAAAAAAAAAAAAAAATTTGGATTTTTTCTAAGTACAAAATCGAGAGAGGCTAAAAATCACCTCTTTTTCCTTCTCTCGATCGGACACTTAGAAAAAAAAAAAAAAAAAAAAAAAAATTTGGATTTTTTCTAAGTACAAAATCGAGAGAGGCTAAAAATCACCTCTTTTTCCTTCTCTCGATCAGACACTTAGAAAAAAAACGGAGAAAAAAAAAAAAAATTGGATTTTTTCTAAGTACAAAATCGAGAGAGGCTAAAAATCACCTCTTTTTCCTTCTCTCGATCAGACACTTAGAAAAAAAACGGAAAAAAAAAAAAAAAATTTGGATTTTTTCTAAGTACAAAATCGAGAGAGGCTAAAAATCACCTCTTTTTCCTTCTCTCGATCGGACACTTAGAAAAAAAAAAAAAAAAAAAAAAAAAATTTGGATTTTTTCTAAGTACAAAATCGAGAGAGGCTAAAAATCACCTCTTTTTCCTTCTCTCGATCAGACACTTAGAAAAAAAACGGAAAAAAAAAAAAAAAAAATTTGGATTTTTTCTAAGTACAAAATCGAGAGAGGCTAAAAATCACCTCTTTTTCCTTCTCTCGATCAGACACTTAGAAAAAAAACGGAAAAAAAAAAAAAAATTTGGATTTTTTCTAAGTACAAAATCGAGAGAGGCTAAAAATCACCTCTTTTTCCTTCTCTCGATCGGACACTTAGAAAAAAAAAAAAAAAAAAAAAAAAATTTGGATTTTTTCTAAGTACAAAATCGAGAGAGGCTAAAAATCACCTCTTTTTCCTTCTCTCGATCAGACACTTAGAAAAAAAACGGAAAAAAAAAAAAAAAAAATTGGATTTTTTCTAAGTACAAAATCGAGAGAGGCTAAAAATCACCTCTTTTTCCTTCTCTCGATCAGACACTTAGAAAAAAAACAGAAAAAAAAAAAAAATTTGGATTTTTTCTAAGTACAAAATCGAGAGAGGCTAAAAATCACCTCTTTTTCCTTCTCTCGATCGGACACTTAGAAAAAAAAAAAAAAAAAAAAAAAAAATTTGGATTTTTTTCTTAAGTACAAAATCGAGAGAGGCTAAAAATCACCTCTTTTTCCTTCTCTCGATCAGACACTTAGAAAAAAAACGGAAAAAAAAAAAAAAAAATTGGATTTTTTCTTAGTACAAAATCGAGAGAGGCTAAAAATCACCTCTTTTTCCTTCTCTCGATCAGACACTTAGAAAAAAAACAGAAAAAAAAAAAAAAATTTGGATTTTTTCTAAGTACAAAATCGAGAGAGGCTAAAAATCACCTCTTTTTCCTTCTCTCGATCGGACACTTAGGAAAAAAAAAAAAAAAAAAAAAAAAAAAAATTTGGATTTTTTCTAAGTACAAATCGAGAGAGGCTAAAAATCACCTCTTTTTCCTTCTCTCGATCAGACACTTAGAAAAAAAACGGAAAAAAAAAAAAAAAAATTTGGATTTTTCTAAGTACAAAATCGAGAGAGGCTAAAAATCACCTCTTTTTCCTTCTCTCGATCAGGACACTTAGAAAAAAAACGGAAAAAAAAAAAAAAAAAAATTTGGATTTTTTCTAAGTACAAAATCGAGAGAGGCTAAAAATCACCTCTTTTTCCTTCTCTCGATCGGACACTTAGAAAAAAAAAAAAAAAAAAAAAAAAAAAATTGGATTTTTTCTAAGTACAAAATCGAGAGAGGCTAAAAATCCCCTCTTTTTCCTTCTCTCGATCAGACACTTAGAAAAAAAACGGAAAAAAAAAAAAAAAAATTTGGATTTTTTCTAAGTACAAAATCGAGAGAGGCTAAAAATCACCTCTTTTTCCTTCTCTCGATCGGACACTTAGAAAAAAAAAAAAAAAAAAAAAAAAATTGGATTTTTTCTAAGTACAAAATCGAGAGAGGCTAAAAATCACCTCTTTTTCCTTCTCTCGATCAGACACTTAGAAAAAAAACGGAAAAAAAAAAAAAAAAATTTGGATTTTTTCTAAGTACAAAATCGAGAGAGGCTAAAAATCACCTCTTTTTCCTTCTCTCGATCAGACACTTAGAAAAAAAACGGAAAAAAAAAAAAAAAATTTGGATTTGTTTCTAAGTACAAAATCGAGAGAGGCTAAAAATCACCTCTTTTTCCTTCTCTCGATCGGACACTTAGAAAAAAAAAAAAATAATAAAATAAAAAATTTGGATTTTTTCTAAGTACAAAATCGAGAGAGGCTAAAAATCACCTCTTTTTCCTTCTCTCGATCAGACACTTAGAAAAAAAACGGAAAAAAAAAAAAAATTTGGATTTGTTTCTAAGTACAAAATCGAGAGAGGCTAAAAATCACCTCTTTTTCCTTCTCTCGATCGGACACTTAGAAAAAAAAAAAAAAAAAAAAAAAAAAAAATTTGGATTTTTTCTAAGTACAAAATCGAGAGAGGCTAAAAATCACCTCTTTTTCCTTCTCTCGATCAGACACTTAGAAAAAAAACGGAAAAAAAAAAAAAAAAATTTGGATTTTTTCTAAGTACAAAATCGAGAGAGGCTAAAAATCACCTCTTTTTCCTTCTCTCGATCGGACACTTAGAAAAAAAAAAAAAAAATTTGGATTTTTTCTAAGTACAAAATCGAGAGAGGCTAAAAATCACCTCTTTTTCCTTCTCTCGATCAGACACTTAGAAAAAAAACGGAAAAAAAAAAAAAAAAATTTGGATTTTTTCTAAGTACAAAATCGAGAGAGGCTAAAAATCACCTCTTTTTCCTTCTCTCGATCAGACACTTAGAAAAAAAACGGAAAAAAAAAAAAAAAAATTGGATTTTTTCTAAGTACAAAATCGAGAGAGGCTAAAAATCACCTCTTTTTCCTTCTCTCGATCAGACACTTAGAAAAAAAACGGAAAAAAAAAAAAAAAATTTTGGATTTTTTCTAAGTACAAAATCGAGAGAGGCTAAAAATCACCTCTTTTTCCTTCTCTCGATCGGACACTTAGAAAAAAAAAAAAAAAAAAAAAAAAATTTGGATTTTTTCTAAGTACAAAATCGAGAGAGGCTAAAAATCACCTCTTTTTCCTTCTCTCGATCAGACACTTAGAAAAAAAACGGAGAAAAAAAAAAAAAAATTGGATTTTTTCTAAGTACAAAATCGAGAGAGGCTAAAAATCACCTCTTTTTCCTTCTCTCGATCAGACACTTAGAAAAAAAACGGAAAAAAAAAAAAAAAAATTTGGATTTTTTCTAAGTACAAAATCGAGAGAGGCTAAAAATCACCTCTTTTTCCTTCTCTCGATCGGACACTTAGAAAAAAAAAAAAAAAAAAAAAAAAAAAATTTGGATTTTTTCTAAGTACAAAATCGAGAGAGGCTAAAAATCACCTCTTTTTCCTTCTCTCGATCAGACACTTAGAAAAAAAACGGAAAAAAAAAAAAAAAAAATTGGATTTTTTCTAAGTACAAATCGAGAGAGGCTAAAAATCACTCTTTTTCCTTCTCTCGATCAGACACTTAGAAAAATCCAAATTTTTTTTTTTTTTTTTTTTCCGTTTTTTTTCTAATGTGTTGATCGCGAGAGGAAAA
>NC_084757.1:7105904-7137775 GCF_033978785.1 Entelurus aequoreus | reverse complement strand
TACATGTACCAGTGCAGTAGTATTCATGTATTCATGTACAAGTGCAGTAGTATTCATGTATACATGTACAAGTGCAGTAGTATTCATGTACAAGTGCAGTAGTATTCATGTATTCATGTACAAGTGCAGTAGTATTCATGTATTCATGTACAAGTGCAGTAGTATTCATGTACAAGTGCAGTAGTATTCATGTACAAGTGCAGTAGTATTCATGTACAAGTGCAGTAGTATTCATGTATTCATGTACAAGTGCAGTAGTATTCATGTACAAGTGCAGTAGTATTCATGTATTCATGTACAAATGCAGTAGTATTCATGTATACATCTACACGTGCAGTAGTATTCATGTATTCATGTACAAGTGCAGTAGTATTCATGTATTCATGTACAAGTGCAGTAGTATTCATGTATTCATGTACAAATGCAGTAGTATTCATGTATACATGTACAAGTGCAGTAGTATTCATGTATACATGTACAAGTGCAGTAGTATTCATGTATACATCTACACGTGCAGTAGTATTCATGTATTCATGTACAAGTGCAGTAGTATTCATGTACAAGTGCAGTAGTATTCATGTATTCATGTACAAGTGCAGTAGTATTCATGTACAAGTGCAGTAGTATTCACGTATACATGTACAAGTGCAGTAGTATTCATGTATTCATGTACAAGTGCAGTAGTATTCATGTACACGTGCAGTAGTATTCATGTATACATGTACAAGTGCAGTAGTATTCATGTACAAGTGCAGTAGTATTCATGTATTCATGTACAAGTGCAGTAGTATTCATGTATACATGTACAAGTGCAGTAGTATTCATGTATACATGTACACGTGCAGTAGTATTCATGTATTCATGTACAAGTGCAGTAGTATTCATGTATACATGTACACGTGCAGTAGTATTCATGTATTCATGTACAAGTGCAGTAGTATTCATGTATTCATGTACAAGTGCAGTAGTATTCATGTATTCATGTACAAATGCAGTAGTATTCATGTATACATGTACAAGTGCAGTAGTATTCATGTACAAGTGCAGTAGTATTCATGTATTCATGTACAAGTGCAGTAGTATTCATGTATTCATGTACAAGTGCAGTAGTATTCATGTATTCATGTACAAATGCAGTAGTATTCATGTATACATCTACACGTGCAGTAGTATTCATGTATTCATGTACAAGTGCAGTAGTATTCATGTATTCATGTACAAGTGCAGTAGTATTCATGTATTCATGTACAAATGCAGTAGTATTCATGTATACATGTACAAGTGCAGTAGTATTCATGTATACATGTACAAGTGCAGTAGTATTCATGTATACATCTACACGTGCAGTAGTATTCATGTATTCATGTACAAGTGCAGTAGTATTCATGTACAAGTGCAGTAGTATTCATGTATTCATGTACAAGTGCAGTAGTATTCATGTACAAGTGCAGTAGTATTCACGTATACATGTACAAGTGCAGTAGTATTCATGTATTCATGTACAAGTGCAGTAGTATTCATGTACACGTGCAGTAGTATTCATGTATACATGTACAAGTGCAGTAGTATTCATGTACAAGTGCAGTAGTATTCATGTATTCATGTACAAGTGCAGTAGTATTCATGTATACATGTACAAGTGCAGTAGTATTCATGTATACATGTACACGTGCAGTAGTATTCATGTATTCATGTACAAGTGCAGTAGTATTCATGTATACATGTACACGTGCAGTAGTATTCATGTATTCATGTACAAGTGCAGTAGTATTCATGTATACATGTACACGTGCAGTAGTATTCATGTATTCATGTACAAGTGCAGTAGTATTCATGTATACATGTACAAGTGCAGTAGTATTCATGTATACATGTACAAGTGCAGTAGTATTCATGTATACATGTACAAGTGCAGTAGTATTCATGTACAAGTGCAGTAGTATTCATGTATACATGTACAAGTGCAGTAGTATTCATGTATACATTTACAAGTGCAGTAGTATTCATGTACAAGTGCAGTAGTATTCATGTATTCATGTACAAGTGCAGTAGTATTCATGTATACATGTACAAGTGCAGTAGTATTCATGTATACATGTACACGTGCAGTAGTATTCATGTATTCATGTACAAGTGCAGTAGTATTCATGTACAAGTGCAGTAGTATTCATGTATACATGTACAAGTGCAGTAGTATTCATTTATACATGTACAAGTGCAGTAGTATTCATGTATACATGTACACGTGCAGTAGTATTCATGTATTCATGTACAAGTGCAGTAGTATTCATGTACAAGTGCAGTAGTATTCATGTATTCATGTACAAGTGCAGTAGTATTCATGTACAAGTGCAGTAGTATTCATGTACAAGTGCAGTAGTATTCATGTATACATGTACAAGTGCAGTAGTATTCATGTATTCATGTACAAGTGCAGTAGTATTCATGTATACATGTACAAGTGCAGTAGTATTCATGTACCAGTGCAGTAGTATTCATGTATACATGTACAAGTGCAGTAGTATTCATGTACAAGTGCAGTAGTATTCATGTATTCATGTACAAGTGCAGTAGTATTCATGTATACATGTACAAGTGCAGTAGTATTCATGTACCAGTGCAGTAGTATTCATGTATACATGTACAAGTGCAGTAGTATTCATGTATACATGTACAAGTGCAGTAGTATTCATGTATACATGTACAAGTGCAGTAGTATTCATGTACCAGTGCAGTAGTATTCATGTATACATGTACAAGTGCAGTAGTATTCATGTATACATGTACAAGTGCAGTAGTATTCATGTACCAGTGCAGTAGTATTCATGTATACATGTACAAGTGCAGTAGTATTCATGTATACATGTACAAGTGCAGTAGTATTCATGTACAAGTGCAGTAGTATTCATGTATACATGTACAAGTGCAGTAGTATTCATGTATACATGTACAAGTGCAGTAGTATTCATGTACAAGTGCAGTAGTATTCATGTATTCATGTACAAGTGCAGTAGTATTCATGTACAAGTGCAGTAGTATTCATGTATACATGTACAAGGGCAGTAGTATTCATGTACAAGTGCAGTAGTATTCATGTATACATGTACAAGTGCAGTAGTATTCATGTACAAGTGCAGTAGTATTCATGTACAAGTGCAGTAGTATTCATGTATACATGTACAAGTGCAGTAGTATTCATGTATACATGTACAAGTGCAGTAGTATTCATGTACAAGTTCAGTAGTATTCATGTACAAGTGCAGTAGTATTCATGTATACATGTACAAGTGCAGTAGTATTCATGTACAAGTTCAGTAGTATTCATGTATTCATGTACAAGTGCAGTAGTATTCATGTATACATGTACAAGTGCAGTAGTATTCATGTATACATATATATATGTAGGGGGCGGCGTGGCGAAGTTGGTAGAGTGGCTGGAGTGTTGCTGGTTACTGGGGTTCAATTCCCACCTTCTACCATCCTAGTCACGTCCGTTGTGTCCTTGGGCAAGACACTTCATCCTTGCTCCTGATGGCTGCTGGTAGCGCCTTGCATGGCAGCTCCCTCCATCAGTGTGTGAATGTGTGTATGAATGTGTGTGTGAATGTGTGTGTGAATGTGTGAATGTGTGTGTGAATGTGTGTGTGAATGTGGAAATAGTGTCAAAGCGCTTTGAGTACCTTGAAGGTAGACAAGCGCTATACATGTATGTATAACCCATTTATCATTGATCATTTCTCTTCACATTCCGACATAGCTAAACAAGCTGAAATGACCACAGTCGCCCCCTAGTGTACGAGAGGCACACTGGACTTTTTGCAAGCACCTACCAGCTGATAACAATTCCAATTATTCCTAATGCTAACTACACATATTGCTAGCATGCACATGCACTCTTTTGTGGCCTGTTCTTTTTAACATGTGGTTGTTTATTTGGGCTTGCTTTCTGTCCCCACAATAAAGCAAGTACACTAGTGCGCAGGTAGGGAGTTTGTCCTATTCTACAAAAGGTAAAACGTCTGTGAGTTGCGGGTTGCAGATTTCTGGGTCTGTTTTTGAACATTATTTAGGCTTTTTGTCCCCACAATCATTCAAAACATACCCTAACCCCTGTAGGTAGTTTGTCCTTTTCTACTAAACATTTGTGAGTAATGCATACAATGACCAAAATACAGTCAATATTGAACATTGGTATATAAAACATTTTGCATATTGTTATGAAGGTGTCTGTTACTACATGATATATATACTTGCAGTGTGTATATTGTACATATTACATATTGTTATGATTGTGTCTGTTACTACATTATATATATACTTGCAGTGTGTATATTGTACATATTACATATTGTTATGAAGGTGTCTGTTACTACATTATATATATACTTGCAGTGTGTATATTGTACATATTACATATTGTTATGAAGGTGTCTGTTACTACATTAGATATATACTTGCAGTGTGTACATTGATTGATTGATTGATTGAAACTTTTATTAGTAGGTTGCACAGTGAAGTACATATTCCGTACAATTGACCACTAAATGGTAACACCCCAATAAGTTGTTCAACTTGTTTAAGTCGGGGTCCACTTAAATGGATTCATGATACAGATATATACTATCATATATACTATCATCATAATACAGTCATCACACAAGTTAATCATCAGAGTATATACATTGAATTATTTACATTATTTACAATCCGGGGGTGGGATGTGGGGGGGTTAGGTTTGGTTGATATCATCACTTCAGTCATCAACAATTGTATCATCAGAGAAATGGACATTGAAAGAGTGTAGGACTGACTTGGTAGGATATGTACAGCAAGTAGTGGACATAGAGAGAGAGATCAGAAAGTATAAGAAAAAGTATGAGAAAAAGTGTCTACATTTGATTATGTACAATCTGGGGAGGTGGGATGTTGAGGGGGGAGGGTGTTAGTTTAGGGTTGAAGTTGCCTGGAGGTGTTGTTTTAGTGCAGTTTTGAAGGAGGATAGAGATGCCCTTTCTTTTATACCTGTTGGGAGTGCATTCCACATTGATGTGGCATAGAAAGAGAATGAGTTAAGACCTTTGTTAGATGGGAATCTGGGTTTAACGTGGTTAGTGGAGCTCCCCCTGGTGTTGTGGTTATGGCGGTCATTTACGTTAAGGAAGTAGTTTGACATGTACTTCGCTATCAGGGAGGTGTAGTGGATTTTATAGACTAGGCTCAGTGTAAGTTGTTTGACTCTGTCCTCCACCTTGAGCCAGCCCACTTTAGAGAAGTGGGTAGGAATGGGGCGGCGTGGCGAAGTTGGTAGAGTGGCTGTGCCAGCAATCGGAGGGTTGCTGGTTACTGGGGTTCAATCCCCACCTTCTACCATCCTAGTCACGTCCGTTGTGTCCTTGGGCAAGACACTTCACCCTTGCTCCTGATGGCTGCTGGTTAGCGCCTTGCATGGCAGCTCCCGCCATCAGTGTATGAATGTGTGTGTGAATGTGTGTGTGAATGTGTGTGTGAATGTGTGTGTGAATGTGTGTGTGAATGTGTGTGTGAATGTGTGTGTGAATGTGGAAATAGTGTCAAAGCGCTTTGAGTACCTTGAAGGTAGAAAAGCGCTATACAAGTATAACCCATTTATTATTTTTGAGGTGTGATCTGGGGTGGAGGTCTAGAAGTAATCTGACTATCTTATTCTGGGATGTTTGGAGTCTAGATTTGAGGGTTTTGGAGGTGCTAGGGCAGAGCCGGCCCAAGGCATAAGCGTACTAAGCGCTTGCTTAGGGCCCCGCGGCCACCAGGGGGCCCCCAAAAGCAATTAACAAAAAAATCTTATTTTTTATTTTGTGCAAGTACAAGTCTGAGTCAGACTCGTACATGGCAGTGATTAGTATTAATAACAAAGTCGGCCATCAGATTTCTTACAGTGATGTCATAAATGACTTTGCCTCCAGAAAAGCCAGGAAGTCCAGGTTTTAAGGAGTGGGTGGAGTGGTGTGGGTGGTGAAGAACACAGGTTTTAAGGAGTGGGTGGAGTGGTGTGGGTGGTGAAGAACACAGGTTTTAAGGAGTGGGTGGAGTGGTGTGGGTGGTGAAGAACACAGGTTTTAAGGAGTGGGTGGAGTGGTGTGGGTGGTGAAGAACACAGGTTTTAAGGAGTGGGTGGAGTGGTGTGGGTGGTGAAGAACAGAGGAACAAAACTGTGATGTGATGGTCAAATGTGTGAATTAAGGACCTTCATTTAAGGTAGTTTATTTTGATTTTTTCCCCAAAAAATGTTTGCACATCATTATGTACATTTACATAGTTTTAATATGTAGTAACTTTATATTTGTTTATAACCCGTTATGTTACCTTGTTTCTGGTAACTCTGTTCATTAATATTATTTAAGCATTTGCTTGATATTTAATTTAATTATGTTGTTTTTTGTACAATTGAATTTGTTCCTTTTTATATATATTTAAGTGATTTTATTGTTGCACTTTATTGTTTTTCTTGCACTACGAATTATTTTTGCACATTGCTGTTTCAGCTTTTTGTTACCAAAAATAATAAAGTGAATCAGAATCCGCTTTATTGTCCAGTTATGTTTAACACACATGGAATTTAACTTCAGTAGACTGCGCTCTCTTTGTACAAAGTAAACATTAAATATGAACAATTACCTAAAAATATAAACTAGTAATTAAAGACTAATATGTACAAGACTGATGAGACAAGATGACACTTTTACTGTAAATACAAAGCTTTATCACTTGGACTGTTCAACCCCAGGCCACTCTTGTAGCTGAATGTTTTCTACATTTTAAGTTTAGGAAGCATATGTGGCACTCTGGACATCATTTGTTCATTCATTGGTATTATTTATGTTCTTAACTGGGTGGGCCACCCCCATATCTTTAGAAATGACATGTCATTTATAAAGACATGCCAGGCTGACAATAGGATCATGTAAACACTGCCAGAGCCGCAATGAGTTTATAGTTGGTGTGTGAATGATCAACAATCAATATTATTGGCAGAAATAGAGGGCCCCAAAATCAAATTTTGCTTAGGGCCCCATGGAGGCTTGGGCCGGCACTGTGCTAGGGTACCAGGAGGTGCATGCGTAATGGAAAAAGGGTTGAACGAGAGTTTCCTCTAGAATCTTCATGGTGCTTTTGTTGACCAGAGAGGAGATTCTGTAGAGAAATATCGCTCGTTTGTTGACCTTTTTGATGACCTTGGTTGCCATTTTATCACAGGAAAGGTTAGCCTCTAGAATGGAACCTAGGTAGGTGACCTCATCTTTCCTGGTGATAACAATGTCACCCACTTTTATAGTGAAGTCATTGACTTTCTTAAGGTTGATGTGGGACCCAAACAGGATGGATTCCGTTTTACCCAAGTGTATGGATAGCTTGTTGTCAGCGAGCCAGGTGCAAGTTCTACACAGCTCAGCACTGAGGATTTTCTCCACCTGTGACTTGTCCTTGTCTGATACCAGCAGGGCAGAGTCATCCACAAACAACAACAGTTCACAGTCGCATGCTGATGACATGTCGTTTATGTATATTAGGAACAGTAAAGGTCCCAATATACTGCCTTGGGGGACTCCACAGCTCACCGAGAGGGGGGGGGGGACACGGTGCTGTTCACCTCTACCACCTGCTCCCTCCCCTCCAAGTAAGACTGCATCCAGCTCCATGAGGTTTTGTTAAATCCGATTGCTCTGAGCTTATCCAACAGTATAGCGTGGTTAACGGTGTCAAAGACCTTCTGAAGGTCCAGCATGACCATGCCGCAGTATTTGCCCGCGTCCACCTCATGTTTGATGTGCTCGCTCACATAGAGAAGGCATGTGTCAGTGGAGTGGTTAGTTCTGAAGTCACATAGAGAAGGCATGTGTCAGTGGAGTGGTTAGTTCTGAAGTCAGATAGAGAAGGCATGTGTCAGTGGAGTGGTTAGTTCTGAAGTCACATAGAGAAGGCATGTGTCAGTGGAGTGGTTAGTTCTGAAGCCGGATTGGAATTTGTACATGAGTTTATTAGTGGCAAGGTAACTATCCACCTGTTCATAAACTATTTTTTCCATTACTTTCGAAATGGAACTGAAAATAGAAAAAGGTCGGTAGTTGCCAGGTTCTAATTTGCTTCCTTTTTGAAAGAGGGGAGTTACTCTTGCTATCTTAAAATCTTTTGGTACTTGGCCTTGTGTAATTGATAGGTTTATTATGTGCGTGATGATCGGGGCAATGGTGGAGGCAGAGTCCCTGAGGAATCTGGAGGGGATATTATCAAGGCCGGTGGCCTTGTTTGGGTGGAGCGCGCTCAATTTTTTAATCACCTCGTCAGCTGAGACCATTTCTAATTTGAAATCGTTGTTGGATACTCCTAGCTTTCTGTAGAAGGCTTTAATGTGTTCTACACCAAAGCGACCAGAGTGGTGGGACAGCTTGTTGACTAGAGTTGCGGCTATGCTGGTGAAAAAGGTGTTAAGTCTGCTTACTACCTCCATTTTGTCTGTAATGAGGGAGTCACCCTCCTTAATGCTGATGTTGGTGAGTCTGGTTTTAAGTTTCTGGCTGCAACCAGGAAGCTGCTTGTTGAAGATGTTCCAGAGCTCACGTGGCTTATTTGTGTTTTCCTCTATTTTGTCGGTAATGTCATTTTTTTTAAAGGATTTAGTCAGGTTGGTTGTCTTATTTCTTAATTTATTGCATTGCTTTTTGAGAGTTGAAAGGAGTAATTTGAGGTTATTATTGGGTTGTTTATCTATTTCGGTTTTGCACTTTTGGTATTCGGTATACAGGTTTATTTACATATATAACCTATACATCTCCTTGTAGCGACTTAGCACAACTGCTAGCGATAGCTCCTCGGCTAAAATCTCGCGTTTTAAACATTCATGTTCGCGTCAAACTGCTATTCATATTTGGACGATTACTATTGCATTATAATTATTCAATAATTTTTAAAATATTTTCCCTTCTTCGTATTTATATTCTTGTTCCCCTTTACTTTTAGGTAAGCTAGTTTTTAGACAACACATTCATAAAATATTTTAATATAACAAAACGTGACGTCACAGAATGCCGTCAAAAAGTCTTGGCGCATGCGTGGACCCCGGCCCTTTATGTACAATTACTATACAAAAAGGTTTATTATCAACAGAGGTCACAACATCAGAACTATATATATTAGTTAGTTGTCAAACTTGTTTTTTTATATTCAACAATTTTACACATCCATCAGGTTGAATAAAACATGTCAATGAAAGAAAATAAAAGCAAATACAAAGAGTATTACAAATAATAAAAAAAATGATACAATACAAAAAAAAAAGTGTTAAATTAATTTCTGGCCATTTTGAGCGTTTAATTGACCCCACAAATGTGATGCTCCAGAAAGTCAATCTGCTCAAAGGAAGGTCAGTTTTGTAGCTTCTGTAAGGAGCTAAAGTGTTTTCAGATGTGTGAACATGATTGCACAAGGGTTTTCTAATCATCAATTAGCCTTCTGAGCCAATGAGCAAACACATTGTACCATTAGAACACTGGAGTGATAGTTGCTGGAAATGGGCCTCTATACACCTATGCAGATATTGCACCAAAAAGCAGACTTTTGCAGCTAGAATAGTCATTTACCACATTAGCAATGTATAGAGTGTATTTCTTTCAAGTTAAGACTAGTTTAAAGTTATCTTCATTGAAAAGTACAGTGCTTTTCCTTCAAAAATAAGGACATTTACATGTGACCCCAAACTTTTGAACGCTAGTGTATATATAAGGGTTTTTGTTCTTTTAACCATTTTCCCAGATTTAATTGATAATTTGAAACCGTTTAGAAAATGTTTTTACTTTCAGAAATCAACGTTTATGCATACAAATTTTGCTTGCAGCATAATAATGTTGACAAACATTTATATGTTACTATCATTTATATACATGTCAAATTTGATCTCTTTTGTTGTGAATGGGGACACCTCCACACCCTTAGACATGTTTGTCAACACTATTATGCTGCAAGCAACCATTTTTATACAAAAATGTTGCTTTCTGAAGTTAAAACCTACATGTTTTAATTGGCTTAATGGTTTCAAATTACCAATTAAATATTGGAAAATGATTCAAAGTACCAAAGACCTTCAATTGATATCTTTATTGAAAAAAAATAAAGTGATTGAATGTAGCCCTTTTTTTGTCTTTGAATTTTGTATTTTATCATATTGTTTTATTATTTCTAATACTGTATTTGTATTACCTTTTATTTTCTTTCCTTGACATGTTTAGTTAAAGTCATAATTTGCTCAAACTGATGTGTAAAATTGTTGAATATGTTGAAAGTGCCTTGACTTTTATTTACATTGTGGATATGTTTGTTGAAAAAAAAAAGTGTGGATTTGTGCCCCATTGCAGGAAATGTAGTCTTGATTTCATGTATTCTTAAATTTTTTTGTCAGCCTTTCTCTTTTTTTTTAAAGGGTGCTCACATGCCTGCAAATGTTTAGCTAGTCCTTGGCTTGAAAATGTCTCTCCCCATAGCCCGTGTGTCGTATAGCGGCTGGAGAGTAGTTTCAAACTGAATAGCCAGCAGCCTTCGGGCAATAAACCTAGCTTTAATGAAAAAAATAACAAAAACTGCTAATTAATGACTTTATAAGCAACACGTTAGGTTACTACATACAGCAAAAATTAATCTGAGTACTCTCAAAATTTAAAATGCTAAATATCTTTTAAAAAAACGACACAAAGAGCGACCAAGCAACAACAAAAAAACAATGTAACTATTGTATACCATACTTGCCAACCTTGAGACCTCCAATATCGGGGGGGGGGGGGGGGGGGGGGGGGGGGGCGCTTGGTTGGGGGTGGGGGGCGTGATTGGGGCGGGGGCGTGGTTAGGGGCGTGGTTAAGAGGAGAGTATTTACAGGTAGAATTCACCAACTCAAGTATTTCATATATGTATATATATATATATACTTGACTTTCAGTGAATTCTAGATATATATATAATATATAATTATTTTATTATATATATATAAATAAAAGAAATTACTTGAATTTTAGTGTTAATTTATTTACACACACACACACACACACACACACACACACACACACACACACACACACACACACACACACACACACACACACACACACACACACACACACACACACACACACACACACACACACACACACACAACACTCATCTACTCATTGTTGTACTTGAAAGTACAATGCTTTGTTAAGGGTTGAATTGTTCATCCTCTTTCTATTCTCTGTCACTATTTTTCTAACATGCATGCTGAACACCCTCTCTGATGATGCTGAACACCCTCTCTGATGATGCTGAACACCCTCTCTGATGATGCTGAACACCCTCTCTGATGATGCTGAACACCCTCTCTGATGATGCTGAACACCCTCTCTGATGATGCATTGCTGTGTGGCACAAAAGTGCTTTCATCAAATGCACGAGAGTGTGGAATCTTCCATCTCTCCCTAGCATGGCCCAAAACCGGTCAATCCTTGCTTCCTGGGGAAGATCTTCCCTGGCAAGCAATTGGTACTCCAGTACTTGTACCCGGAGGCTGGTCAGGTCCAATCGCAGCTGCGGCAGACTTTTTTTTGGGGGGGGGGGCGTGGCCTCCAGCTCCGGCTGAATACCGGGAGCTTGTCGGGAGAAAATCTCTGTCGGGAGGTTGTCAGGAGAGGCGCTGAATATCGGGATTCTCCCGCTAAAAACGGGAGGGTTGGCAAGTATGTTGTATACTGACTGTTAGTATGTAACACTAACAGTCATACTCATATTTCACCTTATCTATGTAATCACGAGAGCCGAGTCGGGAGCTGGTGTAGACGTTAGACAGCTTCATTTCCACACACCGAACGGAAGTCCAACCCAACATATATGAACCCACCTGGCACTCCCCCTGGTGGTCACTGGGTGTAACCATGCAGACAAAACATACAGCTCAATACACAACATCCCTCCCCACTTATTCAGATTCACACCCACCTAAAACCACCCCTATTAACCCCAGCCTATAAAAACAGACTAGGCCATAAGCACTTAGAACGTGTGTTATGTGCAAAATGATGCTTTGTGCGAATCGGCGGTGTAACCATAAAATACATTGAAATACCCACTTAGGGGGCTATTGTAAATAGGGAACTCAAACTTAAACACATACATGCTTACTGAGGCCGGGGGGTAGACTACCCCTGAACCTCGGAGTCAGTCAACAGGGATTATTCTGCCCCAAAACGTGACATGACTCTCTAACAACCCACGCCCCCCAGTTCAGAGATTAAGGTGGTCTGGAGCTCTGGTAACCCGGAGTGGATACCTCCGGCCTGGCGCGCCAACATCCGCTGTCCGTCTGGGTGACCCTCCTGGCTCGGGGGCGACTGTCCCGGTTCCCAGAGCATCCCCTCTTGCCGGAGAAGGGGGGGGGGGAACAACCGGCTGGGCCCCAATTGTCAGTTCACTCGGCACAGCTAGTTGCTCTGGACCAGTGGGAACCAAAAGCGCACGGTCACCGGCTCTCATCTGCTCTGTGTGACGTCTCCAGAGAGCGCCTGTCCCCACATCCACGGAGTAGGATACCGGTCCCTCTTGTGATGCCACCAGTCCAGGCATCCACTTCTCCTACCCCCGTCGATAATCACGCACCAGCACGGCCTCCCCCACTGCAAACCGTCTGTCCTTAGCCACCAGATCTCTGCGTTCTCGTTGGCCCTCCTGCGCCAGCTCCACCGTAGCCGACACGTTCGGCTTCACAAGGTCCAAGCGAGAGCGGAGCCGACGGCGCAGGAAGAGCATAGCCGGAGACTCACTCGTCGTCATGTGAGGTGCATTCCTGTAGCTGAGTAAAAATGCCTCCACTCGATGTTGCAGCGTAAATGTTCCCCTAGACGCTTTCAATGAACGCTTCAGCGTCTGCACAAAACGCTCTGCTTGACCGTTCGTGGCGGGGTGAAACGGCGCTGACCTTTTGTGCTTCACTCCGTTTGCCCGGAGAAGTTCCCCGAACTCTGCCGCTGTGAATTGTGGCCCATTGTCACTAACCAGTGTCTCTGGTACTCCGTTGCGGGCAAACATACTCCTCAGGGCCTGTACAGTCTTCTCCGTCGTCGTCGTCATTTTCATCACCTGTACTTCCGGCCACTTAGAGTACGTATCTACCACCACCAAGAACATGTGTCCTTCGACCGGCCCCGCAAAGTCCACATGGATCCGTTGCCATGGAGATCCCGGCCACGGCCAGGTGTGCAGTGGGGAGAGCGCCGGGTTCTTTTGGTTCCGTTGACACGTAGAGCATGTCCTGGCCTGCTGTTCAATCTGGGCGTCTAACCCCGGCCACCAGACATGGCTCCGTGCGATGGCCTTCATCTTGACAATGCCCGGGTGCCCGGCATGTAGTTCCTCCAGAAGTTGCGGTCTCAACGCTGGAGGCACCACCACTCTACTGCCCCATAGCAAACACCCCTGGATCACCGTCAGTTCGTCTCGTCGCATGTAGAAGGGTGCCAACGCGTCATTCTGCCCAACTGTTCCAACAAACTGGCCTGACACTACCATATCTACTACCCTAGAGAGCACTGGGTCATATTTAGTTCCCTTCCTAATATCTTCACTGTCCACTGGGAGTGTCTCAAGGTGATGTACTGTCACCCTATCTACTGCGTCTGGCTTTTCCCCATGCGCTACCTGCAGTGGCAACCGTGAGAGACCATCTGCATTCCCATGATCTGCTGCTTTCCTGTATTGGATTGTGTAGTTGTGTGCCGCTAACACTAACGCCCACCGCTGTAGTCGTGTGCGGCCGCCATAGGTGGCGTCGCCTTACTGGGACTCAATATACTTGTCAGCGGTCTGTGATCTGTGAGTAGTGTAAAATGGCACCCGTACAAATAGGCGTGGAATTTACGTACCCCAAAAATAATTCCCAGCGCCTCCCTTTCAATCTGAGCATAATTTTGCTCTGCCTTGCTCAGTGTCCTAGAGGCAAAGGCTATGGGTCTCTCCTCACCACCGGGCATTACATGCGAAAGTACCGCGCCCACCCCATACGGCGACGCGTCACACGCTATCCGCAGGGGCAACCTGGGGTCATAATGCGTTAAAACCTGTTCTGATTGCAAATGGTCTTTTGCTGCCTTAAAGGCTTTCTCACACTCTGGTGACCACTTCCATGCCACTCCGGTGTGCAACAGCTCATGTAACGGGCTGAGCATGGTTGCCATGTTTTTAACAAAACGCCCATAATAGTTTATCAGGCCCAAAAAAGAACGGAGCTGACTCACATTAATGGGGGCTGGGGGCTCCGCTATGGCCTTAAGCTTCTCTGGGGACTTATGTAGCCCTTTTTTATCAATGACATGCCCCAAATATTCTAATGAACTCTTGAAGAATTCACATTTCTCCTTCTGTACTCTCAAACCGAATTTTCCCAATCGGCCCAACACTGCATCTAAGTTTTTTAGGTGATCTGCATCGTTCTCCCCAGTCACCAAAATGTCGTCCAGGAAACAATGGACGTTGGGGAGGCCCTGCAACACTTGGTCCATGACTCGCTGAAAGATTGACGGCGCAGAGGTGATCCCGAAGGGAAGACGGTTATAGCAAAACATTCCCTTCTGCGTGGTAATGGTCAGATATTTACGGGAGCTTTCCTGAACCGGCACCTGTAAATATGCGTTCGCCAGATCTAATTTGCTGAAACGCTGCCCCCCTGCCAGCGATGCGAAAAGATCTTCTATCCTCGGAATGGGGTAGTGTTCAGCACAAAGCGCGGGATTCAAGGTCACTTTAAAATCTCCGCATATACGTACTTTCCCATTTTTTTTTACAATGGGTACAATTGGAGTAGCCCATTCACTAAACTGTACTGGAGACAGTACACCCCCCTGTTCCAAACGCTCTAATTCCTCCTCCACCTTCGGCCGAAGTGCATACGGCACCGACCGTGCTTGGAAGAACTTCGGTTGATGCACCGGCTTGAGGGTTAACGCCACCTCAAAGCCCTTTAGTGTACCTAGACCTTCTTGGAACACCCTGGCATGGCTGTCTAGTACTGTCGCCATTGTGCGGTCTTCCTGTATGGGATGTGTAGCTCGAACAGTTTTAATCATTGTCCAATCTAACTTTAATTTTCGCAACCATTCTCGTCCAAAAAGAGAGAGAGCGTCACCCTTAACCACATACAGGGGGAGACGTGCCCGTTGTTTGTTGAGACGCACGTCTACTTTTATTACCCCCAAGGGTGTCATAACCTGCCCTGTATACGATCTCAACAGTAGGTTGGTGGTACGGAGGCGTAACTGGCTAAATTTAGCATTGTATAGTTTTTCTGAAATGATCGACACTGCCGCACCTGTGTCTAACTCCATTTCTATAGTTTGTCCCTCCACTTTGGGTCTAACCCAGATAATGCTATCATGTTTAACGCTTTTTTCTACCTCCACTACATGTAAGCCTCCCACCCCATCTGAATCTGTTGTCTCTGGGTCGCTGGGCTTAGTCTCCGCCTCTACCTGATCGGCCCTCTTTTTGAATTTTCCTTTCGTTTTCTGTCCCTTTTTAACCCCCAAAAAGATGTGTTGTCTTCGGTCCCCCTTTATCCTCCCTGCACATACGAGCTATGTGCCCCCTTTTTCCACAATTGTGGCAGGACTGGTCCTTGTAAAAACATTCCTCCATTTTGTGATTTCCTCTACCACAACGAGTGCATTTACGGCCCGGTGGCAAGGAGAGAGAGACAGCGTTCACCTTCTGTGAGCTACTAAGCTGTTGAGATTCTCGTGCCACTGTTTCTATTGAAACTGCTAATTCAACTGCTCTTTGGTATGTTAAATCTTTCTCTGTTAACAGCCTCTTTTTAATCGACTCACTGTTCAACACTAACCTGTCTCTTAGTGCATCCTGCAGGTAAGCTCCAAATTCACAGTGCTCTGATAATTTTTTTAGATCTGTTACATACTGTGTAATAGTTTCCCCCTCCCCCTGATCTCTCTTATGAAATCTATATCTCTCCGCTATCACTATGGGCTTTGGGGAGAAATGTGCTTGCAACAATGTCATTACCTCATCATACGTTTTCGTGCCCGGCTTCTCTGGGGCGATGAGGCTGCGCAGGAGACCGTACGTCGCCGGTCCCATCACGCTGAAAAACACCGGCAGCTTCCTCCCCTCATTCAGTCCATTTGCTGCCACGAAGTGCTCAAACCTCTCCACGTATGTCGACCACTGTTCCGTCGACTCATCAAAGGCATCCATCTGTCCCAGGATGCCCGCCATGCTCGCAGGTCGTCCCGACGTGAGCCGTACCCCCGCTGCTATGCGGAGCTAATGCTAACCAAGCTAAGCTAACGCTAGCCGTCGATAAACTCCGCGGATTCGCCGCCACCCGCCTCTTAATCCGTCGGCAGGCGCATCCGTGCTCGTCGCCAATTATTGTATACTGACTGTTAGTTTGTAACACTAACAGTCATACTCATATTTCACCTTATCTATGTAATCCCGAGAGCCGAGTCGGGAGCTGGTGTAGACGTTAGACAGCTTTATTTCCACACACCGAACGGAAGTCCAACCCAACATATATGAACCCACCTGGCACTCCCCCTGGTGGTCACTGGGTGTAACCATGCAGACAAAACATACAGCTCAATACACAACAGTAACGTCATCCTTGTAGTGAGTACTGATGTTAAAGACAATATACACTTCATTACACATGTACCATATCATTATATCCATGATTAAATGCTTTATAATTCCCTTAAACATGCAAAATGGTTTCCTTAGTGCGTGCTGATTTGATAAATAATGTGGACTTCACTGCACATGTAATACATCACCATGTTGCTGAACATGTTCTAATTCTATCATTCGCTCTTTAATAATGCTCCCAGGGCTCTGTGTACGTGCAGGCTGGGTTTAAAGATGATGTACATGTCATTGTGCGTCTAGTATTTCACAATACAAATAATAAGAGGTGTAATGCCACCATTTGTCAGGCTTCTGATTGGACACAATGTGCATGACAGCAGGTGTATGTGTTTGTGTAAGTTTGGTCTTTAACGTCTGTTTTGAGTATTTTATTTACAAAATAAAAATATATCAAAACGGTGCCCGCATACTTTGACTTTTTGGTGAAAAAGTTTAGACACCCCTGTGTTAACATTTATATTCCAATAATGTTTTTGTTGAAATGCTTGTTCCCCTGACTTATGACTTTAAAAGCAAACATGTAAAGGTTGTTCTCCAAGTACCACTTCAGGAAAAACAACTTTGCTCTCCAAGTGCCACCATAATGACCAACATTGAAATACAGTTGTGTAGTGGCCATACGTTTTCATTGAATATTTTTGCCCACAGTTTGAACAGTAACACTGTGTTTGCATATTTATGTCATTCTTTGTCGTACCACAGTTAGAGAATCACTGGCTTAGGGAATTGTGTAATACTATCATGAGGTGATTATACATTCAAATGCACTGTAACATGTGGTCCTAAATAAAGACTATGTACTAGTACATGTGTATGATTGTGCTGCGTTTCTCTCTCTAGGCCCTAGAGAGAGAAACGCAGCACAATCATACACATGATTGATAGAGTCTAGGGATTACCTGGTAGTCCAGGGGCCAAAGGTGGACCTGGAGTTCAAGTAAGCACTATTCAATCAAACTTTCTACATTATGCACTCCACTTTTAACCACTTTTTCTCTTGCTAGGGTGAGCCTGGTCCCAGAGGTCATGCTGGCATGTCCAGAGGTAAATACTTTTGTCAATAACACTGACTCCAGATACTCACCTCATACGTGTAACTGCAGGGAGACCGAGGTCAGCGCGGTCCAGTGGCTCCTCAAGGATTAGTCGGAAAGGCTGTAATTTTTTTGCAATACATTGTGTTGAAAGTACAATACTTATTCATTGTTCTCATATATGACAGGGAAGCAAAGGAGAGAGAGGACCGATGGGTGTTCCAGGTGCTAAAGGTCTGAGTGGAACCAAAGGAGACAAGGTATGTGGTGAAAGAGTCCACCAGGGGGCAGTGTTTACCCAGGAGTTAAATACAAGTCATACATTCAAGCAAGATGAAATAGTTCTGTCCTTGTAGTGCTTCAGTACTTTGAATTTATTCTGAAGATAGTATATTATATAAGTATTTAGCAATACTTACAATTTCTGTCCTTGTAGTACATCATTATGCTGTCTTTATTTTTCATTTTTATTTTTTATTAAATCATAAAAAACACAAGATAGACTTACAATTAGTGCACCAAGCCACAAAACCTCCCTTCCCCATTTACACTCATTCACACAAAAGGGTTGTTTCTTTCTGTTATTAATATTCTGCTTCCTACATTATATATCAATATATATCAATACAGTCTGCAAGGGATACAGTCCATGATTGTGCGTGCTGCTGCTCCACTAATAGTACTAACCTTTAACACTTCATTTTACTCATTTTCATTCATTACTAGTTCCTCTGTAACTATTTTTATATTGTTTTACTTTCTTTTTTATTCAAAAAAATGTTTTTAATATATTTATCTTATTTTATTTTATTAATTTAAAAAAAAGGATCTTATCTTCACCAGACCTGGTTGTCAATGAAATTAGATTGTTTAAAGGGTTCTTAAAACCAGGTCCTTTCCAGATTATGTCCAGGTCGGGCTCAGCAACACACACCTTCATTTATGTCCACTCAAATGAGGAAACACAACAACACATTGCATATATCTGTAAACAAAATTACATTTTCAAAATAAGTATTTGAGGACTTCCCATCTTTTTTTAATGTTTTTTGGCATCGTTATCGGTTTCAACCATATAACTTTCTAAAGTTAAGAAATACTGAATACATGTTTTAAAGAGAATAATACTAAGTGAATATCTGTTTTTGGCCTTAAAAATAAACCTTTTACCGAGTACTATAATTAAATTGACTAAATCATGATTGTCAATGAACTCTCCTAAAATAACAGAAACCACATTAAGCTTCATAAACAAACCAATCCTTAAACACATTTTTTCTACTTCCACCCAAAAGGAAGACACAATATGACAATACCAAAACAAATGCAGGGTGGATTCAGGCTCCTGACAACAATATCGGCAATCACCCGACTCTGTCACATTCCATAGTTTTAACATTTTTCTCGTGGTTAAGAAGTTATAAATAATATTAATTGGAAAATAACGATTTTGCACATCGATAGTAGTTTTGCAGATTAATTTAAATATGGTATCAGTCAAAAAGCAGTCAAAAAAGTCCTCCCATTTTCCATATGTGTTATATGGGGCAGCCTTCAAAGATTTCTCTATTAAATAAAAATTATATTTTTTTTTATTTATTTTAGTTCCTTTTTGACAACTAGAATTTCTTCTTAGAGGTTTACAAACTAATAATTTAGTAATTCCATAATTAATTATTTGTTTCCATTTTTCCCAATGACTCCAGTTAGTTGATTAAAAGAAAAGCTTGAGCAAGCATCACCATACATAGTTGTAAATTCATCATACTTCATAATCTTACCGTTCTCATTGATGATAATATTGACAAAAATGATTCCTCTTTCAAACATATTTTTCCAAAAGAAAGGCTTTCCATCTATTACAATATTAGAGTTCATCCATATAATCTGCTGCAAAATGTCATCTCTTTTTTCTGGAACATCAAATTGAAAACACCACTATGAGTGGATTGTTTCCTTTATGAACCCCGCCATGTTTCCCAGCAGACTCTCTACATAAGGACAATGGGAGGGGATCACTTGTAAAAACGGATACAATTTATTTTGATACAGTGCATGTTTTTTGTCCAACAGGACATTTGTGTACCACTCAGTGTTTTAATACATCTTTGGAACAATTGATGCTTTTAAAGACAGACACATAGCTTCAAGGTTAAGAAGTTTCAGGCCCCCATATTCATATTCATTGTACAAAACCTTTCTTTTAATCTTTTCTGGTTTGCCGTCCCAGACAAAATGGAAGACCCTCCGCTCATAAACCTTAAAAAAGTTCTGTGATGGAGCTGGTAATGACAAAAACAAATAAAAAATTTTAGGAATTATTAACGAGTTGACAATAGATATTTTACCATACAAGGTTAAGGATTTCCCTCTCCATAATTGCATAATTTTATCCAGCTTTTTTTAGTCGATTATCATAATTTACTGAGTCTAGATCTTCCAGCTTCTCTGGGACAACAACACCAAGTATGTTAACTGGTCCATCTGTCCACAAAACAGGCACTTTGCATTCCATTCGAAATAACGTTCCCTTTAGATTCCCGATTCTTAATATTTTACATTTATCATAATTAAGCTGAAGCCCAGATTGCTGTAAAATATGTCCAAAAGATTAAGAAGGTTTCGCAAACAATGAGGATTGGGGCTGATAAAGAAGCTTGTATTGTCTGCATACATTATTTTACTTTCAATATTATTATTACTGAGCCCTTCAATATTTTTATTCAATCTAACTTTAATCATCATGATTTCCGTAGCAATAATAAATAAGTATGGAGACAAAGACAAATACCTCTTAATAGAGGTATTGTCCCAGAGATGTATCCATTATTGATGATTCTACAGTTATTTTTAATATATAGCGTCTTGATCCAGTAATAAGGTGTTGCCAAAATAGAAAAAAACTAAGCTTTTACAAATAAAATCTAAGCTAATTTTGTCAAATGCCTTCTCCAGGTTGGCTACAAAAATTATTCCTCTTTTAATTTCCATATTATAATTTTTTATAATTACTAATAACTGTCTAATATTGTTTCCTATGTTTCTTCCTTGTAGGAAACCTGATTGATCTTGGTGAATAATATTTGACCCTAACCCTGATCCTAATATTTGACAAAACAGACTTGAGTTGTGTAGCCAAACATTTTGCCAGGATCTTAGCATCGTAACACTGAAGTGTAATTGGTCTCCAATTTTTTAGATAAACTGGGTCTTTATACTGACCATTTATTTCCTGTTTCAATAATAAATAATTAAGACCTTCTGTTTGAGTGTTAGACAAAAAAACTGTTTTATATGAGTAATTATAACTACAAAAGCAATAGTTTCTTAACGTCTTTATAAAATACTTGTCAAACCTCAATAGCTATTCCATCTAATCCTGGGGTTTTCCCTGGATGAAAAGACTTAACAGCTTCCACAAGTTCTTCCTCTCTAATGAGGCCGTCACATGAATGGCTTTCTTCTGAATTCAATTTTCTTTCATAATTTTCTGGAAACATTTTTTTAGTTTCAAGAGAGATTACCGGATTAGCAAAAATATTTCTAAAGTAATTATACATTTCTTTCAACAACGTGGTGTGTGTATCCAATACCTTTCCATTTGTTTTATTAAGTTTGGAAAAGTTCTTTTTAGAACTATTTTTTGTTTGGATATTTAAAAGGAATTTTAAACACTTTTCACCTTTTTTCATCCAGATGGCTCTGTTGCAGTCATAACTTTAAAATAATTGTTTTTCAACTAAGTGTGCTAACTCCTCTTGTTTGGCTGTAAAGGCATTCAGTTGCTAAATAATTAGATTATCATTACTATCAATGTTTTTTTGTAAATCCTCAATTTCCTTCTCTAATTCCTGTTCTGCCATTTTAAGTTTGTTTTTTCCCCCATGAAGAGTACGCAATGGCATATGCCTTAAAACAGTGGTCCCCAACCACCGGTACCGGTCCGCGGACCGATTGGTACCGGGCCGCACAAGAAATAAAAAAATGAACAAATATTTTTTATTTTTTATGAAATCAACATAAAAAACACAATATATACATTATATATCAATATAGATCAATACAGTCTGCAGGGATACAGTCCGTAAGCACACATGATTGTATTTATTTATGTAAAAAAAAACAAAAAAACTTTTTTTTAAATACCCCCCCATCCCCCCACCGGTCCGTGGGACAAATTTTCAAGCGTTGACCGGTCCGCAGCTACAAAAAGGTTGGGGACCACTGCCTTAAAACATTTGAAGGCATCCCAGGGGATTTGGGGATTTGATGATCCTACATTATTTTTAAAAACTCACCCCAGTCCCACTGGGGTGAGTTTTTCCTTGCCCGTATGTGGGCTCTGTACCGAGGATGTCGTTGTGGCTTGTGCAGCCCTTTGAGACACTTGTGATTTGGGCTATACAAATAAACATTGATTGATTGATTGAGTAATAAATTGCTTCGTTTTTTCAATAAATTCATCATCCTGTAAAAGCATTTGATTAAACTTCCAATATGTGGGCCCACATGTATTATCTTCAATTGCAATATTTAATCCTATACAATTATGATCAGAACGCAATTTATCATTGATTGATATTGCAGTCACTTTGTTTAGCAATGAAAATGATATCAATAAAATAGTCAAGACGACTTGCCTGGTTTTGTCTTCTCCATGTATACCGTACTAACCTAGGGTTTTTCAATCTACAGATATCAATTAAATTAAATGCATCCATAACATTTTTAATCTTTTGTAAAGATTGAGGATGATAATCCATTGAAAAATTCCCTTTTCGGTCCAGAACTTTAGCCAAGGCAACTTTAAAGTCCCCTACAGTAATCATTTCCCCTTGTTGTTCTTGCAGCATGTCACTTATTTCTTCAAAAAAGGAAGGTTCATCAACATTTGGCCCATACAAATTCAAAACACATCTTTTGACCCTGAATAATCATATTTAATATTAACCAGCGTCCTTGTGACTTTTTCCATAGAGTTAAATAGAAAATTAAAACATTTGATCAAAATCGTAACCAGTGTTGGGTTAGTTACTGAAAACCAGTAACTAGTTACTTTATTTCAAAAGTAACTCAGTTACTAACTCAGTTACTTACACCAAAAAGTAATGTGTTACTGTGAAAAGTAACTATTTAGATACTTCTTTTTTTTTTTTTTTTTTTTTTTAAGGCTCGCATAAATGCCCTTTTAGCCTTCATTTCAGTACTGTTATTGCACTGGAGAATATCATTGACCAAACTATTTGAAATAGCTGCAACATAAGTAACAAACAGCATAATAACAATATAGCTGTAAAGCTGGCTTCACCTAAGGAAGGCACACATGACATACACAAACCTGGCTTCACCTAAGGAAGGCACACATGACATACACAAACCTGGCTTCATCTAAGGAAGGCACACATGACATACACAAACCTGGCTTCATCTAAGGAAGGCACACATGACATACACAAACCTGGCTTCACCTAAGGAAGGCACACATGACATACACAAACCTGGCTTCATCTAAGGAAGGCACACATGACATACACAAACCTGGCTTCACCTAAGGAAGGCACACATGACATACACAAACCTGGCTTCACCTAAGGAAGGCACACATGACATACACAAACCTGGCTTCACCTAAGGAAGGCACACATGACATACACAAACCTGGCTTCATCTAAGGAAGGCACACATGACATACACAAACCTGGCTTCACCTAAGGAAGGCACACATGACATACACAAACCTGGCTTCACCTAAGGAAGGCACACATGACATACACAAACCTGGCTTCACCTAAGGAAGGCACACATGACATACACAAACCTGGCTTCATCTAAGGAAGGCACACATGACATACACAAACCTGGCTTCACCTAAGGAAGGCACACATGACATACACAAACCTGGCTTCACCTAAGGAAGGCACACATGACATACACAAACCTGGCTTCATCTAAGGAAGGCACACGTGACATACACAAACCTGGCTTCACCTAAGGAAGGCACACATGACATACACAAATGGCAGGCATTTTTTTTCTCTCCAGAAATTGAAAAATAAAATCATGTCTTCATGAGATCAACACTGTACTGAAGCCCAGAACACTCTACGCATTTCCCCAGTTTTACAAACGTAGTTTAGAGAAAAGGAAAGATTGGCCTGGCCCACTAGGATGTTTGTGAACTTTATAGTCTATACATTTAGAGTGATGTGATAATCAACCACTCTAGAAGTCTAGAATGAAAGAGTATATAAGAGAATTGACAGAATGTGTACCTTCAGTGCTGAATGATGAGCACAGGCAGAGTTTGGAATGTTTTCTTCAGCTTGCTTTCCATGTTTATGTACTCACTGTCCAGGTACTTGGAACATGTTTTCCGTGCCATTTGCTGTTTCACGCCGGGATCATGCTAATTAGCTGCCTGAAAGCGGGTGACTCCACTGTAGAAATAGCCTGCATGTCTTCTAGCACATACGCTGCAATGGCTCTATCAATGTTGTCCTGGCTAGCAGTCCCTCCGTTCAAATCCTTAAGTGGAGCTGAAGTGACATCGGAGTCTGTGTCTCTCTTTACTAGCTTTGTCGAAGCATGTTGCTTTTGTAGCTGTTTCAGCAGATTTGAATTGCTGTTTTGGGCAGTATTCCCGGGTGCGGTCACCACTGCGGCTCACATCTCCCCTCACCTCCGAGGGGGTGATCAAGGGTGATGGGTCAAATGCAGAGAATCATTTGGCCACTTTTAGTGTGTGTGTGACAATCATTGGTACTTTTACTTGAACTTTAAGTAGATGGGATCTTTGATCCAAGACACAAATTACATTTAACTAAAATGTTCTTTTCTTTGTGCTCGACAAAAGAAAAGTAGTGAGAATATCTCCATGTTAAAAACTCAGCTTCTGGCTCTGCCATGAAGTCTTGTTAGTTCTTATGAGAATTTCTATATTCTAAATATAGCAGTAAACTATCTTTAGAATAAATTTGTTTTATTCTAAAGATAGTTTATTATATAAGTGTTTCTGTCCCTGTACTGTAGTACATCAATACTTACATTTTCTCCTAAAGGTAGTGTATTATGTAAGTATTTCAGTACATTAATACATACACTTTTTTGTAAAGATTGTATATAAGTGTTTCTGTCCATCAATACTTACACTTTCCCCTAAAGGTCAACATTTTATTATATAAGTGTTTCTGTCCTTGTACTGTAGTACATCAATACTTATACATTCTTCTAAAGGTCTAAAGTAAATTATACAAGTATTTCTGTCCTAAACAGTAGGGCATCAATACTTACACTTTCCCCTAAAGGTCAACATTTTATTATATAAGTGTTTCTGTCCTTGTACTGTAGTACATCAATACTTATACATTCTTCTAAAGGTCTAAAGTAAATTATACAAGTATTTCTGTCCTAAACAGTAGGGCATCAATACTTACACTTTCTCCTAAAGGTAGTGTTTTATAGAAAGTACTGGAATTAGTTATCGTGTATAAGATGTATTTACGGTATATTTTTAACTCCACCATGTCATACATGTATAAGTTTGTCTCTTGTCATTCAAAGGGCTTCCAAGGAAGATGTGGACCCAAAGGAGACATTGTGAGTATCACTTTTGTTTGTGAATGATTGGAGCCTTCAATATTTCATGAAACACTAACAAATATTCAGTTTTCTGCTTGAAGGGAGACTCTGGTGTGGAGGGGCTGGCTGGTGAGAAAGGTGAAAAGGTAAGAACAGTCATTTTGGACTTTCTGAAGTTGACCTATTGATATTTAAATGTTGAAGCAAAGATAAATAATATATTATTTGACTGAGACCCCTTTTGGGTCCCTAGGACTTTTAACAATCCTCAAGGAAAGACCTTAAGGTTTTAAAAACAACAAATATCAAAATGGCCCCTACATTCGATAACTTTTCAGTGTGTGGCCCTTTGTGGTAAAGTTTTGGACATCCCTGGTTTAGTTTTAATGAATAGCTGAGCAGAAAGGAATCTTGTATAGATTATAGATTCATAGTACTTTTTTTTTTTTTAAGTGAGTCATTGTGTTTCAGAATTGTTTGCCCCGCCACTAGTAGGAACCCTCATTCTGCAGGTTTTTGTACGGACTATTTTTGGACAATCTTATAACGCTGCATTCAAACTTTTTCATAGTTGAACTCTACATGTAGAAACACAAACGTGTCTTGGTGCTGTGCTTACTAAACGGAGGAAATCAAACCTAAAGGACCAGAGCCTACAATCATTAAAATCAGTAACTCATGATTGTTTGTGACAGGGTATGTCTGGAGAACCTGGCCCTAAAGGACAGGTGAGTTGTTTGTTGTTTGTTTGTGACAGGGTATGTCTGGAGAACCTGGTCCTAAAGGACAGGTGAGTTGTTTGTTGTTTGTTGTTTGTTTGTGACAGGGTATGTCTGGAGAACCTGGCCCTAAAGGACAGGTGAGTTGTTTGTTGTTTGTTGTTTGTTTGTGACAGGGTATGTCTGGAGAACCTGGCCCTAAAGGACAGGTGAGTTGTTTGTTGTTTGTTTGTGACAGGGTATGTCTGGAGAACCTGGCCCTAAAGGACAGGTGAGTTGTTTGTTGTTTGTTTGTGACAGGGTATGTCTGGAGAACCTGGCCCTGAAGGACAGGTGAGTTGTTTGTTGTTTGTTGTTTGTTTGTGACAGGGTATGTCTGAAGAACCTGGCCCTAAAGGACAGGTGAGTTGTTTGTTGTTTGTTTGTGACAGGGTATGTCTGGAGAACCTGGCCCTAAAGGACAGGTGAGTTGTTTGTTGTTTGTTTGTGACAGGGTATGTCTGGAGAACCTGGCCCTAAAGGACAGGTGAGTTGTTTGTTGTTTGTTTGTGACAGGGTATGTCTGGAGAACCTGGCCCTAAAGGACAGGTGAGTTGTTTGTTGTTTGTTTGTGACAGGGTATGTCTGGAGAACCTGGTCCTAAAGGACAGGTGAGTTGTTTGTTGTTTGTTTGTGACAGAGTATGTCTGGAGAACCTGGCCCTAAAGGACAGGTGAGTTGTTTGTTGTTTGTTTGTGACAGGGTATGTCTGGAGAACCTGGCCCTAAAGGACAGGTGAGTTGTTTGTTGTTTGTTTGTGACAGGGTATGTCTGGAGAACCTGGTCCTAAAGGACAGGTGAGTTGTTTGTTGTTTGTTTGTGACAGGGTATGTCTGGAGAACCTGGCCCTAAAGGACAGGTGAGTTGTTTGTTGTTTGTTTGTGACAGGGTATGTCTGGAGAACCTGGCCCTAAAGGACAGGTGAGTTGTTTGTTGTTTGTTGTTTGTTTGTGACAGGGTATGTCTGGAGAACCTGGCCCTAAAGGACAGGTGAGTTGTTTGTTGTTTGTTTGTGACAGGGTATGTCTGGAGAACCTGGCCCTAAAGGACAGGTGAGTTGTTTGTTGTTTGTTTGTGACAGGGTATGTCTGGAGAACCTGGCCCTAAAGGACAGGTGAGTTGTTTGTTGTTTGTTTGTGACAGGGTATGTCTGGAGAACCTGGCCCTGAAGGACAGGTGAGTTGTTTGTTGTTTGTTGTTTGTTTGTGACAGGGTATGTCTGGAGAACCTGGCCCTAAAGGACAGGTGAGTTGTTTGTTGTTTGTTTGTGACAGGGTATGTCTGGAGAACCTGGCCCTAAAGGACAGGTGAGTTGTTTGTTGTTTGTTTGTGACAGGGTATGTCTGGAGAACCTGGCCCTAAAGGACAGGTGAGTTGTTTGTTGTTTGTTTGTGACAGGGTATGTCTGGAGAACCTGGCCCTAAAGGACAGGTGAGTTGTTTGTTGTTTGTTTGTGACAGGGTATGTCTGGAGAACCTGGCCCTAAAGGACAGGTGAGTTGTTTGTTGTTTGTTTGTGACAGGGTATGTCTGGAGAACCTGGTCCTAAAGGACAGGTGAGTTGTTTGTTGTTTGTTTGTGACAGGGTATGTCTGGAGAACCTGGTCCTAAAGGACAGGTGAGTTGTTTGTTGTTTGTTTGTGACAGGGTATGTCTGGAGAACCTGGTCCTAAAGGACAGGTGAGTTGTTTGTTGTTTGTTTGTGACAGGGTATGTCTGGAGAACCTGGCCCTAAAGGACAGGTGAGTTGTTTGTTGTTTGCTTGTGACAGGGTATGTCTGGAGAACCTGGCCCTAAAGGACAGGTGAGTTGTTTGTTGTTTGTTGTTTGTTTGTGACAGGGTATGTCTGGAGAACCTGGCCCTAAAGGACAGGTGAGTTGTTTGTTGTTTGTTGTTTGTTTGTGACAGGGTATGTCTGGAGAACCTAGCCCTAAAGGACAGGTGAGTTGTTTGTTGTTTGTTTGTGACAGGGTATGTCTGGAGAACCTGGCCCTAAAGGACAGGTGAGTTGTTTGTTGTTTGTTGTTTGTTTGTGACAGGGTATGTCTGGAGAACCTGGCCCTAAAGGACAGGTGAGTTGTTTGTTGTTTGTTTGTGACAGGGTATGTCTGGAGAACCTGGCCCTAAAGGACAGGTGAGTTGTGTATGATCATGTGTTAGGTAAATATACACTTCATGCACTTGTATTCAGCCTACATTTGTATGTTTGCAGCACAGAGTGAGGGGAGACCTTGGACATAACGGTCCAACTGGAGACTCTGGGAAGCCAGGTGATCTAGGACCGCCTGGACCGCCTGGTCCTCGGGGGTTGAACGGCATGAGAGGAGTGCCTGGCATGCCGGGTATTGAGGGTCCACCGGTGAGTCCACAAGATACATCTGAGCAGCATGTTATTGATGTGGTGCTAAGAATTTTGCAAGGTGAGCTTTCACACTCAAATCCCCCCCCAAAATAAACAATTGCTTGTTATTGTAAACATCAACTTTATTTAATGTTTAAAGTATCAGTTCTATCTGTCTAAAGTATAAATGACAGTTAACCAAAATCAAATCCAAACCATACATGTTGGGAGAGGGAAGGGTTAGAGTTCGGGTTTTATAGGAATTACTGGAATTAGAGTTATTGTGTATAAGATGTATGTACAGTATATTTGTAATCTCCATATTATATAGTTGCTAAATGATTCTCTTTGTTATGACAGAGAGGCTGGCAGCAGTAGAACCAAAATCAAATCAAAAGCATACATTTTGGAAGATGTGTGGAGATGTAGTGGAGAGGGAAGGGTTAGGGTTTTATAGGAAGTATTGGAATTAGAGTTATTGTGTATAAAATGTATGTACAGTATATTTGTAATGTCCACATTGTACAGTTTCTAAGTTGATGTGTTTGTTGTGACAGAGAGGCTGGCAGCAGTAGCAGTGAGCACTAAAAGGGCTGTGCTTGGTGGAGTTGCATCATGGGAACTCCCCGGCCCTCCCGGACCTCCGGGATCAACGAGTCCACAAGGACCACATGGTTTGCCTGCTTCTCCAACAATTCCTGGGATGATAGGAGCTGATGGACGGATCGGAAACAAAAGTCTTAAAGGTAGTCGGCCTGCCCGGGGGTATCTCGTGGGGTCGGCTCCGCTTGTGTTGCTCTTTGTGGATCTTGGGGAGCAACATATATATATATATATATATATATATATATATATATATATATATATATATATATATATATATATATATATATATATATATATATATATATATATATATATATATATATATATATATATATATATATCCATCCATCCATCTTCAACCGCTTATCCGGAATCGGGTCGCGGGGACAGCAGCTCCAGCAAA
The DNA here is from genome assembly GCF_033978785.1 of Entelurus aequoreus. NCBI lineage: Eukaryota > Metazoa > Chordata > Actinopteri > Syngnathiformes > Syngnathidae > Entelurus > Entelurus aequoreus. The sequence continues at coordinate 7,108,347 of NC_084757.1, read as the reverse complement.
GACCCCCAGACTTCCCTCTCCAGAGCAACATTTGCGACTTCCTCCTGAGGAATCCCGAAGCGTTCCCAGGCCAGAGAGGAGATGTAATCCCCCCATCTGGTCCTTGGCCTGCCGCGGGGCCTCCTCCCAGTGGGACGTGCAACGAGGACCTCCCTAGGGAGACGCTCGTGAGGCATCCGCACGAGATGCCCGAACCACCTAAGCTGGCTCCTTTCCAAGCGAAGGAGCAGCGGCTCTACTCCGAGTCTCTCTCGGGTGACTGCACTTCTCACCCTATCTCTAAGGGAGATGCCAGCCACCCTTCTGAGGAAACTCATTTCGGCCGCTTGTATCCGCGATCTTATTCTTTCGGTCATTACCCACACTTCATGACCATAGGTGAGAGTAGGAATATAGATAGCTCGGTAGACCGAGAGCTTTGCCTTCTGACTCAGCTCCCGTTTCGTCACCACAGTGCGGCAGAGAGACTGCAATACTGCCCCAGCTGCTCCGATTCTCCGGCTGATTTCCTTCTCCATCTTTCCCTCACTCGTGAACAAGACCCCAAGATACTTAAACTCCTCCACCTGGGACAGAGTCCTGTCCCCTACCCGGACTGTACAAACCATCGGTTTCCTGCTGAGAACCATGGCCTCAGATTTGGAGATGCTGATCCTCATTCCAGCCGCTGAACACTCGGCTGCGAACCGATCCAGTGAGAGCTGAAGGTCACGAACCGAAGGTGCCATCAGGACCACATCATCTGCAAACAGCAGTGACGCAACCTTTAGCCCCCCGAGACGTATACCCTCTCCGCCATGGCCACGACTCCGCCTAGAAATCCTGTCCATGAAAATCACAAACAGGATAGGTGACAGAGCGCATCCCTGGCGGAGACCAACCCCCACTGGAAACGGATCCGACTTGCATCCAAGCACCCGGACACAACTCTCGCTTTGGTTGTACAGAGATTGGATGGCCCTCAGCAGGGTTCCCCTCACTCCGTACTCCCTCAGCACCTCCCACAAGATCTCCCGAGGGACGCGGTCATACGCCTTCTCCAAATCCACAAAACACATGTAGACTGGATAGGCATACTCCCAGGCCCTCTCCAGGATTCCCGCAAGCGTAAAGAGTTGGTCAGTTGTTCCACGACCAGGACGGAATCCACATTGCTCCTCTTGAATCTGAGGTTCGACTATCGGCCGGACCCTCCTTTCCAGTACCTTGGCGTAAACTTTCCCAGGGAGGCTGAGTAGTGTGATACCCCTGTAATTAGCACACACCCTCTGGTCCCCCTTTTTGAAAAGGGGAACCACCACCCCAGTCTGCCACTCCCTCGGCACTGTCCCAGACTTCCACGCAATGTTGAAAAGGCGTATCAACCAAGACAGCCCATCAACACCCAGAGCCTTCAGCATTTCTGGACAGATCTCGTCAACCCCCGGAGCTTTGCCACCGTGGAGTTGTCTAACTACCTCAGTGACTTCACTCCGAGAGATCGACGTCGATCCCCCATCATCCTCAGGCCCTGCTCCTATCAGGGAGGGTGTGTCTGATGTATTTGGGTTCAGGAGTTCCTCAAAGTGCTCTTTCCAACGCCCTACGACTTCCTCACTTGAAGTCAGCAAAGTCCCATCCTTGCCGTACACAGCTTGGATGGTTCCCTGCTTCCCCCTCCTGAGGTGCCGTATGGTCTTCCAGAACAGCTTTGGTGCCGCCCGATAGTCCTTCTCCATGGATTCCCCGAACTGCTCCCACACCCTCTGCTTAGCCTCGTCCACAGCCACGGCCGCTGCCCTTCGGGCCCGTCGGTACCTTGCAACTGCCTCCGGAGTCCCCTGGGATAACATACCCCGGTAGGACTCCTTCTTCAGTCGGACGGCTTCCCTGACCACCACTGTCCACCAGGGTGTTCGAGGGTTACCGCCCCTTGAGGCACCTAAGACCTTCTGGCCACAGCTCGCAGCTGCAGCTTTAGCAATAGAGGCTTTGAACATTGCCCATTCCTGTTCAATGTCCCCAACCTCCACAGGGATGGCAGAGAAGTCCCGCCGGAGGTGGGAGTTGAAGTCGTTCCGGACAGAGGACTCCTCCAAACGTTCCCAGTTCACCCGCACTACACGCTTGGGTTTGCCAGGTCTGTCCAGAGGTTTCCCCCGCCATCTAACCCAACTCACCACCAGATGGTGATCAGTTGACAGTTCAGCCCCTCTCTTCACCCGAGTGTCCAAAACATACGGCCTCAGATCAGCTGATACGATTACAAAATCGATCATTGATCTTTGGCCTAGGGTGCTCTGGTACCAGGTACACCTATGAGCATCCTTATGCTTGAACATGGTGTTTGTTATCGCAAGTCCGTGACTAGCACAGAAGTCCAATAACAATCCACCACTCAGGTTCAGATCAGGGAGACCGTTCCTCCCAATCACGCCAGTCCAAGTATCACTGTCATTGCCCA
>NC_084757.1:7080904-7103404 GCF_033978785.1 Entelurus aequoreus | reverse complement strand
ATCATATAGTTGATGTAGATGATCATATAGTAGATGTAGATGTTGATGTAGATGTAGATGTTGATGTAGATGTAGATGTAGATGTTGATGTAGATGATCATATAGTTGATGTAGATGATCATATAGTAGATGTAGATGTTGATGTAGATGTGAAGTGTGAAGTGAATTACATTTATATAGCGCTTTTTCTCAAGTGACTCAAAGCGCTTTACATAGTGAAACCCAATATCTAAGTTACATTCAAACCAGTGTGGGTGGCACTGGGAGCAGGTGGGTAAAGTGTCTTGCCCAAGGACACAACGGCAGTGACTAGGATGGCGGAAGCGGGGATCGAACCTGCAACCCTCAAGTTGCTGGCACGGCCGCTCTACCAACCGAGCTATACCGCTATATATGTTGATGTTGATGTTGATGTAGATGTAGATGCAGATGTAGATGTAGATGATGATGTAGATGTAGATGTTGATGTAGATGTAGATGTTGATGTAGATGATCATATAGTTGATGTAGATGATCATATAGTAGATGTAGATGTAGATGTTGATGTAGATGTAGATGTAGATGATCATATAGTAGATGTAGATGTTGATGTAGATGTAGATGTAGATGTTGATGTAGATGTAGATGATGATGTAGATGTAGATGTTGATGTAGATGTAGATGCAGATGTAGATGTAGATTATGTTGATGTAGATGTAGATGTTGATGTTGATGTAGATGTAGATGCTGATGCAGATGCAGATGCAGATGTAGATGTAGATGTTGATGTTGATGTAGATGTAGATGTAGATGTTGATGTAGATGTAGATGTAGATGATCATATAGTTGATGTAGATGTTGATGTAGATGTAGATGCAGATGTAGATGTAGATGCAGATGTAGATGCAGATGCAGATGTTGATGTTGATGTTGATGTTGATGTTGATGTAGATGTAGATGTAGGTGTAGATGTTGATGTTGATGTAGGTGTAGATGTTGATGTTGATGTAGATGTAGATGTTGATGTAGATGTTGATGTTGATGTTGATGTAGATGTAGATGTAGATGTAGATGTTGATGTAGATGTAGATGTAGATGTAGATGTTGATGTAGATGTTGATGTAGATGTAGATGTAGATGTAGATGTAGATGTAGATGTAGATGTTGATGTAGATGTAGATGTAGATGTAGATGTAGATGTTGATGTAGATGTAGATGTAGATGTAGATGTAGATGTAGATGTAGATGCCCATATCGGCTGTTCACATTGACTTTACAAAAGAGAAGTGTAGGATACTTCTCTTGTTGCCTTATTTGTATTTGACTTTATTAAATGTATTTATATTATCATTTGGTGCAGCCGGGCCGGAGCAGGAGGGGATAGAAAGAGAGAAAAAGGAAGACAGAGGGGGGAATTGTGGGGACAAGAGGGGGATTAGACAGAGAGACAACAACAACAACAACAACAACAACAACAACAACAACAACAACAACAGCAAACACAACAACAACAACCACAACAACAATAGAGCAACATCAGCAAATAGGACATGTACAAATATGATAGTAAAAGTGATAGCAAGTAAGCAGTTAGTGAAATAAAAAAAAATACAGAAATGACAATGAGCATTATTACACTAAAAATGGAGCAATACGAATACCAATAGAAATATCACTATTGATAATAAACAATACCAATACTTTACCTTTATTATCAACAATACAATTGTTCAAATGCAACAATACATATACGTCATGATAACTTGAGGTACGAAAGAATGCAGAAAAATGGAGGGGAAGAAAGAGAAGCAACCTACATTAACCTTGTAGATTGTTATAGTAACTTTAAGTTAAGCTTTGTCAGTGTGCCATGTGTTATACCCAGTTTACCCTAGGGCAACAACGTTAATATATGTTTGATGAAACCTGATTATGTGCATGAGTGTATGTGTGCATATGTACTTGTATATGTACAGTATGTGTATATGTATGTTTGTACAGTGAATGTATATGTACAGTATGTGTATATGTGTGTTTGTACAGTGAATGTATATGTACAGTATGTGTATATGTATGTTTGTACAGTGAATGTATATGTACAGTATGTGTATGTGTGTGTTTGTACAGTGAATGTATATGTACATGTATGTGTATATGTATGTTTGTACAGTGAATGTATATGTACATGTATGTGTATATGTGTGCTTGTACAGTGAATGTATATGTACAGTATGTGTATATGTGTGTACAGTGAATGTATATGTACAGTATGTGTATATGTATGTTTGTACAGTGAATGTATATGTACATGTATGTGTATATGTATGTTTGTACAGTGAATGTATATGTACAGTATGTGTATATGTGTGCTTGTACAGTGAATGAATATGTACAGTATGTGTATATGTGTGTTTGTACAGTGAATGTATATGTACAGTATATGTATATGTGTGTTTGTACAGTGAATGTATATGTACAGTATGTGTATGTGTGTGTTTGTACAGTGAATGTATATGTACAGTATGTGTATACAGTATGTTTGTATAATGAGCGTGCGTGCGGATGTACGAACCGATGTGTCTTTGGGCAAGGCACCTGCTTTCCCTTCACTTATTAACAGTAATCATCATAGTAATAAGTACTTAAAGGTAGAAAATGACTACTGTGTACAATAAAAACAATGTAACACTTATATATACATGTTGAGAATAATACATGAATGAATGAATGAATGAATGAATGAATGCTTAATTTCAAAGAATAAATAACAAAAAACTTAATAAATAACAGAATGTGTGACCATCTGAATGTAAATAAATGTTGATATTATGAAGTAAAAAGAGAATGTTATAACTAGGATTCTTAATAGGACTAGTTGTTAAAGATATTCAGCATAACAATTGAAATGGGGTTGGAGATGTCCTCTTGGAGTTTGCCACTAATCACGTGGTGCCACCAGTACAACTAATCACGTGGTGCCACCAGTACAACTAATCACGTGGTGCCACCAGTACAACTAATCACGTGGTGCCACCAGTACAACTAATCACGTGGTGCCACCAGTACAACTAATCATGTGGTGCCACCAGTACAACTAATCACGTGGTGCCACCAGTACAACTAATCACGTGGTGCCACCAGTACAACTAATCATGTGGTGCCACCAGTACAACTAATCACGTGGTGCCACCAGTACAACTAATCATGTGGTGCCACCAGTACAACTAATCACGTGGTGCCACCAGTACAACTAATCACGTGGTGCCACCAGTACAACTAATCATGTGGTGCCACCAGTACAACTAATCACGTGGTGCCACCAGTACAACTAATCACGTGGTGCCACCAGTACAACTAATCACGTGGTGCCACCAGTACAACTAATCATGTGGTGCCACCAGTACAACTAATCACGTGGTGCCACCAGTACAACACATCTTCAGTTGTGTTCCCCGACGTCAAATGTATGTTTCATTGACATTTTCTACTTTAATGTTATGTAGTCATTCTTCATAAAGACACGTTATGAATGTGAACATGAACAAAGTAGGCGTGTCCACAAAGAAAGAAGGAAGGGGGGCGGAGGCTCTTTCATTTTGTGATGTTAAGTTCCTGTTCTATCTGTGATGAGGTGGATGGATGGAACTTCCTGTTATAAGCTGTTATACAGTATACGCCCTGAGCTCTTATTTTGAAGGCCCTAAGAGCTGAAGTGGTGACACGTTGAGTGGAGCGGAGGTTTTTATATATGCCGCTGTCGCGCCAATTTTCTTCCCATTACAAAAACCTTCCTACCCCCCATTTACTTCCGGGGTCATTTCCTCTTACGTCTTTGACAGCGATCGATAGCACTTCCTTTGACTCTTTTTAATAATACAGCGTTAACAAAACGTCTGTATTAATCGGACAAGTATTAATCTGACAAATTAATTTGAGGATATTCCTGACTGCACATTTGACTCGTGGACATATGCGGAAATTAATAACGGTGTACAATAAGTTAATTAATTATCAATCAACATTATTAAACTTTATTAAAACTAAATGTATTCGTTAAATTCAGTTTTTTTTTAGTTCTCTGTCTAAGTGAACTAAATTAAAATGACATTTATGTGCACATATGTACCTCAGTGAAGTCAGATGACCCGTGGTCAGACAAACGACAATATTTAGAATAAGAACATAATAATAAACAAAAACCTTGGGTATTTCTTCAAGACTTTAAAATGAGGCAAAAAACTGCAATGTAAAATGTTTTTTTATTGTTTACAAATGTTTTGTTCCAAACATTGCGCGAGCTGCACCTAAAGAATGGGGAACACAGATAAAGGACAAACATTGCGTGAGCTGCACCTAAAGAATGGGGAACACAGATAAAGGACAAACATTGCGTGAGCTGCACCTAAAGAATGGGGAACACAGATAAAGGACAAACATTGCGCGAGCTGCACCTAAAGAATGGGGAACACAGATAAAGGACAAACATTGCGCGAGCTGCACCTAAAGAATGGGGAACACAGATAAAGGACAAACATTGCGCGAGCTGCACCTAAAGAATGGGGAACACAGATAAAGGACAAACATTGCGCGAGCTGCACCTAAAGAATGGGGAACACAGATAAAGGACAAACATTGCGCGAGCTGCACCTAAAGAATGGGGAACACAGATAAAGGACAAACATTGCGCGAGCTGCACCTAAAGAATGGGGAACACAGATAAAGGACAAACATTGTGTGAGCTGCACCTAAAGAATGGGGAACACAGATAAAGGACAAACATTGCGTGAGCTGCACCTAAAGAATGGGGAACACAGATAAAGGACAAACATTGCGCGAGCTGCACCTAAAGAATGGGGAACACAGATAAAGGACAAACATTGTGCGAGCTGCACCTAAAGAATGGGGAACACAGATAAAGGACAAACATTGCGCGAGCTGCACCTAAAGAATGGGGAACACAGATAAAGGACAAACATTGCGCGAGCTGCACCTAAAGAATGGGGAACACAGATAAAGGACAAACATTGCGCGAGCTGCACCTAAAGAATGGGGAACACAGATAAAGGACAAACATTGCGTGAGCTGCACCTAAAGAATGGGGAACACAGATAAAGGACAAACATTGCGCGAGCTGCACCTAAAGAATGGGGAACACAGATAAAGGACAAACATTGCGTGAGCTGCACCTAAAGAATGGGGAACACAGATAAAGGACAAACATTGCGTGAGCTGCACCTAAAGAATGGGGAACACAGATAAAGGACAAACATTGCGTGAGCTACACCTAAAGAATGGGGAACACAGATAAAGGACAAACATTGCGTGAGCTGCACCTAAAGAATGGGGAACACAGATAAAGGACAAACATTGCGTGAGCTGCACCTAAAGAATGGGGAACACAGATAAAGGACAAACATTGCGCGAGCTGCACCTAAAGAATGGGGAACACAGATAAAGGACAAACATTGCGTGAGCTGCACCTAAAGAATGGGGAACACAGATAAAGGACAAACATTGCGCGAGCTGCACCTAAAGAATGGGGAACACAGATAAAGGACAAACATTGCGCGAGCTGCACCTAAAGAATGGGGAACACAGATAAAGGACAAACATTGCGTGAGCTGCACCTAAAGAATGGGGAACACAGATAAAGGACAAACATTGCGCGAGCTGCACCTAAAGAATGGGGAACACAGATAAAGGACAAACATTGCGCGAGCTGCACCTAAAGAATGGGGAACACAGATAAAGGACAAACATTGCGCGAGCTGCACCTAAAGAATGGGGAACACAGATAAAGGACAAACATTGCGCGAGCTGCACCTAAAGAATGGGGAACACAGATAAAGGACAAACATTGTGTGAGCTGCACCTAAAGAATGGGGAACACAGATAAAGGACAAACATTGCGTGAGCTGCACCTAAAGAATGGGGAACACAGATAAAGGACAAACATTGCGCGAGCTGCACCTAAAGAATGGGGAACACAGATAAAGGACAAACATTGCGCGAGCTGCACCTAAAGAATGGGGAACACAGATAAAGGACAAACATTGCGTGAGCTGCACCTAAAGAATGGGGAACACAGATAAAGGACAAACATTGCGCGAGCTGCACCTAAAGAATGGGGAACACAGATAAAGGACAAACATTGTGTGAGCTGCACCTAAAGAATGGGGAACACAGATAAAGGACAAACATTGCGCGAGCTGCACCTAAAGAATGGGGAACACAGATAAAGGACAAACATTGCGCGAGCTGCACCTAAAGAATGGGGAACACAGATAAAGGACAAACATTGCGTGAGCTGCACCTAAAGAATGGGGAACACAGATAAAGGACAAACATTGCGCGAGCTGCACCTAAAGAATGGGGAACACAGATAAAGGACAAACATTGCGCGAGCTGCACCTAAAGAATGGGGAACACAGATAAAGGACAAAGCGTCAATTATAATCACAAGTGGTGGTCACCTCAGAAGTAGACATGTTGTAGTGAAAAGCTCTTAAACCACATCAAGGTACAAACCAATAAAGGTTATTAGATTATTATTTTTGAACCAGTTATTTTTCCCCCAGCTTACATATTTCTCCAATCATTTTTTTTATGGAGCAACATAGGTATGATACAATTTATTCACTTTTGTGTCATGGCATACCAGTACTGTATTCAGTTCATCTTTGATGACGCAGTCGATGGCCTGGACTGACTTTCTGGATACCCTAAAGCAGGGGTCACCAACGCGGGCACCAGGTAGCCCGTAAGGACCAGATGAGTAGCCCGCTGGCCTGTTCTAAAAATAGCTCAAATAGCAGCACTTACCAGTGAGATGCCTCTATTTTTTAAATTTTATTTATTTACTAGCAAGCTGGTCTCGCTTTGCCTGACATTTTTAATTCTAAGAGAGACAAAACTCAAATAGAATTTGAAAATCCAAGAAAATATTTTAAAGACTTGGTCTTCACTTGTTTAAATAAATTCATTAATTTTTTTACTTTGCTTCTTATAACTTTCAGAAAGACAATTTTAGAGAAAAAATACAACCCTAAAAATGATTTTAGGATTTTTAAACACATATACCTTTTTACCTTTTAAATTCCTTCCTCTTCTTTCCTGACAATTTAAATCAATGTTCAAGTAAAAAAAATTTTTTTATTGTAAAGAATAATAAATACATTTTAATTTAATTCTTCATTTTAGCTTCTGTTTTTTCGACGAAGAATATTTGTGAAGTATTTCTTCAAACTTATTATGATTAAAATTCAAAAAAATTATTCTGGCAAATCTACAAAATCTGTAGAATCAAATTTAAATCTTATTTCAAAGTCTTTTGAATTTCTTTTAAAATTTTTGTTCTGGAAAATCTAGAAGAAATAATGATTTGTCTTTGTTAGAAATATAGCTTGGTCCAATTTGTTATATATTCTAACAAAGTGTGGATTGGATTTTAACCTATTTAAAACATGACATCAAAATTCTAAAATTAATCTTAATCAGGAAAAATTACTAATGATGTTCCATAAATTATTTTTTTAATTTTTTCAAAAAGATTCGAATTAGCTAGTTTTTCTCTTCTTTTTTTCGGTTGAATTTGGAATTTTAAAGAGTCGAAATTGAAGATAAACTATGTTTCAAAATTTAATTGTCATTAATTATTAATAATAACATAGAGTTGAAGGTAAATTGAGCAAATTGGCTATTTCTGGCAATTTATTGAAGTGTGTATCAAACTGGTAGCCCTTCGCATGAATCAGTACCCAAGAAGTAGCTCTTGCTTTCAAAAAGGTTGGTGACCCCTGCCCTAAAGACTGGCTGAAGAATGCCCTGCAATAGGCCGCTCGCCTTGTCTGTCCAATAACAGAACCTCTGGCCAGGCCTTTGGGGAAATTGAAGAAAAGCTCTTCAGATTACAGTTACTAATCCATCCATCCATCCATCCATTTTCTACCGCTTGTCCCTTTTTGGGGTCGCTGTAGCTTATCTCAGCTGCATTCGGGCGGAAGGCAGGGTACACCCTGGACAAGTCGCCACCTCATCACAGGCAGTTACTAATCATGATAAACAATACATGAGATATTTCAAGAAGTTGTCCTACCCTTCAATGCCAAAGCGCTCCATTAGAAGGACACACCACCAACGCCGGATTGACTGCATGTCCAGCTAGAGCAGATTTAACAATGAGAGCCTCGGTTGTGCAGCTCTAAGAAATCCTACATGTCTCTGAGCAGCTTCCTGAAGCAGCTGGAGGCAAACATTTCCAATCTGTCATCACATTACAGATGTAACAAAGTTATACATATCCATGGAATAAGCAGTCAAGTGAAACAAACATAACAGTTACAGTACTGACCGTGGAGTCCATGTCTCTGGACAACCCCAGAGACCAAAACTCTTCTCGGGTTAAACACACCCCTCCCTCTTTAACGATCAGTTCCATAGCTGGACGATCGCAGGCCAAAACATACTCAAGCTGTTCATGAGAAAATTTGACATTACCCGACTTGAAGATAACCTTGGCCACTTCACAAAGCAATAAATGTATATATTTTTAATCATATACTGGCTCCAATGTCAACATTTTACTCAATTTGAAACCTGCTCACCAGTTGTTTCTGGTCGGGGTGCAGCTCCTTTTTCCAGGGTGATGCGGGGCCAGCATATGTATGGTCCGTGAAACAATGACACTGGACATGTGTCAATCATACAAATAGTTAGAAAGCTACATGTATGGACACATTAACACTTTTTTTCTGAAAAAGTACCTCAGTTTCCTCCTCCGATGATGAAGTCAGCATTTATTATATATATATATATAATATATATATATATATATATATATATATATATATATATATATATATATATATATATATATATATATATATATATATATATATACATATATATATATATATATATATATATATATATATATATATATATATATATATATATATATATATACATATATATATATATATATATATATATATATATATATATATATATATATATATATATATATATATATATATATATAATTTATTATACATATTATGATACAGGGGAGGGATATTAAGATCTCTGAACAAAAATGCCTGTAAACAGCATTCAGTTTGACATACTCGGGCGCAGAGGTTTCAGTGATGCATACGGGGTCATCATATGCTTGGGCTTTCCATCCAGGGTCTCCAGACTAACCATATTGTTTGGAAGAAGCTCCATAACTCTGTAACATCAAGGGAATGAGTTCTGGCTTGGTCATCACCAATATGACAATCATGAAACATTTGACCAGTAACGTTGTGGTTAGAATTCAATATTGCATTCAAGCATGTGAGTACATTCAGACTGAATTACAATCCTAGAGTACAATAGTCAAAGACCACCATTTAGTTACCTCCTTCTTGAATTCCGTGCCCTGGTCAGTGAGGATAACTTCAGGCAAACCATGAGTAAAGAAAATGTCCCTCAAGGCCTGTGGGGCACCACAGAAATTATATTAGTACAACTAATAATTACAATAGAATTGTGTGTATATATATATATATATATATATATATATATATATATATATATATATATATATATATATATATATATATATATATATATATATATATATATATATATATATATATATATATATATATATATATATATATATATATATATATATATATATCTTTAGTGGGTAAGTGAAACACCAAAATATAAAGAATACCTCCTTCACATTGGCTGCTGTCTTTTTTGGGAATGTTCTTGCTTCAACCCACTTGGTGAAATAATGGGTCAAAGTGAGACAATATCTGTTCCCCTTAGACGACTTTTTCACAGGTCCAAAGAGGTCCACACCTAGAGCATGAATTCCAGTTCTCAGTTTAGCAAATATTTGAATGTGGACTGAGTTTTTGTATAGTTGTGCGTGAAAAGGTGAGGGATGTGTGAATAAAGCCACTCACCAACCAAGTACCAAGGTGATACCACCTTGACGGGCTTCAGCTCAGGCGCCTCGGTCTTTCACTTTTCAAAGCGCTGGCAGTCAGGACATGTGCGCACCTAAAAGCAGTAATAAAGGGAAACATATTGATTTGATTCCACAACACTTTGCGACCTACTACCAACTACTAACCTGAGTGTTTCAACTCAAAATAAAAATGAAAAGCAAATATCTTCCTTCTAGGAGCTTGCTTACCCAATCCAATGTGTCCTGTGTGATGGACCGCCAATAAAACCGGGGAGCAATCTTCGCTTGCATCCTCCGTGCTCCAAAATGGCCTGCATGGGCTTCGGTTAACACAGCCACTTTCTCCTCCTCTGTCCAAATGACCCTTCTGTTGCCATGGTACACGACCTCTTCTACACACACACAATATTGTAGTGAAATGCTTTCAACAATAATGTTGATTTCAAGTACAGACATTTAACAGTATTATATATTCATTAATATTAGTGAAACGGTTTCAACAATAATGTTGATTTAAAGTAGTACAGACATTTAACAGTATTATATATTCATTAATATTAGTGAAATGGTTTCAACAATAATGTTGATTTCAAGTACAGACATTTAACAGTATTATATATTAATTAATATTAGTGAAACGGTTTCAACAATAATGTTGATTTAAAGTAGTACGGACATTTAACAGTATTATATATTAATTAATATTAGTGAAACGGTTTCAACAATAATGTTGATTTAAAGTACAGACATTTAACAGTATTATATATTAATTAATATTTTTTGCAGGTTACCACGAAGACAGAAGTTCGCAGCAGCGGCCCTAACACTCCACTTGAAATGTTTCGAAGCCTGCTGGTGTTTGACATAAGTCCCCTGGGAAAGATAAAGACGAATATCATTCAGTGACACCACCATTTTCAGGAGATTTGGATTTATCGATTCAATGATTATATTATAAAAATAAAAAAACCCAGCGACGGGCAGTAAGAGGAAATGACGTAAGCGGAAATGACCCCGGAAGTAAATTGGGGCTAGGAAGGTTTTTGTAATGGAAGACAATCGGCGTGACACCGCCTTTGCTGTATAAAAGTACACAATAACAAACATGGAGGCTCCAATTTTACACGAGGATCACTTTATTTTCTTTCTTTTTTTTTTTTTTTAAGTTTTATTTATACATTTCAACAATCAAATAAGTACAAAAGTAGTACAAAACAGTACAAAAACAATACAAAGCAGCGCCAGGGGGTTATAAATTCAAAGTAACTAAAATAGAATGCAAAAAAACATATATATAATATAAACAAAGTGCAAAGCCATAGGCTCACTCAATTTCAGTAAACAACTCAAATTTGGAACACAGCATAATCGTCTTCACAGCTTTCTGGTTGCTAGAGGTAGAGAGTGTCTTAATGTACACTTCTAACTCTTTTTTTAAAGGCACAAAAGACAGGTCGGGTATTGAGAAACTTACATTTATGAATATAAAATGTAGCCAATAGTATAATGAGGTTGCAAAGGTAAAATTCCTTTTCAAATTTTTGTTCATATAGTGTAAAACCAAATATCACATCTTTAAAACAAAGCACAAATTTGTCATGAATATTGTCCAGGATGAAGCGACAGATGCCTGCCATAGTGATGGAGTGCTTTCCAAGTCCAAAACAGCTGGTAAACAGTCTCTGGATGCATGTTACATAAGGTGCAGGTAACATAAGGTGCACCATGCATGTTACATAAGGTGCAGGTAACATCAATGTCCTTCTTGTATCTAACCATCACAGTCTTTACAGGGTAATAACCAGGAATGATTTTAAAAGATATCTCTTTGACTTTGTTGGTAAGTAAATACCTGTTAGGAAGGGACCATGTTTTGACCCAGCAGATGTCATTCACAATATTATTCCAGAGCGCAATTACATAGGAGACAGACACACAATCATTTTGGAATAAGCTGCGGATTTTTCTGTTATTTTTCTGATCAAAGCAAAGTTTCCCCACAGGAGTGTCAAGTGGATCATTCACCATTTTTACAGCAGAAAGAGGAGATGAGTACAACATAACAACACCCGTTGGAATGGCATCAAATACAATGGCAAATTGTTTGGGAGTTACAGGGACCTTAAAGTGGTTGAGAAATTCTTGGTAATTAAAAAGTTGACCTTCCTTATTGAAAAGCTGACTCACTAAAATAATATCATTGTTGAACCAATTGTTGAGGAAAAGAGATTTCCTTTTGTAACATATATCTTTATTGTTCCAAATGAAGTATTTAGTAGGTGAGAAATTGTGCTTGTATATAAGAGAGCATGCCAGAAGGGCTTGTTTGTGGAAGTTTGAAAGAGCAACAGGAATCCTATCAATGCTGTAGTTACACAATAGCAAACATTTTAGGCCTCCAAGGTTAGAAAATACATGATGAGAAATGAAGTTCCAAATTGAGGTAGGGTCTTTCAAATAGTGTCTTATCCAATTCATCTTGAAGGTGTTGTTTAGTGGAGTGATATCCAGAAAGTTTAGACCACCCTGATTATAATTGTTCATTATAACCGATTTCTTAATATAATGAATTTTGTTTTTCCAAACAAAGTCAACAAGTATTTTGTCAATAGTTTGACATATTTTTTGGTTAACATCTAAAGAAATAGCCGCATACGTAAGCCTGGAGATACCTTCTGCTTTGGAAAGCAAGGTTCTGCCTTTTAAGGATAAATCTCTCTGTAGCCATTGGTTCAATCTTTTCTTAGTTTTTTCTACTATTGGATTAAAGTTCAAGACCGATCTAGAACTCTGATTTTTAGTGATAAGTATTCCTAGGTAATTAATACTATCCTTAACTGGAATTTGACATATAGACATCATTTCACATCTCTTCACAGCCATTAGTTCACACTTATTCACATTCAGACGGAGACCAGAAGCCAAGGAAAAAACATGAATTACTTCCAAGGCAAGAGGAATTTGAGAAGAGTCCTTCAAAAAGAGTGTTGTGTCATCAGCCAGTTGGCTGATAGTTATTTCTCTGTCTAATATAGAGATCCCCTTTAAACAACTAGATTTGATATGAACCGATAGCAATTGGGTGGCTAACAAAAATAAATATGGAGAAATAGGACAACCTTGCCGTATCCCACGTTTTAATTCGAATCTTGGGGTTTATTTTCTTTCTTTCAAAAACCTCCGCTCCACTCAACGTGTCACCACTTCTGCTCTTAGGGCCTTCAAAATAAGAGCTCAAGTCATATACTGTATAACCGCTTACAACAGGAACTTAACATCACAAAGAGGCAAGCCCATAAAAATAGGTTACATTATTTTGTATTTTTATACAGTATAGGCGACATATATAAACCCTCAGTTACTTTTTGTTGTTGTTGTGTGTGTGAGGCTCTGTATATTTGGGGTTAGGGTTAATATGTTTTTTTTTGTTTGAACTGCCTGTGTTGTTTTTGCACTTATCTTGTTATTGTGTTGAAACGAGGACGTTTGTTTTTGTAGGAGGGGAGGTATGTAACCTATTTTTACGGGCTTGCCTCTTTGTGATGTTAAGTTCCTGTTATAAGTTATACATGTTATATATGTGCAATCTACTAATACAAGTTTCAATCAAATCAATAAGCTGTTTTACAGTATATGCCTTGAGCTCTTATTTGGAAGGCCATAAGAGCGGAAGTGGTGACACGTTACGTGGAGCGGAGGTTTTTGAAAGAAAGGAAATAAAGTGGTCCTCGTGTAAAACTGGAGCCTCCGTGTTTGTTATTGTGTACTTTTATACAGTATAGTCGACATATATAAACCCTCGGTTACAATAACAAACACGGAGGCTCCAGTTTTACACGAGGACCACTTTTTTTTATTTTTTTTAAATAAACCTTTATTTATAAATGTCAACATTAACAAACAGTTGAAAATAATAATCAAAGTAAATACAAAAAACAGTACAAAGCAGCGTCAGGGGGTTGTAAATTCAAAGTAACTAAAATAGAATACTTTATTTAGAACATTTCCCTGCTTGCATCACGCAAGTGACGTCAATGTTCGGTCCTCGAGAGCCATATAGCACACCGTGATTGGTAGATTCCACACAACGCTGTCAAGATAATTCATATAAAACTCGCACTAACATTACACTTTCATATTAAGGTGAGGGCTGCACAATAACATCTCGCGGGCCACGTGTCTGAGACCCCTGTAAGTACAAAATCGAGAGTGGCTAAAAATCACCTCTTTTTCCTTCTCTCGATCAGACACTTAGAAAAAAAACGGAAAAAAAAAAAAAAAAAAAATTGGATTTTTTCTAAGTACAAAATCGAGAGTGGCTAAAAATCACCTCTTTTTCCTTCTCTCGATCAGACACTTAGAAAAAAAACGGAAAAAAAAAAAAAAAAAATTTGGATTTTTTCTAAGTACAAAATCGAGAGTGGCTAAAAATCACCTCTTTTTCCTTCTCTCGATCAGACACTTAGAAAAAAAAATGAAAACAAAAAATTAAAAAAATTTTGGATTTTTTCTAAGTACAAAATCGAGAGTGGCTAAAAATCACCTCTTTTTCCTTCTCTCGATCAGACACTTAGAAAAAAAACGGAAAAAAAAAAAAAAAAAAAATGGATTTTTTCTAAGTACAAAATCGAGAGAGGCTAAAAATCACCTCTTTTTCTTTCTCTCGATCAGACACTTAGAAAAAAAACGGAAAAAAAAATAAAAAAATTTGGATTTTTTCTAAGTACAAAATCGAGAGTGGCTAAAAATCACCTCTTTTTCCTTCTCTCGATCAGACACTTAGAAAAAAAAATGAAAAAAAAAAAATTGGATTTTTTCTAAGTACAAAATCGAGAGAGGCTAAAAATCACCTCTTTTTCCTTCTCTCGATCAGACACTTAGAAAAAAAACGGGAAAAAAAAAAAAAAAAATTTGGATTTTTTCTAAGTACAAAATCGAGAGAGGCTAAAAATCACCTCTTTTTCCTTCTCTCGATCAGACACTTAGAAAAAAAACGGAAAAAAAAAAAAAAAAAATTGGATTTTTTCTAAGTACAAAACCGAGAGTGGCTAAAAATCACCTCTTTTTCCTTCTCTCGATCAGACACTTAGAAAAAAAAATGAAAAAAAAAAAAAAAAAATTGGATTTTTTCTAAGTACAAAATCAAGAGAGGCTAAAAATCACCTCTTTTTCCTTCTCTCGATCAGACACTTAGAAAAAAAACTGAAAAAAAAAAAAAAAAAATTTGGATTTTTTCTAAGTACAAAATCGAGAGAGGCTAAAAATCACCTCTTTTTCCTTCTCTCGATCAGACACTTAGAAAAAAAAATGAAAAAAAAAAAAAAATATTTGGATTTTTTCTAAGTACAAAATAGAGAGTGGCTAAAAATCACCTCTTTTTCCTTCTCTCGATCAGACACTTAGAAAAAAAACGAAAAAAAAAAAAAAAAAAAAATTGGATTTTTTCTAAGTACAAAATCGAGAGTGGCTAAAAATCACCTCTTTTTCCTTCTCTCGATCAGACACTTAGAAAAAAAAATGAAAAAAAAAAAAAAAAATTTGGATTTTTTCTAAGTACAAAATAGAGAGTGGCTAAAAATCACCTCTTTTTCCTTCTCTCGATCAGACACTTAGAAAAAAAACGAAAAAAAAAAAAAAAAAAAAATTGGATTTTTTCTAAGTACAAAATCGAGAGTGGCTAAAAATCACCTCTTTTTCCTTCTCTCGATCAGACACTTAGAAAAAAAACGGAAAAAAAAAAAAAAAAAAATTTGATTTTTTCTAAGTACAAAATCGAGAGAGGCTAAAAATCACCTCTTTTTCCTTCTCTCGATCAGACACTTAGAAAAAAAACGGAAAAAAAAAAAAAAAAAATTTGGATTTTTTCTAAGTACAAAATCGAGAGTGGCTAAAAATCACCTCTTTTTCCTTCTCTCGATCAGACACTTAGAAAAAAAAAAGAAAAAAAAAAAAAAATTGGATTTTTTCTAAGTACAAAATCAAGAGAGGCTAAAAATCACCTCTTTTTCCTTCTCTCGATCAGACACTTAGAAAAAAAACTGAAAAAAAAAAAAAAAAAATTTGGATTTTTTCTAAGTACAAAATCGAGAGTGGCTAAAAATCACCTCTTTTTCCTTCTCTCGATCAGACACTTAGAAAAATAAATGAAAAAAAAAAAAAAAAATTGGATTTTTTCTAAGTACAAAATCAAGAGAGGCTAAAAATCACCTCTTTTTCCTTCTCTCGATCAGACACTTAGAAAAAAAACTGGAAAAAAAAAAAAAAAAATTTGGATTTTTTCTAAGTACAAAATCGAGAGAGGCTAAAAATCACCTCTTTTTCCTTCTCTCGATCAGACACTTAGAAAAAAAAATGAAAAAAAAAAAAAAAAATTTGGATTTTTTCTTAGTACAAAATCGAGAGTGGCTAAAAATCACCTCTTTTTCCTTCTCTCGATCAGACACTTAGAAAAAAAACGGAAAAAAAAAAAAAAAAAAAATTGGATTTTTTCTAAGTACAAAATCGAGAGTGGCTAAAAATCACCTCTTTTTCCTTCTCTCGATCAGACACTTAGAAAAAAAACGGAAAAAAAAAAAAAAAAAAATTGGATTTTTTCTAAGTACAAAATCGAGAGTGGCTAAAAATCACCTCTTTTTCCTTCTCTCGATCAGACACTTAGAAAAAAAACGGAAAAAAAAAAAAAAAAATTTGGATTTTTTCTAAGTACAAAATCAAGAGAGGCTAAAAATCACCTCTTTTTCCTTCTCTCGATCAGACACTTAGAAAAAAAACGGAAAAAAAAAAAAAAAAATTTGGATTTTTTCTAAGTACAAAATCGAGAGTGGCTAAAAATCACCTCTTTTTCCTTCTCTCGATCAGACACTTAGAAAAATAAATGAAAAAAAAAAAAAAAAATTGGATTTTTTCTAAGTACAAAATCAAGAGAGGCTAAAAATCACCTCTTTTTCCTTCTCTCGATCAGACACTTAGAAAAAAAACTGGAAAAAAAAAAAAAAAAATTTGGATTTTTTCTAAGTACAAAATCGAGAGAGGCTAAAAATCACCTCTTTTTCCTTCTCTCGATCAGACACTTAGAAAAAAAAATGAAAAAAAAAAAATAAAATTTGGATTTTTTCTTAGTACAAAATCGAGAGTGGCTAAAAATCACCTCTTTTTCCTTCTCTCGATCAGACACTTAGAAAAAAAACGGAAAAAAAAAAAAAAAAAAAATTGGATTTTTTCTAAGTACAAAATCGAGAGTGGCTAAAAATCACCTCTTTTTCCTTCTCTCGATCAGACACTTAGAAAAAAAACGGAAAAAAAAAAAAAAAAAATTTGGATTTTTTCTAAGTACAAAATCGAGAGTGGCTAAAAATCACCTCTTTTTCCTTCTCTCGATCAGACACTTAGAAAAAAAAATGAAAACAAAAAATTAAAAAAATTTTGGATTTTTTCTAAGTACAAAATCGAGAGTGGCTAAAAATCACCTCTTTTTCCTTCTCTCGATCAGACACTTAGAAAAAAAACGGAAAAAAAAAAAAAAAAAAAATGGATTTTTTCTAAGTACAAAATCGAGAGAGGCTAAAAATCACCTCTTTTTCTTTCTCTCGATCAGACACTTAGAAAAAAAACGGAAAAAAAAAAAAAAAAATTTGGATTTTTTCTAAGTACAAAATCGAGAGTGGCTAAAAATCACCTCTTTTTCCTTCTCTCGATCAGACACTTAGAAAAAAAAATGAAAAAAAAAAAATTGGATTTTTTCTAAGTACAAAATCGAGAGAGGCTAAAAATCACCTCTTTTTCCTTCTCTCGATCAGACACTTAGAAAAAAAACGGGAAAAAAAAAAAAAAAAATTTGGATTTTTTCTAAGTACAAAATCGAGAGAGGCTAAAAATCACCTCTTTTTCCTTCTCTCGATCAGACACTTAGAAAAAAAACGGAAAAAAAAAAAAAAAAAATTGGATTTTTTCTAAGTACAAAACCGAGAGTGGCTAAAAATCACCTCTTTTTCCTTCTCTCGATCAGACACTTAGAAAAAAAAATGAAAAAAAAAAAAAAAAAATTGGATTTTTTCTAAGTACAAAATCAAGAGAGGCTAAAAATCACCTCTTTTTCCTTCTCTCGATCAGACACTTAGAAAAAAAACTGAAAAAAAAAAAAAAAAAATTTGGATTTTTTCTAAGTACAAAATCGAGAGAGGCTAAAAATCACCTCTTTTTCCTTCTCTCGATCAGACACTTAGAAAAAAAAAAGAAAAAAAAAAAAAAATATTTGGATTTTTTCTAAGTACAAAATAGAGAGTGGCTAAAAATCACCTCTTTTTCCTTCTCTCGATCAGACACTTAGAAAAAAAACGAAAAAAAAAAAAAAAAAAAATTGGATTTTTTCTAAGTACAAAATCGAGAGTGGCTAAAAATCACCTCTTTTTCCTTCTCTCGATCAGACACTTAGAAAAAAAAAAGAAAAAAAAAAAAAAAATTTGGATTTTTTCTAAGTACAAAATAGAGAGTGGCTAAAAATCACCTCTTTTTCCTTCTCTCGATCAGACACTTAGAAAAAAAACGAAAAAAAAAAAAAAAAAAAAATTGGATTTTTTCTAAGTACAAAATCGAGAGTGGCTAAAAATCACCTCTTTTTCCTTCTCTCGATCAGACACTTAGAAAAAAAACGGAAAAAAAAAAAAAAAAAATTGGATTTTTTCTAAGTACAAAATCGAGAGAGGCTAAAAATCACCTCTTTTTCCTTCTCTCGATCAGACACTTAGAAAAAAAACGGAAAAAAAAAAAAAAAAATTTGATTTTTTCTAAGTACAAAATCGAGAGAGGCTAAAAATCACCTCTTTTTCCTTCTCTCGATCAGACACTTAGAAAAAAAACGGAAAAAAAAAAAAAAAAAATTTGGATTTTTTCTAAGTACAAAATCGAGAGTGGCTAAAAATCACCTCTTTTTCCTTCTCTCGATCAGACACTTAGAAAAAAAAAAGAAAAAAAAAAAAAAAATTGGATTTTTTCTAAGTACAAAATCAAGAGAGGCTAAAAATCACCTCTTTTTCCTTCTCTCGATCAGACACTTAGAAAAAAAACTGAAAAAAAAAAAAAAAAAATTTGGATTTTTTCTAAGTACAAAATCGAGAGTGGCTAAAAATCACCTCTTTTTCCTTCTCTCGATCAGACATTTAGAAAAATAAATGAAAAAAAAAAAAAAAAATTGGATTTTTTCTAAGTACAAAATCAAGAGAGGCTAAAAATCACCTCTTTTTCCTTCTCTCGATCAGACACTTAGAAAAAAAACTGGAAAAAAAAAAAAAAAAATTTGGATTTTTTCTAAGTACAAAATCGAGAGAGGCTAAAAATCACCTCTTTTTCCTTCTCTCGATCAGACACTTAGAAAAAAAAATGAAAAAAAAAAAAAAAAATTTGGATTTTTTCTTAGTACAAAATCGAGAGTGGCTAAAAATCACCTCTTTTTCCTTCTCTCGATCAGACACTTAGAAAAAAAACGGAAAAAAAAAAAAAAAAAAAAATTGGATTTTTTCTAAGTACAAAATCGAGAGTGGCTAAAAATCACCTCTTTTTCCTTCTCTCGATCAGACACTTAGAAAAAAAACGGAAAAAAAAAAAAAAAAAAATTGGATTTTTTCTAAGTACAAAATCGAGAGTGGCTAAAAATCACCTCTTTTTCCTTCTCTCGATCAGACACTTAGAAAAAAAACGGAAAAAAAAAAAAAAAAATTTGGATTTTTTCTAAGTACAAAATCAAGAGAGGCTAAAAATCACCTCTTTTTCCTTCTCTCGATCAGACACTTAGAAAAAAAACGGAAAAAAAAAAAAAAAAATTTGGATTTTTTCTAAGTACAAAATCGAGAGTGGCTAAAAATCACCTCTTTTTCCTTCTCTCGATCAGACACTTAGAAAAAAAAATGAAAAAAAAAAAAAAAAATTGGATTTTTTCTAAGTACAAAATCAAGAGAGGCTAAAAATCACCTCTTTTTCCTTCTCTCGATCAGACACTTAGAAAAAAAACTGAAAAAAAAAAAAAAAAATTTGGATTTTTTCTAACTACAAAATCGAGAGTGGCTAAAAATCACCTCTTTTTCCTTCTCTCGATCAGACACTTAGAAAAAAAAATGAAAAAAAAAAAAAAAAATTGGATTTTTTCTAAGTACAAAATCGAGAGAGGCTAAAAATCACCTCTTTTTCCTTCTCTCGATCAGACACTTAGAAAAAAAACGGAAAAAAAAAAAAAAAAAATTTGATTTTTTCTAAGTACAAAATCGAGAGAGGCTAAAAATCACCTCTTTTTCCTTCTCTCGATCAGACACTTAGAAAAAAAACGGAAAAAAAAAAAAAAAAAATTTGGATTTTTTCTAAGTACAAAATCGAGAGTGGCTAAAAATCACCTCTTTTTCCTTCTCTCGATCAGACACTTAGAAAAAAAAAAGAAAAAAAAAAAAAAATTGGATTTTTTCTAAGTACAAAATCAAGAGAGGCTAAAAATCACCTCTTTTTCCTTCTCTCGATCAGACACTTAGAAAAAAAACTGAAAAAAAAAAAAAAAAAATTTGGATTTTTTCTAAGTACAAAATCGAGAGTGGCTAAAAATCACCTCTTTTTCCTTCTCTCGATCAGACACTTAGAAAAATAAATGAAAAAAAAAAAAAAAAATTGGATTTTTTCTAAGTACAAAATCAAGAGAGGCTAAAAATCACCTCTTTTTCCTTCTCTCGATCAGACACTTAGAAAAAAAACTGGAAAAAAAAAAAAAAAAATTTGGATTTTTTCTAAGTACAAAATCGAGAGAGGCTAAAAATCACCTCTTTTTCCTTCTCTCGATCAGACACTTAGAAAAAAAAATGAAAAAAAAAAAAAAAAATTTGGATTTTTTCTTAGTACAAAATCGAGAGTGGCTAAAAATCACCTCTTTTTCCTTCTCTCGATCAGACACTTAGAAAAAAAACGGAAAAAAAAAAAAAAAAAAAAATTGGATTTTTTCTAAGTACAAAATCGAGAGTGGCTAAAAATCACCTCTTTTTCCTTCTCTCGATCAGACACTTAGAAAAAAAACGGAAAAAAAAAAAAAAAAAAATTGGATTTTTTCTAAGTACAAAATCGAGAGTGGCTAAAAATCACCTCTTTTTCCTTCTCTCGATCAGACACTTAGAAAAAAAACGGAAAAAAAAAAAAAAAAATTTGGATTTTTTCTAAGTACAAAATCAAGAGAGGCTAAAAATCACCTCTTTTTCCTTCTCTCGATCAGACACTTAGAAAAAAAACGGAAAAAAAAAAAAAAAAATTTGGATTTTTTCTAAGTACAAAATCGAGAGTGGCTAAAAATCACCTCTTTTTCCTTCTCTCGATCAGACACTTAGAAAAATAAATGAAAAAAAAAAAAAAAAATTGGATTTTTTCTAAGTACAAAATCAAGAGAGGCTAAAAATCACCTCTTTTTCCTTCTCTCGATCAGACACTTAGAAAAAAAACTGGAAAAAAAAAAAAAAAAATTTGGATTTTTTCTAAGTACAAAATCGAGAGAGGCTAAAAATCACCTCTTTTTCCTTCTCTCGATCAGACACTTAGAAAAAAAAATGAAAAAAAAAAAATAAAATTTGGATTTTTTCTTAGTACAAAATCGAGAGTGGCTAAAAATCACCTCTTTTTCCTTCTCTCGATCAGACACTTAGAAAAAAAACGGAAAAAAAAAAAAAAAAAAAATTGGATTTTTTCTAAGTACAAAATCGAGAGTGGCTAAAAATCACCTCTTTTTCCTTCTCTCGATCAGACACTTAGAAAAAAAACGGAAAAAAAAAAAAAAAAAATTTGGATTTTTTCTAAGTACAAAATCGAGAGTGGCTAAAAATCACCTCTTTTTCCTTCTCTCGATCAGACACTTAGAAAAAAAAATGAAAACAAAAAATTAAAAAAATTTTGGATTTTTTCTAAGTACAAAATCGAGAGTGGCTAAAAATCACCTCTTTTTCCTTCTCTCGATCAGACACTTAGAAAAAAAACGGAAAAAAAAAAAAAAAAAAAATGGATTTTTTCTAAGTACAAAATCGAGAGAGGCTAAAAATCACCTCTTTTTCTTTCTCTCGATCAGACACTTAGAAAAAAAACGGAAAAAAAAAAAAAAAAATTTGGATTTTTTCTAAGTACAAAATCGAGAGTGGCTAAAAATCACCTCTTTTTCCTTCTCTCGATCAGACACTTAGAAAAAAAAATGAAAAAAAAAAAATTGGATTTTTTCTAAGTACAAAATCGAGAGAGGCTAAAAATCACCTCTTTTTCCTTCTCTCGATCAGACACTTAGAAAAAAAACGGGAAAAAAAAAAAAAAAAAATTTGGATTTTTTCTAAGTACAAAATCGAGAGAGGCTAAAAATCACCTCTTTTTCCTTCTCTCGATCAGACACTTAGAAAAAAAACGGAAAAAAAAAAAAAAAAAAATTGGATTTTTTCTAAGTACAAAACCGAGAGTGGCTAAAAATCACCTCTTTTTCCTTCTCTCGATCAGACACTTAGAAAAAAAATGAAAAAAAAAAAAAAAAAATTGGATTTTTTCTAAGTACAAAATCAAGA
>NC_084757.1:6955904-7070904 GCF_033978785.1 Entelurus aequoreus | reverse complement strand
AAAAATCACCTCTTTTTCCTTCTCTCGATCAGACACTTAGAAAAAAAACAGAAAAAAAAAAAAAAAAATTGGATTTTTTCTAAGTACAAAATCGAGAGAGGCTAAAAATCACCTCTTTTTCCTTCTCTCGATCAGACACTTAGAAAAAAAACGGAAAAAAAAAAAAAAAAAATTGGATTTTTTCTAAGTACAAAATCGAGAGTGGCTAAAAATCACCTCTTTTTCCTTCTCTCGATCAGACACTTAGAAAAAAAACGGAAAAAAAAAAAAAAAAAATTTGGATTTTTTCTAAGTACAAAATCGAGAGAGGCTAAAAATCACCTCTTTTTCCTTCTCTCGATCAGACACTTAGAAAAAAAACGGAAAAAAAAAAAAAAAAATTTGGATTTTTTCTAAGTACAAAATCGAGAGTGGCTAAAAATCACCTCTTTTTCCTTCTCTCGATCAGACACTTAGAAAAAAAAATGAAAAAAAAAAAAATTGGATTTTTTCTAAGTACAAAATCGAGAGAGGCTAAAAATCACCTCTTTTTCCTTCTCTCGATCAGACACTTAGAAAAAAAACGGGAAAAAAAAAAAAAAAAATTTGGATTTTTTCTAAGTACAAAATCGAGAGAGGCTAAAAATCACCTCTTTTTCCTTCTCTCGATCAGACACTTAGAAAAAAAACGGAAAAAAAAAAAAAAAAAAATTGGATTTTTTCTAAGTACAAAACCGAGAGTGGCTAAAAATCACCTCTTTTTCCTTCTCTCGATCAGACACTTAGAAAAAAAAATGAAAAAAAAAAAAAAAAAATTGGATTTTTTCTAAGTACAAAATCAAGAGAGGCTAAAAATCACCTCTTTTTCCTTCTCTCGATCAGACACTTAGAAAAAAAACTGAAAAAAAAAAAAAAAAATTTGGATTTTTTCTAAGTACAAAATCGAGAGAGGCTAAAAATCACCTCTTTTTCCTTCTCTCGATCAGACACTTAGAAAAAAAAAAGAAAAAAAAAAAATATATTTGGATTTTTTCTAAGTACAAAATAGAGAGTGGCTAAAAATCACCTCTTTTTCCTTCTCTCGATCAGACACTTAGAAAAAAAACGAAAAAAAAAAAAAAAAAAAATTGGATTTTTTCTAAGTACAAAATCGAGAGTGGCTAAAAATCACCTCTTTTTCCTTCTCTCGATCAGACACTTAGAAAAAAAAATGAAAAAAAAAAAAAAAAATTTGGATTTTTTCTAAGTACAAAATAGAGAGTGGCTAAAAATCACCTCTTTTTCCTTCTCTCGATCAGACACTTAGAAAAAAAACGAAAAAAAAAAAAAAAAAAAATTGGATTTTTTCTAAGTACAAAATCGAGAGTGGCTAAAAATCACCTCTTTTTCCTTCTCTCGATCAGACACTTAGAAAAAAAACGGAAAAAAAAAAAAAAAAAAATTGGATTTTTTCTAAGTACAAAATCGAGAGAGGCTAAAAATCACCTCTTTTTCCTTCTCTCGATCAGACACTTAGAAAAAAAACGGAAAAAAAAAAAAAAAAAAATTGATTTTTTCTAAGTACAAAATCGAGAGAGGCTAAAAATCACCTCTTTTTCCTTCTCTCGATCAGACACTTAGAAAAAAAACGGAAAAAAAAAAAAAAAAAATTGGATTTTTTCTAAGTACAAAATCGAGAGTGGCTAAAAATCACCTCTTTTTCCTTCTCTCGATCAGACACTTAGAAAAAAAAAAGAAAAAAAAAAAAAAAATTGGATTTTTTCTAAGTACAAAATCAAGAGAGGCTAAAAATCACCTCTTTTTCCTTCTCTCGATCAGACACTTAGAAAAAAAACTGAAAAAAAAAAAAAAAAATTTGGATTTTTTCTAAGTACAAAATCGAGAGTGGCTAAAAATCACCTCTTTTTCCTTCTCTCGATCAGACACTTAGAAAAATAAATGAAAAAAAAAAAAAAAAATTGGATTTTTTCTAAGTACAAAATCAAGAGAGGCTAAAAATCACCTCTTTTTCCTTCTCTCGATCAGACACTTAGAAAAAAAACTGGAAAAAAAAAAAAAAAAATTTGGATTTTTTCTAAGTACAAAATCGAGAGAGGCTAAAAATCACCTCTTTTTCCTTCTCTCGATCAGACACTTAGAAAAAAAAATGAAAAAAAAAAAAAAAAATTTGGATTTTTTCTTAGTACAAAATCGAGAGTGGCTAAAAATCACCTCTTTTTCCTTCTCTCGATCAGACACTTAGAAAAAAAACGGAAAAAAAAAAAAAAAAAAAATTGGATTTTTTCTAAGTACAAAATCGAGAGTGGCTAAAAATCACCTCTTTTTCCTTCTCTCGATCAGACACTTAGAAAAAAAACGGAAAAAAAAAAAAAAAAAAATTGGATTTTTTCTAAGTACAAAATCGAGAGTGGCTAAAAATCACCTCTTTTTCCTTCTCTCGATCAGACACTTAGAAAAAAAACGAAAAAAAAAAAAAAAAAATTTGGATTTTTTCTAAGTACAAAATCAAGAGAGGCTAAAAATCACCTCTTTTTCCTTCTCTCGATCAGACACTTAGAAAAAAAACGGAAAAAAAAAAAAAAAAAATTTGGATTTTTTCTAAGTACAAAATCGAGAGAGGCTAAAAATCACCTCTTTTTCCTTCTCTCGATCAGACACTTAGAAAAAAAACGGGAAAAAAAAAAAAAAAAATTGGATTTTTTCTAAGTACAAAACCGAGAGTGGCTAAAAATCACCTCTTTTTCCTTCTCTCGATCAGACACTTAGAAAAAAAAAAGAAAAAAAAAAAAAAAAATTGGATTTTTTCTAAGTACAAAATCAAGAGAGGCTAAAAATCACCTCTTTTTCCTTCTCTCGATCAGACACTTAGAAAAAAAACGGAAAAAAAAAAAAATAAATTTGGATTTTTTCTAAGTACAAAATCGAGAGTGGCTAAAAATCACCTCTTTTTCCTTCTCTCGATCAGACACTTAGAAAAAAAACGGAAAAAAAAAAAAAAAAAAATTGGATTTTTTCTAAGTACAAAATCGAGAGTGGCTAAAAATCACCTCTTTTTCCTTCTCTCGATCAGACACTTAGAAAAAAAAAAGAAAAAAAAAAAAAAATTGGATTTTTTCTAAGTACAAAATCAAGAGAGGCTAAAAATCACCTCTTTTTCCTTCTCTCGATCAGACACTTAGAAAAAAAACGGAAAAAAAAAAAAATATATTTGGATTTTTTCTAAGTACAAAATCGAGAGTGGCTAAAAATCACCTCTTTTTCCTTCTCTCGATCAGACACTTAGAAAAAAAACGGGAAAAAAAATAATAATAATTTGGATTTTTTCTAAGTACAAAATCGAGAGAGGCTAAAAATCACCTCTTTTTCCTTCTCTCGATCAGACACTTAGAAAAAAAACTGAAAAAAAAAAAAAAAAATTTGGATTTTTTCTAAGTACAAAATCGAGAGAGGCTAAAAATCACCTCTTTTTCCTTCTCTCGATCAGACACTTAGAAAAAAAAATGAAAAAAAAATAAATAAATTTGGATTTTTTCTAAGTACAAAATCGAGAGTGGCTAAAAATCACCTCTTTTTCCTTCTCTCGATCAGACACTTAGAAAAAAAACGGAAAAAAAAAAAAAAATAAAAATTGGATTTTTTCTAAGTACAAAATCGAGAGTGGCTAAAAATCAACTCTTTTTCCTTCTCTCGATCAGACACTTAGAAAAAAAACGGAAAAAAAAAAAAAAAAATTGGATTTTTTCTAAGTACAAAATCGAGAGTGGCTAAAAATCACCTCTTTTTCCTTCTCTCGATCAGACACTTAGAAAAAAAAAAGAAAAAAAAAAAAAAAAATTTGGATTTTTTCTAAGTACAAAATCGAGAGAGGCTAAAAATCACCTCTTTTTCCTTCTCTCGATCAGACACTTAGAAAAAAAACGAAAAAAAAAAAAAAAAAATTTGGATTTTTTCTAAGTACAAAATCGAGAGAGGCTAAAAATCACCTCTTTTTCCTTCTCTCGATCAGACACATAGAAAAAAAACGAAAAAAAAAAAAAAAAAATTGGATTTTTTCTAAGTACAAAATCGAGAGTGGCTAAAAATCACCTCTTTTTCCTTCTCTGGATCAGACACTTAGAAAAAAAACTGAAAAAAAAAAAAAAAAAATTTGGATTTTTTCTAACTACAAAATCGAGAGTGGCTAAAAATCACCTCTTTTTCCTTCTCTCGATCAGACACTTAGAAAAAAAAATGAAAAAAAAAAAAAAAAAATTGGATTTTTTCTAAGTACAAAATCAAGAGAGGCTAAAAATCACCTCTTTTTCCTTCTCTCGATCAGACACTTAGAAAAAAAAATGAAAAAAAAAAAATAAAAATTGGATTTTTTCTAACTACAAAATCGAGAGTGGCTAAAAATCACCTCTTTTTCCTTCTCTCGATCAGACACTTAGAAAAAAAACGGAAAAAAAAAAAAAAAAAAATTGGATTTTTTCTAAGTACAAAATCGAGAGTGGCTAAAAATCACCTCTTTTTCCTTCTCTCGATCAGACACTTAGAAAAAAAACGGAAAAAAAAAAAAAAAAAATTTGGATTTTTTCTAAGTACAAAATCGAGAGTGGCTAAAAATCACCTCTTTTTCCTTCTCTCGATCAGACACTTAGAAAAAAAAATGAAAAAAAAAAAAAAAAAATTGGATTTTTTTCTATGTACAAAATCGAGAGTGGCTAAAAATCACCTCTTTTTCATTCTCTCGATCAGACACTTAGAAAAAAAACGGAAAAAAAAAAAAAAAAAAATTGGATTTTTTCTAAGTACAAAATCGAGAGAGGCTAAAAATCACCTCTGTTTCCTTCTCTCGATCAGACACTTAGAAAAAAAACGGAAAAAAAAAATAAATAAATTTGGATTTTTTCTAAGTACAAAATCGAGAGTGGCTAAAAATCACCTCTTTTTCCTTCTCTCGATCAGACACTTATAAAAAAAAATGAAAAAAAAAAATTGGATTTTTTCTAAGTACAAAATCGAGAGAGGCTAAAAATCACCTCTTTTTCCTTCTCTCGATCAGACACTTAGAAAAAAAACGGAAAAAAAAAAAAAAAAAATTTGGATTTTTTGTAAGTACAAAATCGAGAGAGGCTAAAAATCACCTCTTTTTCCTTCTCTCGATCAGACACTTAGAAAAAAAACGGAAAAAAAAAAAAAAAAATTGGATTTTTTCTAAGTACAAAACCGAGAGTGGCTAAAAATCACCTCTTTTTCCTTCTCTCGATCAGACACTTAGAAAAAAAAAAGAAAAAAAAAAAAAAAAAATTGGATTTTTTCTAAGTACAAAATCAAGAGAGGCTAAAAATCACCTCTTTTTCCTTCTCTCGATCAGACACTTAGAAAAAAAACGGAAAAAAAAAAAAAAAAAAATTGGATTTTTTCTAAGTACAAAATCGAGAGTGGCTAAAAATCACCTCTTTTTCCTTCTCTCGATCAGACACTTAGAAAAAAAACGGAAAAAAAAAAAAAAAAAAATTGGATTTTTTCTAAGTACAAAATCGAGAGTGGCTAAAAATCACCTCTTTTTCCTTCTCTCGATCAGACACTTAGAAAAAAAAAGAAAAAAAAAAAAAAAATTGGATTTTTTCTAAGTACAAAATCAAGAGAGGCTAAAAATCACCTCTTTTTCCTTCTCTTGATCAGACACTTAGAAAAAAAACGGAAAAAAAAAAAAAAAAATTGGATTTTTTCTAAGTACAAAATCGAGAGTGGCTAAAAATCACCTCTTTTTCCTTCTCTCGATCAGACACTTAGAAAAAAAACGGAAAAAAAAAAAATAATAATTTGGATTTTTTCTAAGTAAAAAATCGAGAGAGGCTAAAAATCACCTCTTTTTCCTTCTCTCGATCAGACACTTAGAAAAAAAACTGAAAAAAAAAAAAATAAATTTGGATTTTTTCTAAGTACAAAATCGAGAGAGGCTAAAAATCACCTCTTTTTCCTTCTCTCGATCAGACACTTAGAAAAAAAAAAGAAAAAAAAAAAAAAAAATTTGGATTTTTTCTAAGTACAAAATCGAGAGTGGCTAAAAATCACCTCTTTTTCCTTCTCTGGATCAGACACTTAGAAAAAAAACGGAAAAAAAAAAAAAAAAAAAATTGGATTTTTTCTAAGTACAAAATCGAGATTGGCTAAAAATCACCTCTTTTTCCTTCTCTCGATCAGACACTTAGAAAAAAAAATGAAAAAAAAAAAAAAAAAATTTGGATTTTTTCTAAGTACAAAATCGAGAGAGGCTAAAAATCACCTCTTTTTCCTTCTCTCGATCAGACACTTAGAAAAAAAACGGAAAAAAAAAAAAAAAAAAATTTGATTTTTTCTAAGTACAAAATCGAGAGTGGCTAAAAATCACCTCTTTTTCCTTCTCTCGATCAGACACTTAGAAAAAAAACGGAAAAAAAAAAAAAAAAATTTGGATTTTTCCTAAGTACAAAATCGAGAGTGGCTAAAAATCACCTCTTTTTCCTTCTCTCGATCAGACACTTAGAAAAAAAAATGAAAAAAAAAAAAAAAAAATTGGATTTTTTTCTATGTACAAAATCGAGAGTGGCTAAAAATCACCTCTTTTTCCTTCTCTCGATCAGACACTTAGAAAAAAAACGGAAAAAAAAAAAAAAAAAATTGGATTTTTTCTAAGTACAAAATCGAGAGAGGCTAAAAATCACCTCTTTTTCCTTCTCTCGATCAGACACTTAGAAAAAAAACGGAAAAAAAAAAAAAAAAAATTTGGATTTTTTCTAAGTACAAAATCGAGAGTGGCTAAAAATCACCTCTTTTTCCTTCTCTCGATCAGACACTTAGAAAAAAAAAAGAAAAAAAAAAAATTGGATTTTTTCTAAGTACAAAATTGAGAGAGGCTAAAAATCACCTCTTTTTCCTTCTCTCGATCAGACACTTAGAAAAAAAACTGGAAAAAAACAAAAAAAAATTTGGATTTTTTCTAAGTACAAAATCGAGAGAGGCTAAAAATCACCTCTTTTTCCTTCTCTCGATCAGACACTTAGAAAAAAAACGGAAAAAAAAAAAAAAAAAAATTGGATTTTTTCTAAGTACAGAATCGAGAGTGGCTAAAAATCACCTCTTTTTCCTTCTCTCGATCAGACACTTAGAAAAAAAAAAGAAAAAAAAAAAAAAAAATTGGATTTTTTCTAAGTACAAAATCAAGAGAGGCTAAAAATCACCTCTTTTTCCTTCTCTCGATCAGACACTTAGAAAAAAAACGGAAAAAAAAAAAAAAAAATTTGGATTTTTTCTAAGTACAAAATCGAGAGTGGCTAAAAATCACCTCTTTTTCCTTCTCTCGATCAGACACTTAGAAAAAAAAATGAAAAAAAAAAAAAAAATTGGATTTTTTCTAAGTACAAAATCAAGAGAGGCTAAAAATCACCTCTTTTTCCTTCTCTCGATCAGACACTTAGAAAAAAAACTGAAAAAAAAAAAAAAAAAATTGGGATTTTTTCTAACTACAAAATCGAGAGTGGCTAAAAATCACCTCTTTTTCCTTCTCTCGATCAGACACTAAAAAAAAAAAATGAAAAAAAAAAAAAAAAAATTGGATTTTTTCTAAGTACAAAATCAAGAGAGGCTAAAAATCACCTCTTTTTCCTTCTCTCGATCAGACACTTAGAAAAAAAAATGAAAAAAAAAACAAAAAATTTGGATTTTTTCTAAGTACAAAATCGAGAGTGGCTAAAAATCACCTCTTTTCCTTCTCTCGATCAGACACTTAGAAAAAAAACGGAAAAAAAAAAAAAAAAAAATTGGATTTTTTCTAAGTACAAAATCGAGAGTGGCTAAAAATCACCTCTTTTTCCTTCTCTCGATCAGACACTTAGAAAAAAAACGGAAAAAAAAAAAAAAAAATTTGGATTTTTTCTAAGTACAAAATCGAGAGTGGCTAAAAATCACCTCTTTTTCCTTCTCTCGATCAGACACTTAGAAAAAAAAATGAAAAAAAAAAAAAAAATTTGGATTTTTTTCTAAGTACAAAATCGAGAGTGGCTAAAAATCACCTCTTTTTCCTTCTCTCGATCAGACACTTAGAAAGAAAACGGAAAAAAAAAAAAAAAAAAATTGGATTTTTTCTAAGTACAAAATCGAGAGAGGCTAAAAATCACCTCTTTTTCCTTCTCTCGATCAGACACTTAGAAAAAAAACGGAAAAAAAAAAAAAAAAATTTGGATTTTTTCTAAGTACAAAATCGAGAGTGGCTAAAAATCACCTCTTTTTCCTTCTCTCGATCAGACACTTAGAAAAAAAAATGAAAAAAAAAAAATTGGATTTTTTCTAAGTACAAAATCGAGAGAGGCTAAAAATCACCTCTTTTTCCTTCTCTCGATCAGACACTTAGAAAAAAAACGGAAAAAAAAAAAAAAAAAATTTGGATTTTTTCTAAGTACAAAATCGAGAGAGGCTAAAAATCACCTCTTTTTCCTTCTCTCGATCAGACACTTAGAAAAAAAACGGGAAAAAAAAAAAAAAAAATTGGATTTTTTCTAAGTACAAAACCGAGAGTGGCTAAAAATCACCTCTTTTTCCTTCTCTCGATCAGACACTTAGAAAAAAAAAAGAAAAAAAAAAAAAAAAATTGGATTTTTTCTAAGTACAAAATCAAGAGAGGCTAAAAATCACCTCTTTTTCCTTCTCTCGATCAGACACTTAGAAAAAAAACGGAAAAAAAAATAAATAAATTTGGATTTTTTCTAAGTACAAAATCGAGAGTGGCTAAAAATCACCTCTTTTTCCTTCTCTCGATCAGACACTTAGAAAAAAAACGGAAAAAAAAAAAAAAAAAAATTGGATTTTTTCTAAGTACAAAATCGAGAGTGGCTAAAAATCACCTCTTTTTCCTTCTCTCGATCAGACACTTAGAAAAAAAAAAGAAAAAAAAAAAAAAATTGGATTTTTTCTAAGTACAAAATCAAGAGAGGCTAAAAATCACCTCTTTTTCCTTCTCTCGATCAGACACTTAGAAAAAAAACGGAAAAAAAAAAAAATATATTTGGATTTTTTCTAAGTACAAAATCGAGAGTGGCTAAAAATCACCTCTTTTTCCTTCTCTCGATCAGACACTTAGAAAAAAAACGGGAAAAAAAATAATAATAATTTGGATTTTTTCTAAGTACAAAATCGAGAGAGGCTAAAAATCACCTCTTTTTCCTTCTCTCGATCAGACACTTAGAAAAAAAACTGAAAAAAAAAAAAAAAAAATTTGGATTTTTTCTAAGTACAAAATCGAGAGAGGCTAAAAATCACCTCTTTTTCCTTCTCTCGATCAGACACTTAGAAAAAAAAATGAAAAAAAAATAAATAAATTTGGATTTTTTCTAAGTACAAAATCGAGAGTGGCTAAAAATCACCTCTTTTTCCTTCTCTCGATCAGACACTTAGAAAAAAAACGGAAAAAAAAAAAAAAATAAAAATTGGATTTTTTCTAAGTACAAAATCGAGAGTGGCTAAAAATCAACTCTTTTTCCTTCTCTCGATCAGACACTTAGAAAAAAAACGGAAAAAAAAAAAAAAAAATTGGATTTTTTCTAAGTACAAAATCGAGAGTGGCTAAAAATCACCTCTTTTTCCTTCTCTCGATCAGACACTTAGAAAAAAAAAAGAAAAAAAAAAAAAAAAATTTGGATTTTTTCTAAGTACAAAATCGAGAGAGGCTAAAAATCACCTCTTTTTCCTTCTCTCGATCAGACACTTAGAAAAAAAACGAAAAAAAAAAAAAAAAAATTTGGATTTTTTCTAAGTACAAAATCGAGAGAGGCTAAAAATCACCTCTTTTTCCTTCTCTCGATCAGACACTTAGAAAAAAAACGAAAAAAAAAAAAAAAAAATTGGATTTTTTCTAAGTACAAAATCGAGAGTGGCTAAAAATCACCTCTTTTTCCTTCTCTGGATCAGACACTTAGAAAAAAAACTGAAAAAAAAAAAAAAAAAATTTGGATTTTTTCTAACTACAAAATCGAGAGTGGCTAAAAATCACCTCTTTTTCCTTCTCTCGATCAGACACTTAGAAAAAAAAATGAAAAAAAAAAAAAAAAAATTGGATTTTTTCTAAGTACAAAATCAAGAGAGGCTAAAAATCACCTCTTTTTCCTTCTCTCGATCAGACACTTAGAAAAAAAAATGAAAAAAAAAAAATAAAAATTGGATTTTTTCTAACTACAAAATCGAGAGTGGCTAAAAATCACCTCTTTTTCCTTCTCTCGATCAGACACTTAGAAAAAAAACGGAAAAAAAAAAAAAAAAAAAATTGGATTTTTTCTAAGTACAAAATCGAGAGTGGCTAAAAATCACCTCTTTTTCCTTCTCTCGATCAGACACTTAGAAAAAAAACGGAAAAAAAAAAAAAAAAAATTTGGATTTTTTCTAAGTACAAAATCGAGAGTGGCTAAAAATCACCTCTTTTTCCTTCTCTCGATCAGACACTTAGAAAAAAAAATGAAAAAAAAAAAAAAAAAAATTGGATTTTTTTCTATGTACAAAATCGAGAGTGGCTAAAAATCACCTCTTTTTCATTCTCTCGATCAGACACTTAGAAAAAAAACGGAAAAAAAAAAAAAAAAAAATTGGATTTTTTCTAAGTACAAAATCGAGAGAGGCTAAAAATCACCTCTGTTTCCTTCTCTCGATCAGACACTTAGAAAAAAAACGGAAAAAAAAAATAAATAAATTTGGATTTTTTCTAAGTACAAAATCGAGAGTGGCTAAAAATCACCTCT
This sequence comes from Entelurus aequoreus, assembly GCF_033978785.1. Lineage (NCBI taxonomy): Eukaryota > Metazoa > Chordata > Actinopteri > Syngnathiformes > Syngnathidae > Entelurus > Entelurus aequoreus. Next base: position 7,060,177 of record NC_084757.1, on the reverse strand, counting down.
TTTTCCTTCTCTCGATCAGACACTTATAAAAAAAAATGAAAAAAAAAAATTGGATTTTTTCTAAGTACAAAATCGAGAGAGGCTAAAAATCACCTCTTTTTCCTTCTCTCGATCAGACACTTAGAAAAAAAACGGAAAAAAAAAAAAAAAAAATTTGGATTTTTTGTAAGTACAAAATCGAGAGAGGCTAAAAATCACCTCTTTTTCCTTCTCTCGATCAGACACTTAGAAAAAAAACGGAAAAAAAAAAAAAAAAATTGGATTTTTTCTAAGTACAAAACCGAGAGTGGCTAAAAATCACCTCTTTTTCCTTCTCTCGATCAGACACTTAGAAAAAAAAAAGAAAAAAAAAAAAAAAAAATTGGATTTTTTCTAAGTACAAAATCAAGAGAGGCTAAAAATCACCTCTTTTTCCTTCTCTCGATCAGACACTTAGAAAAAAAACGGAAAAAAAAAAAAAAAAAATTTGGATTTTTTCTAAGTACAAAATCGAGAGTGGCTAAAAATCACCTCTTTTTCCTTCTCTCGATCAGACACTTAGAAAAAAAACGGAAAAAAAAAAAAAAAAAAATTGGATTTTTTCTAAGTACAAAATCGAGAGTGGCTAAAAATCACCTCTTTTTCCTTCTCTCGATCAGACACTTAGAAAAAAAAAGAAAAAAAAAAAAAAAATTGGATTTTTTCTAAGTACAAAATCAAGAGAGGCTAAAAATCACCTCTTTTTCCTTCTCTTGATCAGACACTTAGAAAAAAAACGGAAAAAAAAAAAAAAAAATTGGATTTTTTCTAAGTACAAAATCGAGAGTGGCTAAAAATCACCTCTTTTTCCTTCTCTCGATCAGACACTTAGAAAAAAAACGGAAAAAAAAAAAATAATAATTTGGATTTTTTCTAAGTAAAAAATCGAGAGAGGCTAAAAATCACCTCTTTTTCCTTCTCTCGATCAGACACTTAGAAAAAAAACTGAAAAAAAAAAAAAAAAATTTGGATTTTTTCTAAGTACAAAATCGAGAGAGGCTAAAAATCACCTCTTTTTCCTTCTCTCGATCAGACACTTAGAAAAAAAAAAGAAAAAAAAAAAAAAAAATTTGGATTTTTTCTAAGTACAAAATCGAGAGTGGCTAAAAATCACCTCTTTTTCCTTCTCTGGATCAGACACTTAGAAAAAAAACGGAAAAAAAAAAAAAAAAAAAAATTGGATTTTTTCTAAGTACAAAATCGAGATTGGCTAAAAATCACCTCTTTTTCCTTCTCTCGATCAGACACTTAGAAAAAAAAATGAAAAAAAAAAAAAAAAAATTTGGATTTTTTCTAAGTACAAAATCGAGAGAGGCTAAAAATCACCTCTTTTTCCTTCTCTCGATCAGACACTTAGAAAAAAAACGGAAAAAAAAAAAAAAAAAAAATTTGATTTTTTCTAAGTACAAAATCGAGAGTGGCTAAAAATCACCTCTTTTTCCTTCTCTCGATCAGACACTTAGAAAAAAAACGGAAAAAAAAAAAAAAAAATTTGGATTTTTCCTAAGTACAAAATCGAGAGTGGCTAAAAATCACCTCTTTTTCCTTCTCTCGATCAGACACTTAGAAAAAAAAATGAAAAAAAAAAAAAAAAAATTGGATTTTTTTCTATGTACAAAATCGAGAGTGGCTAAAAATCACCTCTTTTTCCTTCTCTCGATCAGACACTTAGAAAAAAAACGGAAAAAAAAAAAAAAAAAATTGGATTTTTTCTAAGTACAAAATCGAGAGAGGCTAAAAATCACCTCTTTTTCCTTCTCTCGATCAGACACTTAGAAAAAAAACGGAAAAAAAAAAAAAAAAAATTTGGATTTTTTCTAAGTACAAAATCGAGAGTGGCTAAAAATCACCTCTTTTTCCTTCTCTCGATCAGACACTTAGAAAAAAAAAAGAAAAAAAAAAAATTGGATTTTTTCTAAGTACAAAATTGAGAGAGGCTAAAAATCACCTCTTTTTCCTTCTCTCGATCAGACACTTAGAAAAAAAACGGAAAAAAAAAAAAAAAAAATTTGGATTTTTTCTAAGTACAAAATCGAGAGAGGCTAAAAATCACCTCTTTTTCCTTCTCTCGATCAGACACTTAGAAAAAAAACGGAAAAAAAAAAAAAAAATTGGATTTTTTCTAAGTACAAAACCGAGAGTGGCTAAAAATCACCTCTTTTTCCTTCTCTCGATCAGACACTTAGAAAAAAAAAAGAAAAAAAAAAAAAAAAAATTGGATTTTTTCTAAGTACAAAATCAAGAGAGGCTAAAAATCACCTCTTTTTCCTTCTCTCGATCAGACACTTAGAAAAAAAACGGAAAAAAAAAAAAAAAAATTTGGATTTTTTCTAAGTACAAAATCGAGAGTGGCTAAAAATCACCTCTTTTTCCTTCTCTCGATCAGACACTTAGAAAAAAAACGGAAAAAAAAAAAAAAAAAAATTGGATTTTTTCTAAGTACAAAATCGAGAGTGGCTAAAAATCACCTCTTTTTCCTTCTCTCGATCAGACACTTAGAAAAAAAAAAGAAAAAAAAAAAAAAAAATTGGATTTTTTTCTAAGTACAAAATCAAGAGAGGCTAAAAATCACCTCTTTTTCCTTCTCTCGATCAGACACTTAGAAAAAAAACGGAAAAAAAAAAAAAAAATTTGGATTTTTTCTAAGTACAAAATCGAGAGTGGCTAAAAATCACCTCTTTTTCCTTCTCTCGATCAGACACTTAGAAAAAAAACGGAAAAAAAAAAAAAAAAATTGGATTTTTTCTAAGTACAAAACCGAGAGTGGCTAAAAATCACCTCTTTTTCCTTCTCTCGATCAGACACTTAGAAAAAAAAAAAAAAAAAAAAAAAAAAATTGTATTTTTTCTAAGTACAAAATCAAGAGAGGCTAAAAATCACCTCTTTTTCCTTCTCTCGATCAGACACTTAGAAAAAAAACGGAAAAAAAAAAAAAAAAATTTGGATTTTTTCTAAGTACAAAATCGAGAGTGGCTAAAAATCACCTCTTTTTCCTTCTCTCGATCAGACACTTAGAAAAAAAACGGAAAAAAAAAAAAAAAAAATTGGATTTTTTCTAAGTACAAAATCGAGAGTGGCTAAAAATCACCTCTTTTTCCTTCTCTCGATCAGACACTTAGAAAAAAAAAGAAAAAAAAAAAAAAAATTGGATTTTTTCTAAGTACAAAATCAAGAGAGGCTAAAAATCACCTCTTTTTCCTTCTCTTGATCAGACACTTAGAAAAAAAACGGAAAAAAAAAAAAAAAATTTGGATTTTTTCTAAGTACAAAATCGAGAGTGGCTAAAAATCACCTCTTTTTCCTTCTCTCGATCAGACACTTAGAAAAAAAACGGAAAAAAAAAAATTAATAATTTGGATTTTTTCTAAGTACAAAATCGAGAGAGGCTAAAAATCACCTCTTTTTCCTTCTCTCGATCAGACACTTAGAAAAAAAACTGAAAAAAAAAAAAAAAAAATTTGGATTTTTTCTAAGTACAAAATCGAGAGAGGCTAAAAATCACCTCTTTTTCCTTCTCTCGATCAGACACTTAGAAAAAAAAATGAAAAAAAAAAAAAAAAATTTGGATTTTTTCTAAGTACAAAATCGAGAGTGGCTAAAAATCACCTCTTTTTCCTTCTCTGGATCAGACACTTAGAAAAAAAACGGAAAAAAAAATAAAAAAAAAAATTGGATTTTTTCTAAGTACAAAATCGAGATTGGCTAAAAATCACCTCTTTTTCCTTCTCTCGATCAGACACTTAGAAAAAAAAATGAAAAAAAAAAAAAAAAAATTTGGATTTTTTCTTAGTACAAAATCGAGAGAGGCTAAAAATCACCTCTTTTTCCTTCTCTCGATCAGACACTTAGAAAAAAAACGGAAAAAAAAAAAAAAAAAAAATTGGATTTTTTCTAAGTACAAAATCGAGAGTGGCTAAAAATCACCTCTTTTTCCTTCTCTCGATCAGACACTTAGAAAAAAAACGGAAAAAAAAAAAAAAAAAATTTGGATTTTTTCTAAGTACAAAATCGAGAGTGGCTAAAAATCACCTCTTTTTCCTTCTCTCGATCAGACACTTAGAAAAAAAAATGAAAAAAAAAAAAAAAAAAATTGGATTTTTTTCTATGTACAAAATCGAGAGTGGCTAAAAATCACCTCTTTTTCCTTCTCTCGATCAGACACTTAGAAAAAAAACGGAAAAAAAAAAAAAAAAAATTGGATTTTTTCTAAGTACAAAATCGAGAGAGGCTAAAAATCACCTCTTTTTCCTTCTCTCGATCAGACACTTAGAAAAAAAACGGAAAAAAAAAAAAAAAAAATTTGGATTTTTTCTAAGTACAAAATCGAGAGTGGCTAAAAATCACCTCTTTTTCCTTCTCTCGATCAGACACTTATAAAAAAAAAAGAAAAAAAAAAAATTGGATTTTTTCTAAGTACAAAATCGAGAGAGGCTAAAAATCACCTCTTTTTCCTTCTCTCGATCAGACACTTAGAAAAAAAACGGAAAAAAAAAAAAAAAAAATTTGGATTTTTTCTAAGTACAAAATCGAGAGAGGCTAAAAATCACCTCTTTTTCCTTCTCTCGATCAGACACTTAGAAAAAAAACGGAAAAAAAAAAAAAAAAAATTGGATTTTTTCTAAGTACAAAACCGAGAGTGGCTAAAAATCACCTCTTTTTCCTTCTCTCGATCAGACACTTAGAAAAAAAAAAGAAAAAAAAAAAAAAAAAATTGGATTTTTTCTAAGTACAAAATCAAGAGAGGCTAAAAATCACCTCTTTTTCCTTCTCTCGATCAGACACTTAGAAAAAAAACGGAAAAAAAAAAAAAAAAATTTGGATTTTTTCTAAGTACAAAATCGAGAGTGGCTAAAAATCACCTCTTTTTCCTTCTCTCGATCAGACACTTAGAAAAAAAACGGAAAAAAAAATAAAAAAAAATTGGATTTTTTCTAAGTACAAAATCGAGAGTGGCTAAAAATCACCTCTTTTTCCTTCTCTCGATCAGACACTTAGAAAAAAAAAAGAAAAAAAAAAAAAAAAATCGGATTTTTTTCTAAGTACAAAATCAAGAGAGGCTAAAAATCACCTCTTTTTCCTTCTCTCGATCAGACACTTAGAAAAAAAACGGAAAAAAAAAAATAATAATTTGGATTTTTTCTAAGTACAAAATCGAGAGTGGCTAAAAATCACCTCTTTTTCCTTCTCTCGATCAGACACTTAGAAAAAAAAATGAAAAAAAAAAAAAAAAAAATTGGATTTTTTTCTATGTACAAAATCGAGAGTGGCTAAAAATCACCTCTTTTTCCTTCTCTCGATCAGACACTTAGAAAAAAAACGGAAAAAAAAAAAAAAAAAAATTGGATTTTTTCTAAGTACAAAATCGAGAGAGGCTAAAAATCACCTCTTTTTCCTTCTCTCGATCAGACACTTAGAAAAAAAACGGAAAAAAAAAAAAAAAAAATTTGGATTTTTTCTAAGTACAAAATCGAGAGTGGCTAAAAATCACCTCTTTTTCCTTCTCTCGATCAGACACTTAGAAAAAAAAATGAAAAAAAAAAAATTTGATTTTTTCTAAGTACAAAATCGAGAGAGGCTAAAAATCACCTCTTTTTCCTTCTCTCGATCAGACACTTAGAAAAAAAACGGAAAAAAAAAAAAAAAAAATTTGGATTTTTTCTAAGTACAAAATCGAGAGAGGCTAAAAATCACCTCTTTTTCCTTCTCTCGATCAGACACTTAGAAAAAAAACGGAAAAAAAAAAAAAAAATTGGATTTTTTCTAAGTACAAAACCGAGAGTGGCTAAAAATCACCTCTTTTTCCTTCTCTCGATCAGACACTTAGAAAAAAAAAAGAAAAAAAAAAAAAAAAATTGGATTTTTTCTAAGTACAAAATCAAGAGAGGCTAAAAATCACCTCTTTTTCCTTCTCTCGATCAGACACTTAGAAAAAAAACGGAAAAAAAAAAAAAAAAATTTGGATTTTTTCTAAGTACAAAATCGAGAGTGGCTAAAAATCACCTCTTTTTCCTTCTCTCGATCAGACACTTAGAAAAAAAACGGAAAAAAAAAAAAAAAAAAATTGGATTTTTTCTAAGTACAAAATCGAGAGTGGCTAAAAATCACCTCTTTTTCCTTCTCTCGATCAGACACTTAGAAAAAAAAAAGAAAAAAAAAAAAAAAAAATGGATTTTTTCTAAGTACAAAATCAAGAGAGGCTAAAAATCACCTCTTTTTCCTTCTCTCGATCAGACACTTAGAAAAAAAACGGAAAAAAAAAAAAAAAAATTTGGATTTTTTCTAAGTACAAAATCGAGAGTGGCTAAAAATCACCTCTTTTTCCTTCTCTCGATCAGACACTTAGAAAAAAAACGGAAAAAAAAAAATTAATAATTTGGATTTTTTCTAAGTACAAAATCGAGAGAGGCTAAAAATCACCTCTTTTTCCTTCTCTCGATCAGACACTTAGAAAAAAAACTGAAAAAAAAAAAAAAAAAATTTGGATTTTTTCTAAGTACAAAATCGAGAGAGGCTAAAAATCACCTCTTTTTCCTTCTCTCGATCAGACACTTAGAAAAAAAAATGAAAAAAAAAAAAAAAAAATTTGGATTTTTTCTAAGTACAAAATCGAGAGTGGCTAAAAATCACCTCTTTTTCCTTCTCTGGATCAGACACTTAGAAAAAAAACGGAAAAAAAAAAAAAAAAAAAAATTGGATTTTTTCTAAGTACAAAATCGAGATTGGCTAAAAATCACCTCTTTTTCCTTCTCTCGATCAGACACTTAGAAAAAAAAATGAAAAAAAAAAAAAAAAAATTTGGATTTTTTCTAAGTACAAAATCGAGAGAGGCTAAAAATCACCTCTTTTTCCTTCTCTCGATCAGACACTTAGAAAAAAAACGGAAAAAAAAAAAAAAAAAAAATTGGATTTTTTCTAAGTACAAAATCGAGAGTGGCTAAAAATCACCTCTTTTTCCTTCTCTCGATCAGACACTTAGAAAAAAAACGGAAAAAAAAAAAAAAAAAATTTGGATTTTTTCTAAGTACAAAATCGAGAGTGGCTAAAAATCACCTCTTTTTCCTTCTCTCGATCAGACACTTAGAAAAAAAAATGAAAAAAAAAAAAAAAAAATTGGATTTTTTTCTATGTACAAAATCGAGAGTGGCTAAAAATCACCTCTTTTTCCTTCTCTCGATCAGACACTTAGAAAAAAAACGGAAAAAAAAAAAAAAAAAATTGGATTTTTTCTAAGTACAAAATCGAGAGAGGCTAAAAATCACCTCTTTTTCCTTCTCTCGATCAGACACTTAGAAAAAAAACGGAAAAAAAAAAAAAAAAAATTTGGATTTTTTCTAAGTACAAAATCGAGAGTGGCTAAAAATCACCTCTTTTTCCTTCTCTCGATCAGACACTTATAAAAAAAAAAGAAAAAAAAAAAATTGGATTTTTTCTAAGTACAAAATCGAGAGAGGCTAAAAATCACCTCTTTTTCCTTCTCTCGATCAGACACTTAGAAAAAAAACGGAAAAAAAAAAAAAAAAAATTTGGATTTTTTCTAAGTACAAAATCGAGAGAGGCTAAAAATCACCTCTTTTTCCTTCTCTCGATCAGACACTTAGAAAAAAAACGGAAAAAAAAAAAAAAAAAATTGGATTTTTTCTAAGTACAAAACCGAGAGTGGCTAAAAATCACCTCTTTTTCCTTCTCTCGATCAGACACTTAGAAAAAAAAAAGAAAAAAAAAAAAAAAAATTGGATTTTTTCTAAGTACAAAATCAAGAGAGGCTAAAAATCACCTCTTTTTCCTTCTCTCGATCAGACACTTAGAAAAAAAACGGAAAAAAAAAAAAAAAAATTTGGATTTTTTCTAAGTACAAAATCGAGAGTGGCTAAAAATCACCTCTTTTTCCTTCTCTCGATCAGACACTTAGAAAAAAAACGGAAAAAAAAAAAAAAAAAAATTGGATTTTTTCTAAGTACAAAATCGAGAGTGGCTAAAAATCACCTCTTTTTCCTTCTCTCGATCAGACACTTAGAAAAAAAAAAGAAAAAAAAAAAAAAAATCGGATTTTTTTCTAAGTACAAAATCAAGAGAGGCTAAAAATCACCTCTTTTTCCTTCTCTCGATCAGACACTTAGAAAAAAAACGGAAAAAAAAAAAAAATAATTTGGATTTTTTCTAAGTACAAAATCGAGAGTGGCTAAAAATCACCTCTTTTTCCTTCTCTCGATCAGACACTTAGAAAAAAAAATGAAAAAAAAAAAAAAAAAAATTGGATTTTTTTCTATGTACAAAATCGAGAGTGGCTAAAAATCACCTCTTTTTCCTTCTCTCGATCAGACACTTAGAAAAAAAACGGAAAAAAAAAAAAAAAAAAATTGGATTTTTTCTAAGTACAAAATCGAGAGTGGCTAAAAATCACCTCTTTTTCCTTCTCTCGATCAGACACTTAGAAAAAAAAAAGAAAAAAAAAAAAAAAAAATGGATTTTTTCTAAGTACAAAATCAAGAGAGGCTAAAAATCACCTCTTTTTCCTTCTCTCGATCAGACACTTAGAAAAAAAACGGAAAAAAAAAAAAAAAAATTTGGATTTTTTCTAAGTACAAAATCGAGAGTGGCTAAAAATCACCTCTTTTTCCTTCTCTCGATCAGACACTTAGAAAAAAAACGGAAAAAAAAAAATTAATAATTTGGATTTTTTCTAAGTACAAAATCGAGAGAGGCTAAAAATCACCTCTTTTTCCTTCTCTCGATCAGACACTTAGAAAAAAAACTGAAAAAAAAAAAAAAAAAATTTGGATTTTTTCTAAGTACAAAATCGAGAGAGGCTAAAAATCACCTCTTTTTCCTTCTCTCGATCAGACACTTAGAAAAAAAAATGAAAAAAAAAAAAAAAAAACTTGGATTTTTTCTAAGTACAAAATCGAGAGTGGCTAAAAATCACCTCTTTTTCCTTCTCTGGATCAGACACTTAGAAAAAAAACGGAAAAAAAAAAAAAAAAAAAAATTGGATTTTTTCTAAGTACAAAATCGAGATTGGCTAAAAATCACCTCTTTTTCCTTCTCTCGATCAGACACTTAGAAAAAAAAATGAAAAAAAAAAAAAAAAAATTTGGATTTTTTCTAAGTACAAAATCGAGAGAGGCTAAAAATCACCTCTTTTTCCTTCTCTCGATCAGACACTTAGAAAAAAAACGGAAAAAAAAAAAAAAAAAAATTGGATTTTTTCTAAGTACAAAATCGAGAGTGGCTAAAAATCACCTCTTTTTCCTTCTCTCGATCAGACACTTAGAAAAAAAACGGAAAAAAAAAAAAAAAAAATTTGGATTTTTTCTAAGTACAAAATCGAGAGTGGCTAAAAATCACCTCTTTTTCCTTCTCTCGATCAGACACTTAGAAAAAAAAATGAAAAAAAAAAAAAAAAAAATTGGATTTTTTTCTATGTACAAAATCGAGAGTGGCTAAAAATCACCTCTTTTTCCTTCTCTCGATCAGACACTTAGAAAAAAAACGGAAAAAAAAAAAAAAAAAATTGGATTTTTTCTAAGTACAAAATCGAGAGAGGCTAAAAATCACCTCTTTTTCCTTCTCTCGATCAGACACTTAGAAAAAAAACGGAAAAAAAAAAAAAAAAAATTTGGATTTTTTCTAAGTACAAAATCGAGAGTGGCTAAAAATCACCTCTTTTTCCTTCTCTCGATCAGACACTTATAAAAAAAAAAGAAAAAAAAAAAATTGGATTTTTTCTAAGTACAAAATCGAGAGAGGCTAAAAATCACCTCTTTTTCCTTCTCTCGATCAGACACTTAGAAAAAAAACGGAAAAAAAAAAAAAAAAAATTTGGATTTTTTCTAAGTACAAAATCGAGAGAGGCTAAAAATCACCTCTTTTTCCTTCTCTCGATCAGACACTTAGAAAAAAAACGGAAAAAAAAAAAAAAAAAATTGGATTTTTTCTAAGTACAAAACCGAGAGTGGCTAAAAATCACCTCTTTTTCCTTCTCTCGATCAGACACTTAGAAAAAAAAAAGAAAAAAAAAAAAAAAAAATTGGATTTTTTCTAAGTACAAAATCAAGAGAGGCTAAAAATAACCTCTTTTTCCTTCTCTCGATCAGACACTTAGAAAAAAAACGGAAAAAAAAAAAAAAAAATTTGGATTTTTTCTAAGTACAAAATCGAGAGTGGCTAAAAATCACCTCTTTTTCCTTCTCTCGATCAGACACTTAGAAAAAAAACGGGAAAAAAAAAAAAAAAAAATTGGATTTTTTCTAAGTACAAAATCGAGAGTGGCTAAAAATCACCTCTTTTTCCTTCTCTCGATCAGACACTTAGAAAAAAAAAAGAAAAAAAAAAAAAAAAATCGGATTTTTTTCTAAGTACAAAATCAAGAGAGGCTAAAAATCACCTCTTTTTCCTTCTCTCGATCAGACACTTAGAAAAAAAACGGAAAAAAAAAAAAAATAATTTGGATTTTTTCTAAGTACAAAATCGAGAGTGGCTAAAAATCACCTCTTTTTCCTTCTCTCGATCAGACACTTAGAAAAAAAAATGAAAAAAAAAAAAAAAAAAATTGGATTTTTTTCTATGTACAAAATCGAGAGTGGCTAAAAATCACCTCTTTTTCCTTCTCTTGATCAGACACTTAGAAAAAAAACGGAAAAAAAAAAAAAAAAAAATTGGATTTTTTCTAAGTACAAAATCGAGAGAGGCTAAAAATCACCTCTTTTTCCTTCTCTCGATCAGACACTTAGAAAAAAAACGGAAAAAAAAAAAAAAAAAATTTGGATTTTTTCTAAGTACAAAATCGAGAGTGGCTAAAAATCACCTCTTTTTCCTTCTCTCGATCAGACACTTAGAAAAAAAAATGAAAAAAAAAAAATTTGATTTTTTCTAAGTACAAAATCGAGAGAGGCTAAAAATCACCTCTTTTTCCTTCTCTCGATCAGACACTTAGAAAAAAAACGGAAAAAAAAAAAAAAAAAAATTGGATTTTTTCTAAGTACAAAATCGAGAGAGGCTAAAAATCACCTCTTTTTCCTTCTCTCGATCAGACACTTAGAAAAAAAACGGAAAAAAAAAAAAAAATTGGATTTTTTCTAAGTACAAAACCGAGAGTGGCTAAAAATCACCTCTTTTTCCTTCTCTCGATCAGACACTTAGAAAAAAAAAAGAAAAAAAAAAAAAAAAATTGGATTTTTTCTAAGTACAAAATCAAGAGAGGCTAAAAATCACCTCTTTTTCCTTCTCTCGATCAGACACTTACAAAAAAAAACAGAAAAAAAAAAAAAAAAATTTGGATTTTTTCTAAGTACAAAATCGAGAGTGGCTAAAAATCACCTCTTTTTCCTTCTCTCGATCAGACACTTAGAAAAAAAACGGAAAAAAAAAAAAAAAAAAATTGGATTTTTTCTAAGTACAAAATCGAGAGTGGCTAAAAATCACCTCTTTTTCCTTCTCTCGATCAGACACTTAGAAAAAAAAAAGAAAAAAAAAAAAAAAAAATGGATTTTTTCTAAGTACAAAATCAAGAGAGGCTAAAAATCACCTCTTTTTCCTTCTCTCGATCAGACACTTAGAAAAAAAACGGAAAAAAAAAAAAAAAAATTTGGATTTTTTCTAAGTACAAAATCGAGAGTGGCTAAAAATCACCTCTTTTTCCTTCTCTCGATCAGACACTTAGAAAAAAAACGGAAAAAAAAATAATAATAATTTGGATTTTTTCTAAGTACAAAATCGAGAGAGGCTAAAAATCACCTCTTTTTCCTTCTCTCGATCAGACACTTAGAAAAAAAACTGAAAAAAAAAAAAAAAAAATTTGGATTTTTTCTAAGTACAAAATCGAGAGAGGCTAAAAATCACCTCTTTTTCCTTCTCTCGATCAGACACTTAGAAAAAAAAATGAAAAAAAAAAAAAAAAAATTGGATTTTTTCTAAGTACAAAATCGAGAGTGGCTAAAAATCACCTCTTTTTCTTTCTCTCGATCAGACACTTAGAAAAAAAACGGAAAAAAAAAAAAAAATTTGGATTTTTTCTAAGTACAAAATCGAGAGTGGCTAAAAATCACCTCTTTTTCCTTCTCTCGATCAGACACTTAGAAAAAAAAATGAAAAAAAAAAAAAAAAAATTTGGATTTTTTCTAAGTACAAAATCGAGAGAGGCTAAAAATCACCTCTTTTTCCTTCTCTCGATCAGACACTTAGAAAAAAAACGGAAAAAAAAAAAAAAAAAATTTGGATTTTTTCTAAGTACAAAATCGAGAGAGGCTAAAAATCACCTCTTTTTCCTTCTCTCGATCAGACACTTAGAAAAAAAACGGAAAAAAAAAAAAAAAAAATTTGGATTTTTTCTAAGTACAAAATCGAGAGAGGCTAAAAATCACCTCTTTTTCCTTCTCTCGATCAGACACTTAGAAAAAAAACGGAAAAAAAAAAAAAAAAAAATTGGATTTTTTCTAAGTACAAAATCGAGAGTGGCTAAAAATCACCTCTTTTTCCTTCTCTCGATCAGACACTTAGAAAAAAAACGGAAAAAAAAAAAATAAAAATTTGGATTTTTTCTAAGTACAAAATCGAGAGAGGCTAAAAATCACCTCTTTTTCCTTCTCTCGATCAGACACTTAGAAAAAAAACGGAAAAAAAAAAAAAAAAAATTTGGATTTTTTCTAAGTACAAAATCGAGAGAGGCTAAAAATCACCTCTTTTTCCTTCTCTCGATCAGACACTTAGAAAAAAAACGGAAAAAAAAAAAAAAAAAAATTGGAATTTTTCTTAGTACAAAATCGAGAGTGGCTAAAAATCACCTCTTTTTCCTTCTCTCGATCAGACACTTAGAAAAAAAAAAGAAAAAAAAAAAAAAAATTGGATTTTTTCTAAGTACAAAATCAAGAGAGGCTAAAAATCACCTCTTTTTCCTTCTCTCGATCAGACACTTAGAAAAAAAACGGAAAAAAAAAAAAAAAAAATTGGATTTTTTCTAAGTACAAAATCGAGAGTGGCTAAAAATCACCTCTTTTTCCTTCTCTCGATCAGACACTTAGAAAAAAAAAAGAAAAAAAAAAAAAAAAATTGGATTTTTTCTAAGTACAAAATCAAGAGAGGCTAAAAATCACCTCTTTTTCCTTCTCTCGATCAGACACTTAGAAAAAAAACTGAAAAAAAAAAAAAAAAAATTTGGATTTTTTCTAAGTACAAAATCGAGAGTGGCTAAAACTCACCTCTTTTTCTTTCTCTCGATCAGACACTTAGAAAAAAAAAAGAAAAAAAAAAAAAAAAATTGGATTTTTTCTAAGTACAAAATCAAGAGAGGCTAAAAATCACCTCTTTTTCCTTCTCTCGATCAGACACTTAGAAAAAAAACTGGAAAAAAAAAAAAAAAATTTGGATTTTTTCTAAGTACAAAATCGAGAGAGGCTAAAAATCACCTCTTTTTCCTTCTCTCGATCAGACACTTAGAAAAAAAAATGAAAAAAAAAAAATTGGATTTTTTCTAAGTACAAAATCGAGAGTGGCTAAAAATCACCTCTTTTTCCTTCTCTCGATCAGACACTTAGAAAAAAAACGTAAAAAAAAAAAAAAAAAAAAATTGGATTTTTTTCTAAGTACAAAATCGAGAGTGGCTAAAAATCACCTCTTTTTCCTTCTCTCGATCAGACACTTAGAAAAAAAACGGAAAAAAAAAAAAAAAAAAATTGGATTTTTTCTAAGTACAAAATCGAAAGTGGCTAAAAATCACCTCTTTTTCCTTCTCTCGATCAGACACTTAGAAAAAAAAAAGAAAAAAAAAAAAAAAAAATTGGATTTTTTCTAAGTACAAAATCGAGAGTGGCTAAAAATCACCTCTTTTTCCTTCTCTCGATCAGACACTTAGAAAAAAAAAAGAAAAAAAAAAAAAAATTGGATTTTTTCTAAGTACAAAATCAAGAGAGGCTAAAAATCACCTCTTTTTCCTTCTCTCGATCAGACACTTAGAAAAAAAAAAGAAAAAAAAAAAAAAATTTGGATTTTTTCTAAGTACAAAATCAAGAGAGGCTAAAAATCACCTCTTTTTCCTTCTCTCGATCAGACACTTAGAAAAAAAACTGGAAAAAAAAAAATTGGATTTTTTCTAAGTACAAAATCGAGAGTGGCTAAAAATCACCTCTTTTTCCTTCTCTCGATCAGACACTTAGAAAAAAAACGTAAAAAAAAAAAAAAAAAAAAATTGGATTTTTTTCTAAGTACAAAATCGAGAGTGGCTAAAAATCACCTCTTTTTCCTTCTCTCGATCAGACACTTAGAAAAAAAACGGAAAAAAAAAAAAAAAAAAAATTGGATTTTTTCTAAGTACAAAATCGAAAGTGGCTAAAAATCACCTCTTTTTCCTTCTCTCGATCAGACACTTAGAAAAAAAACGGAAAAAAAAAAAAAAAAATTGGATTTTTTCTAAGTACAAAATCGAGAGTGGCTAAAAATCACCTCTTTTTCCTTCTCTCGATCAGACACTTAGAAAAAAAAAAGAAAAAAAAAAAAAATTGGATTTTTTCTAAGTACAAAATCAAGAGAGGCTAAAAATCACCTCTTTTTCCTTCTCTCGATCAGACACTTAGAAAAAAAACGGAAAAAAAAAAGAAAAAATTTGGATTTTTTCTAAGTACAAAATCGAGAGTGGCTAAAAATCACCTCTTTTTCCTTCTCTCAATCAGACACTTAGAAAAAAAAAAGAAAAAAAAAAAAAAATTTGATTTTTTCTAAGTACAAAATCAAGAGAGGCTAAAAATCACCTCTTTTTCCTTCTCTCGATCAGACACTTAGAAAAAAAACTGAAAAAAAAAAAAAAAAAATTTGGATTTTTTCTAAGTACAAAATCGAGAGTGGCTAAAAATCACCTCTTTTTCCTTCTCTCGATCAGACACTTAGAAAAAAAAAAGAAAAAAAAAAAAAAAAAATTGGATTTTTTTTAAGTACAAAATCAAGAGAGGCTAAAAATCACCTCTTTTTCCTTCTCTCGATCAGACACTTAGAAAAAAAACTGAAAAAAAAAAAAAAAAAATTTGGATTTTTTCTAAGTACAAAATCGAGAGTGGCTAAAAATCACCTCTTTTTCCTTCTCTCGATCAGACACTTAGAAAAATAAATGAAAAAAAAAAAAAAAAAATTTGATTTTTTCTAAGTACAAAATCGAGAGAGGCTAAAAATCACCTCTTTTTCCTTCTCTCGATCAGACACTTAGAAAAAAAAAAGAAAAAAAAAAAAAAAAAATTGGATTTTTTCTAAGTACAAAATCGAGAGTGGCTAAAAATCACCTCTTTTTCCTTCTCTCGATCAGACACTTAGAAAAAAAACGGAAAAAAAAAAAAAAAAAAAATTGGATTTTTTCTAAGTACAAAATCGAGAGTGGCTAAAAATCACCTCTTTTTCCTTCTCTCGATCAGACACTTAGAAAAAAAACGGAAAAAAAAAAAAAAAATATTGGATTTTTTCTAAGTACAAAATCGAGAGTGGCTAAAAATCACCTCTTTTTCCTTCTCTCGATCAGACACTTAGAAAAAAAAAAGAAAAAAAAAAAAAAAAATTGGATTTTTTCTAAGTACAAAATCAAGAGAGGCTAAAAATCACCTCTTTTTCCTTCTGTCGATCAGACACTTAGAAAAAAAACTGAAAAAAAAAAAAAAAAAATTAGGATTTTTTCTAACTACAAAATCGAGAGTGGCTAAAAATCACCTCTTTTTCCTTCTCTCGATCAGACACTTAGAAAAAAAAAAGAAAAAAAAAAAAAAAATTTGGATTTTTTCTAAGTACAAAATCAAGAGAGGCTAAAAATCACCTCTTTTTCCTTCTCTCGATCAGACACTTAGAAAAAAAACTGAAAAAAAAAAAAAAAAAATTTGGATTTTTTCTAAGTACAAAATCGAGAGTGGCTAAAAATCACCTCTTTTTCCTTCTCTCGATCAGACACTTAGAAAAAAAAAAGAAAAAAAAAAAAAAAAAATTGGATTTTTTTTAAGTACAAAATCAAGAGAGGCTAAAAATCACCTCTTTTTCCTTCTCTCGATCAGACACTTAGAAAAAAAACTGAAAAAAAAAAAAAAAAAATTTGGATTTTTTCTAAGTACAAAATCGAGAGTGGCTAAAAATCACCTCTTTTTCCTTCTCTCGATCAGACACTTAGAAAAATAAATGAAAAAAAAAAAAAAAAAATTTGATTTTTTCTAAGTACAAAATCGAGAGAGGCTAAAAATCACCTCTTTTTCCTTCTCTCGATCAGACACTTAGAAAAAAAAAAGAAAAAAAAAAAAAAAAAATTGGATTTTTTCTAAGTACAAAATCGAGAGTGGCTAAAAATCACCTCTTTTTCCTTCTCTCGATCAGACACTTAGAAAAAAAACGGAAAAAAAAAAAAAAAAAAATTGGATTTTTTCTAAGTACAAAATCGAGAGTGGCTAAAAATCACCTCTTTTTCCTTCTCTCGATCAGACACTTAGAAAAAAAACGGAAAAAAAAAAAAAAAATATTGGATTTTTTCTAAGTACAAAATCGAGAGTGGCTAAAAATCACCTCTTTTTCCTTCTCTCGATCAGACACTTAGAAAAAAAAAAGAAAAAAAAAAAAAAAAAATTGGATTTTTTCTAAGTACAAAATCAAGAGAGGCTAAAAATCACCTCTTTTTCCTTCTCTCGATCAGACACTTAGAAAAAAAACGGGAAAAAAAAAAAAAAAATTGGGATTTTTTCTAAGTACAAAATCGAGAGTGGCTAAAAATCACCTCTTTTTCCTTCTCTCGATCAGACACTTAGAAAAAAAAATGAAAAAAAAAAAAAAAAATTGGATTTTTTCTAAGTACAAAATCAAGAGAGGCTAAAAATCACCTCTTTTTCCTTCTCTCGATCAGACACTTAGAAAAAAAACTGAAAAAAAAAAAAAAAAAATTAGGATTTTTTCTAACTACAAAATCGAGAGTGGCTAAAAATCACCTCTTTTTCCTTCTCTCGATCAGACACTTAGAAAAAAAAAAGAAAAAAAAAAAAAAAAATTTGGATTTTTTCTAAGTACAAAATCAAGAGAGGCTAAAAATCACCTCTTTTTCCTTCTCTCGATCAGACACTTAGAAAAAAAAATGAAAAAAAAAAAAAAAAAATTGGATTTTTTCTAAGTACAAAATCGAGAGTGGCTAAAAATCACCTCTTTTTCCTTCTCTCGATCAGACACTTAGAAAAAAAACGGAAAAAAAAAAAAAAAAAAAATTGGATTTTTTCTAAGTACAAAATCGAGAGTGGCTAAAAATCACCTCTTTTTCCTTCTCTCGATCAGACACTAAAAAAAAAAAACGGAAAAAAAAAAAAAAAAATTGGGATTTTTTCTAAGTACAAAATCGAGAGTGGCTAAAAATCACCTCTTTTTCCTTCTCTCGATCAGACACTTAGAAAAAAAAATGAAAAAAAAAAAAAAAAATTGGGATTTTTTCTAAGTACAAAATCGAGAGTGGCTAAAAATCACCTCTTTTTCCTTCTCTCGATCAGACACTTAGAAAAAAAACAGAAAAAAAAAAAAAAAAAATTGGATTTTTTCTAAGTAAAAAATCGAGAGAGGCTAAAAATCACCTCTTTTTCCTTCTCTCGATCAGACACTTAGAAAAAAAACGGGAAAAAAAAAAAAAAAAAATTGGATTTTTTCTAAGTACAAAATCGAGAGTGGCTAAAAATCACCTCTTTTTCCTTCTCTCGATCAGACACTTAGAAAAAAAACGGAAAAAAAAAAAAAAAAAAATTGGATTTTTTCTAAGTACAAAATCGAGAGAGGCTAAAAATCACCTCTTTTTCCTTCTCTCGATCAGACACTTAGAAAAAAAACGGAAAAAAAAAAAAAAAAAAATTGGATTTTTTCTAAGTACAAAACCGAGAGTGGCTAAAAATCACCTCTTTTTCCTTCTCTCGATCAGACACTTAGAAAAAAAAAAGAAAAAAAAAAAAAAATTGGATTTTTTCTAAGTACAAAATCAAGAGAGGCTAAAAATCACCTCTTTTTCCTTCTCTCGATCAGACACTTAGAAAAAAAAAAGAAAAAAAAAAAAAAAAATTGGATTTTTTCTAAGTACAAAATCAAGAGAGGCTAAAAATCACCTCTTTTTCCTTCTCTCGATCAGACACTTAGAAAAAAAACTGAAAAAAAAAAAAAAAAAATTTGGATTTTTTCTAAGTACAAAATCGAGAGTGGCTAAAACTCACCTCTTTTTCCTTCTCTCGATCAGACACTTAGAAAAAAAAAAGAAAAAAAAAAAAAAATTGGATTTTTTCTAAGTACAAAATCAAGAGAGGCTAAAAATCACCTCTTTTTCCTTCTCTCGATCAGACACTTAGAAAAAAAACTGGAAAAAAAAAAAAAAATTTGGATTTTTTCTAAGTACAAAATCGAGAGAGGCTAAAAATCACCTCTTTTTCCTTCTCTCGATCAGACACTTAGAAAAAAAAATGAAAAAAAAAAAATTGGATTTTTTCTAAGTACAAAATCGAGAGTGGCTAAAAATCACCTCTTTTTCCTTCTCTCGATCAGACACTTAGAAAAAAAACGTAAAAAAAAAAAAAAAAAAAAATTGGATTTTTTTCTAAGTACAAAATCGAGAGTGGCTAAAAATCACCTCTTTTTCCTTCTCTCGATCAGACACTTAGAAAAAAAACGGAAAAAAAAAAAAAAAAAAATTGGATTTTTTCTAAGTACAAAATCGAAAGTGGCTAAAAATCACCTCTTTTTCCTTCTCTCGATCAGACACTTAGAAAAAAAAAAGAAAAAAAAAAAAAAAAAAATTGGATTTTTTCTAAGTACAAAATCGAGAGTGGCTAAAAATCACCTCTTTTTCCTTCTCTCGATCAGACACTTAGAAAAAAAAAAGAAAAAAAAAAAAAAAATTGGATTTTTTCTAAGTACAAAATCAAGAGAGGCTAAAAATCACCTCTTTTTCCTTCTCTCGATCAGACACTTAGAAAAAAAAAAGAAAAAAAAAAAAAAATTGGATTTTTTCTAAGTACAAAATCAAGAGAGGCTAAAAATCACCTCTTTTTCCTTCTCTCGATCAGACACTTAGAAAAAAAACTGGAAAAAAAAAAAAAAAATTTGGATTTTTTCTAAGTACAAAATCGAGAGAGGCTAAAAATCACCTCTTTTTCCTTCTCTCGATCAGACACTTAGAAAAAAAAATGAAAAAAAAAAAATTGGATTTTTTCTAAGTACAAAATCGAGAGTGGCTAAAAATCACCTCTTTTTCCTTCTCTCGATCAGACACTTAGAAAAAAAACGTAAAAAAAAAAAAAAAAAAAAATTGGATTTTTTTCTAAGTACAAAATCGAGAGTGGCTAAAAATCACCTCTTTTTCCTTCTCTCGATCAGACACTTAGAAAAAAAACGGAAAAAAAAAAAAAAAAAAAATTGGATTTTTTCTAACTACAAAAACGAAAGTGGCTAAAAATCACCTCTTTTTCCTTCTCTCGATCAGACACTTAGAAAAAAAACGGAAAAAAAAAAAAAAAAATTGGATTTTTTCTAAGTACAAAATCGAGAGTGGCTAAAAATCACCTCTTTTTCCTTCTCTCGATCAGACACTTAGAAAAAAAAAAGAAAAAAAAAAAAAAAATTGGATTTTTTCTAAGTACAAAATCAAGAGAGGCTAAAAATCACCTCTTTTTCCTTCTCTCGATCAGACACTTAGAAAAAAAACGGAAAAAAAAAAGAAAAAATTTGGATTTTTTCTAAGTACAAAATCGAGAGTGGCTAAAAATCACCTCTTTTTCCTTCTCTCAATCAGACACTTAGAAAAAAAAAAGAAAAAAAAAAAAAAATTTGATTTTTTCTAAGTACAAAATCAAGAGAGGCTAAA
This sequence comes from Entelurus aequoreus, assembly GCF_033978785.1. Taxonomy (NCBI): domain Eukaryota; kingdom Metazoa; phylum Chordata; class Actinopteri; order Syngnathiformes; family Syngnathidae; genus Entelurus; species Entelurus aequoreus. The sequence goes on along the minus strand of NC_084757.1, from coordinate 7,040,337 downwards.
AATCACCTCTTTTTCCTTCTCTCGATCAGACACTTAGAAAAAAAACTGAAAAAAAAAAAAAAAAAATTTGGATTTTTTCTAAGTACAAAATCGAGAGTGGCTAAAAATCACCTCTTTTTCCTTCTCTCGATCAGACACTTAGAAAAAAAAAAGAAAAAAAAAAAAAAAAAATTGGATTTTTTTTAAGTACAAAATCAAGAGAGGCTAAAAATCACCTCTTTTTCCTTCTCTCGATCAGACACTTAGAAAAAAAACTGAAAAAAAAAAAAAAAAAATTTGGATTTTTTCTAAGTACAAAATCGAGAGTGGCTAAAAATCACCTCTTTTTCCTTCTCTCGATCAGACACTTAGAAAAATAAATGAAAAAAAAAAAAAAAAAATTTGATTTTTTCTAAGTACAAAATCAAGAGAGGCTAAAAATCACCTCTTTTTCCTTCTCTCGATCAGACACTTAGAAAAAAAACTGGAAAAAAAAAAAAAAAAAATTGGATTTTTTCTAAGTACAAAATCGAGAGAGGCTAAAAATCACCTCTTTTTCCTTCTCTCGATCAGACACTTAGAAAAAAAAAAGAAAAAAAAAAAAAAAAAATTGGATTTTTTCTAAGTACAAAATCGAGAGTGGCTAAAAATCACCTCTTTTTCCTTCTCTCGATCAGACACTTAGAAAAAAAACGGAAAAAAAAAAAAAAAAAAAATTGGATTTTTTCTAAGTACAAAATCGAGAGTGGCTAAAAATCACCTCTTTTTCCTTCTCTCGATCAGACACTTAGAAAAAAAACGGAAAAAAAAAAAAAAAAATATTGGATTTTTTCTAAGTACAAAATCGAGAGTGGCTAAAAATCACCTCTTTTTCCTTCTCTCGATCAGACACTTAGAAAAAAAAAAGAAAAAAAAAAAAAAAAATTGGATTTTTTCTAAGTACAAAATCAAGAGAGGCTAAAAATCACCTCTTTTTCCTTCTCTCGATCAGACACTTAGAAAAAAAACGGGAAAAAAAAAAAAAAAATTGGGATTTTTTCTAAGTACAAAATCGAGAGTGGCTAAAAATCACCTCTTTTTCCTTCTCTCGATCAGACACTTAGAAAAAAAAATGAAAAAAAAAAAAAAAATTGGATTTTTTCTAAGTACAAAATCAAGAGAGGCTAAAAATCACCTCTTTTTCCTTCTCTCGATCAGACACTTAGAAAAAAAACTGAAAAAAAAAAAAAAAAAATTTGGATTTTTTCTAACTACAAAATCGAGAGTGGCTAAAAATCACCTCTTTTTCCTTCTCTCGATCAGACACTTAGAAAAAAAAATGAAAAAAAAAAAAAAAAATTTGGATTTTTTCTAAGTACAAAATCAAGAGAGGCTAAAAATCACCTCTTTTTCCTTCTCTCGATCAGACACTTAGAAAAAAAAATGAAAAAAAAAAAAAAAAAATTGGATTTTTTCTAAGTACAAAATCGAGAGTGGCTAAAAATCACCTCTTTTTCCTTCTCTCGATCAGACACTTAGAAAAAAAACGGAAAAAAAAAAAAAAAAAAAATTGGATTTTTTCTAAGTACAAAATCGAGAGTGGCTAAAAATCACCTCTTTTTCCTTCTCTCGATCAGACACTAAAAAAAAAAAACGGAAAAAAAAAAAAAAAAATTTGGATTTTTTCTAAGTACAAAATCGAGAGTGGCTAAAAATCACCTCTTTTTCCTTCTCTCGATCAGACACTTAGAAAAAAAAATGAAAAAAAAAAAAAAAAATTGGGATTTTTTCTAAGTACAAAATCGAGAGTGGCTAAAAATCACCTCTTTTTCCTTCTCTCGATCAGACACTTAGAAAAAAAACAGAAAAAAAAAAAAAAAAAATTGGATTTTTTCTAAGTAAAAAATCGAGAGAGGCTAAAAATCACCTCTTTTTCCTTCTCTCGATCAGACACTTAGAAAAAAAACGGGAAAAAAAAAAAAAAAAATTGGATTTTTTCTAAGTACAAAATCGAGAGAGGCTAAAAATCACCTCTTTTTCCTTCTCTCGATCAGACACTTAGAAAAAAAACGGAAAAAAAAAAAAAAAAAATTGGATTTTTTCTAAGTACAAAACCGAGAGTGGCTAAAAATCACCTCTTTTTCCTTCTCTCGATCAGACACTTAGAAAAAAAAAAGAAAAAAAAAAAAAAATTGGATTTTTTCTAAGTACAAAATCAAGAGAGGCTAAAAATCACCTCTTTTTCCTTCTCTCGATCAGACACTTAGAAAAAAAAAAGAAAAAAAAAAAAAAAATTGGATTTTTTCTAAGTACAAAATCAAGAGAGGCTAAAAATCACCTCTTTTTCCTTCTCTCGATCAGACACTTAGAAAAAAAACTGAAAAAAAAAAAAAAAAAATTTGGATTTTTTCTAAGTACAAAATCGAGAGTGGCTAAAACTCACCTCTTTTTCCTTCTCTCGATCAGACACTTAGAAAAAAAAAAGAAAAAAAAAAAAAAAATTGGATTTTTTCTAAGTACAAAATCGAGAGAGGCTAAAAATCACCTCTTTTTCCTTCTCTCGATCAGACACTTAGAAAAAAAACGGAAAAAAAAAAAAAAAAAAATTGGATTTTTTCTAAGTACAAAACCGAGAGTGGCTAAAAATCACCTCTTTTTCCTTCTCTCGATCAGACACTTAGAAAAAAAAAAGAAAAAAAAAAAAAAATTGGATTTTTTCTAAGTACAAAATCAAGAGAGGCTAAAAATCACCTCTTTTTCCTTCTCTCGATCAGACACTTAGAAAAAAAAAAGAAAAAAAAAAAAAAATTGGATTTTTTCTAAGTACAAAATCAAGAGAGGCTAAAAATCACCTCTTTTTCCTTCTCTCGATCAGACACTTAGAAAAAAAACTGAAAAAAAAAAAAAAAAAATTTGGATTTTTTCTAAGTACAAAATCGAGAGTGGCTAAAACTCACCTCTTTTTCCTTCTCTCGATCAGACACTTAGAAAAAAAAAAGAAAAAAAAAAAAAAATTGGATTTTTTCTAAGTACAAAATCAAGAGAGGCTAAAAATCACCTCTTTTTCCTTCTCTCGATCAGACACTTAGAAAAAAAACTGGAAAAAAAAAAAAAAAATTTGGATTTTTTCTAAGTACAAAATCGAGAGAGGCTAAAAATCACCTCTTTTTCCTTCTCTCGATCAGACACTTAGAAAAAAAAATGAAAAAAAAAAAATTGGATTTTTTCTAAGTACAAAATCGAGAGTGGCTAAAAATCACCTCTTTTTCCTTCTCTCGATCAGACACTTAGAAAAAAAACGTAAAAAAAAAAAAAAAAAAAATTGGATTTTTTTCTAAGTACAAAATCGAGAGTGGCTAAAAATCACCTCTTTTTCCTTCTCTCGATCAGACACTTAGAAAAAAAACGGAAAAAAAAAAAAAAAAAAATTGGATTTTTTCTAAGTACAAAATCGAAAGTGGCTAAAAATCACCTCTTTTTCCTTCTCTCGATCAGACACTTAGAAAAAAAAAAGAAAAAAAAAAAAAAAAAAATTGGATTTTTTCTAAGTACAAAATCGAGAGTGGCTAAAAATCACCTCTTTTTCCTTCTCTCGATCAGACACTTAGAAAAAAAAAAGAAAAAAAAAAAAAAAATTGGATTTTTTCTAAGTACAAAATCAAGAGAGGCTAAAAATCACCTCTTTTTCCTTCTCTCGATCAGACACTTAGAAAAAAAAAAGAAAAAAAAAAAAAAAATTGGATTTTTTCTAAGTACAAAATCAAGAGAGGCTAAAAATCACCTCTTTTTCCTTCTCTCGATCAGACACTTAGAAAAAAAACTGGAAAAAAAAAAAAAAAATTTGGATTTTTTCTAAGTACAAAATCGAGAGAGGCTAAAAATCACCTCTTTTTCCTTCTCTCGATCAGACACTTAGAAAAAAAAATGAAAAAAAAAAAATTGGATTTTTTCTAAGTACAAAATCGAGAGTGGCTAAAAATCACCTCTTTTTCCTTCTCTCGATCAGACACTTAGAAAAAAAACGTAAAAAAAAAAAAAAAAAAAAATTGGATTTTTTTCTAAGTACAAAATCGAGAGTGGCTAAAAATCACCTCTTTTTCCTTCTCTCGATCAGACACTTAGAAAAAAAACGGAAAAAAAAAATTAAAAAAAATTGGATTTTTTCTAAGTACAAAATCGAAAGTGGCTAAAAATCACCTCTTTTTCCTTCTCTCGATCAGACACTTAGAAAAAAAACGGAAAAAAAAAAATTGGATTTTTTCTAAGTACAAAATCGAGAGTGGCTAAAAATCACCTCTTTTTCCTTCTCTCGATCAGACACTTAGAAAAAAAAAAGAAAAAAAAAAAAAAAATTGGATTTTTTCTAAGTACAAAATCAAGAGAGGCTAAAAATCACCTCTTTTTCCTTCTCTCGATCAGACACTTAGAAAAAAAACGGAAAAAAAAAAGAAAAAATTTGGATTTTTTCTAAGTACAAAATCGAGAGTGGCTAAAAATCACCTCTTTTTCCTTCTCTCAATCAGACACTTAGAAAAAAAAAAGAAAAAAAAAAAAAAAATTTGATTTTTTCTAAGTACAAAATCAAGAGAGGCTAAAAATCACCTCTTTTTCCTTCTCTCGATCAGACACTTAGAAAAAAAACTGAAAAAAAAAAAAAAAAAATTTGGATTTTTTCTAAGTACAAAATCGAGAGTGGCTAAAAATCACCTCTTTTTCCTTCTCTCGATCAGACACTTAGAAAAAAAAAAGAAAAAAAAAAAAAAAAAATTGGATTTTTTTTAAGTACAAAATCAAGAGAGGCTAAAAATCACCTCTTTTTCCTTCTCTCGATCAGACACTTAGAAAAAAAACTGAAAAAAAAAAAAAAAAAATTTGGATTTTTTCTAAGTACAAAATCGAGAGTGGCTAAAAATCACCTCTTTTTCCTTCTCTCGATCAGACACTTAGAAAAATAAATGAAAAAAAAAAAAAAAAAATTTGATTTTTTCTAAGTACAAAATCAAGAGAGGCTAAAAATCACCTCTTTTTCCTTCTCTCGATCAGACACTTAGAAAAAAAACTGGAAAAAAAAAAAAAAAAAATTGGATTTTTTCTAAGTACAAAATCGAGAGAGGCTAAAAATCACCTCTTTTTCCTTCTCTCGATCAGACACTTAGAAAAAAAAAAGAAAAAAAAAAAAAAAAAATTGGATTTTTTCTAAGTACAAAATCGAGAGTGGCTAAAAATCACCTCTTTTTCCTTCTCTCGATCAGACACTTAGAAAAAAAACGGAAAAAAAAAAAAAAAAAAAATTGGATTTTTTCTAAGTACAAAATCGAGAGTGGCTAAAAATCACCTCTTTTTCCTTCTCTCGATCAGACACTTAGAAAAAAAACGGAAAAAAAAAATATATATATTGGATTTTTTCTAAGTACAAAATCGAGAGTGGCTAAAAATCACCTCTTTTTCCTTCTCTCGATCAGACACTTAGAAAAAAAAAAGAAAAAAAAAAAAAAAAAATTGGATTTTTTCTAAGTACAAAATCAAGAGAGGCTAAAAATCACCTCTTTTTCCTTCTCTCGATCAGACACTTAGAAAAAAAACGGGAAAAAAAAAAAAAAAATTGGGATTTTTTCTAAGTACAAAATCGAGAGTGGCTAAAAATCACCTCTTTTTCCTTCTCTCGATCAGACACTTAGAAAAAAAAAATGAAAAAAAAAAAAAAAAATTGGATTTTTTCTAAGTACAAAATCAAGAGAGGCTAAAAATCACCTCTTTTTCCTTCTCTCGATCAGACACTTAGAAAAAAAACTGAAAAAAAAAAAAAAAAAATTTGGATTTTTTCTAACTACAAAATCGAGAGTGGCTAAAAATCACCTCTTTTTCCTTCTCTCGATCAGACACTAAAAAAAAAAAAACGGAAAAAAAAAAAAAAAAATTTGGATTTTTTCTAAGTACAAAATCGAGAGTGGCTAAAAATCACCTCTTTTTCCTTCTCTCGATCAGACACTTAGAAAAAAAAATGAAAAAAAAAAAAAAAATTGGGATTTTTTCTAAGTACAAAATCGAGAGTGGCTAAAAATCACCTCTTTTTCCTTCTCTCGATCAGACACTTAGAAAAAAAACAGAAAAAAAAAAAAAAAAATTGGATTTTTTCTAAGTAAAAAATCGAGAGAGGCTAAAAATCACCTCTTTTTCCTTCTCTCGATCAGACACTTAGAAAAAAAACGGGAAAAAAAAAAAAAAAAAATTGGATTTTTTCTAAGTACAAAATCGAGAGTGGCTAAAAATCACCTCTTTTTCCTTCTCTCGATCAGACACTTAGAAAAAAAACGGAAAAAAAAAAAAAAAAAAATTGGATTTTTTCTAAGTACAAAATCGAGAGAGGCTAAAAATCACCTCTTTTTCCTTCTCTCGATCAGACACTTAGAAAAAAAACGGAAAAAAAAAAAAAAAAAAATTGGATTTTTTCTAAGTACAAAACCGAGAGTGGCTAAAAATCACCTCTTTTTCCTTCTCTCGATCAGACACTTAGAAAAAAAAAAGAAAAAAAAAAAAAAAATTGGATTTTTTCTAAGTACAAAATCAAGAGAGGCTAAAAATCACCTCTTTTTCCTTCTCTCGATCAGACACTTAGAAAAAAAACGGAAAAAAAAAAAAAAAAATTGGATTTTTTCTAAGTACAAAATCGAGAGTGGCTAAAAATCACCTCTTTTTCCTTCTCTCGATCAGACACTTAGAAAAAAAACGGAAAAAAAAAAAAAAAAAAAATGGATTTTTTCTAAGTACAAAATCGAGAGTGGCTAAAAATCACCTCTTTTTCCTTCTCTCGATCAGACACTTAGAAAAAAAAAAGAAAAAAAAAAAAAAAATTGGATTTTTTCTAAGTACAAAATCAAGAGAGGCTAAAAATCACCTCTTTTTCCTTCTCTCGATCAGACACTTAGAAAAAAAACGGAAAAAAAAAAAAAAAAAATTGGATTTTTTCTAAGTACAAAACCGAGAGTGGCTAAAAATCACCTCTTTTTCCTTCTCTCGATCAGACACTTAGAAAAAAAAAAAAAAAAAAAAAAAAAAAAATTGGATTTTTTCTAAGTACAAAATCAAGAGAGGCTAAAAATCACCTCTTTTTCCTTCTCTCGATCAGACACTTAGAAAAAAAACGGAAAAAAAAAAAAAAAAAATTGGATTTTTTCTAAGTACAAAATCGAGAGTGGCTAAAAATCACCTCTTTTTCCTTCTCTCGATCAGACACTTAGAAAAAAAACGGAAAAAAAAAAAAAAAATTGGATTTTTTCTAAGTACAAAATCGAGAGTGGCTAAAAATCACCTCTTTTTCCTTCTCTCGATCAGACACTTAGAAAAAAAAAAGAAAAAAAAAAAAAAATTGGATTTTTTCTAAGTACAAAATCAAGAGAGGCTAAAAATCACCTCTTTTTCCTTCTCTCGATCAGACACTTAGAAAAAAAACGGAAAAAAAAAAAAAAAAAATTTGATTTTTTCTAAGTACAAAATCGAGAGTGGCTAAAAATCACCTCTTTTTCCTTCTCTCAATCAGACACTTAGAAAAAAAACGGAAAAAAAAAAAAAAAAAATTGGATTTTTTCTAAGTACAAAACCGAGAGTGGCTAAAAATCACCTCTTTTTCCTTCTCTCGATCAGACACTTAGAAAAAAAAAAGAAAAAAAAAAAAAAAATTGGATTTTTTCTAAGTACAAAATCAAGAGAGGCTAAAAATCACCTCTTTTTCCTTCTCTCAATCAGACACTTAGAAAAAAAACGGGAAAAAAAAAAAAAAAAATTGGATTTTTTCTAAGTACAAAACCGAGAGTGGCTAAAAATCACCTCTTTTTCCTTCTCTCGATCAGACACTTAGAAAAAAAAAAGAAAAAAAAAAAAAAATTGGATTTTTTCTAAGTACAAAATCGAGAGTGGCTAAAAATCACCTCTTTTTCCTTCTCTCGATCAGACACTTAGAAAAAAAAATGAAAAAAAAAAAAAAAAAATTGGATTTTTTCTAAGTACAAAATCAAGAGAGGCTAAAAATCACCTCTTTTTCCTTCTCTCGATCAGACACTTAGAAAAAAAACTGAAAAAAAAAAAAAAAAAAATTGGATTTTTTCTAAGTACAAAATCGAGAGAGGCTAAAAATCACCTCTTTTTCCTTCTCTCGATCAGACACTTAGAAAAAAAAATGAAAAAAAAAAAAAAAAATTTGGATTTTTTCTAAGTACAAAATCGAGAGTGGCTAAAAATCACCTCTTTTTCCTTCTCTCGATCAGACACTTAGAAAAAAAACGGAAAAAAAAAAAAAAAAAAAATCAGATTTTTTCTAAGTACAAAATCGAGAGTGGCTAAAAATCACCTCTTTTTCCTTCTCTCGATCAGACACTTAGAAAAAAAACGGAAAAAAAAAAAAAAAAATTTGGATTTTTTCTAAGTACAAAATCGAGAGTGGCTAAAAATCACCTCTTTTTCCTTCTCTCGATCAGACACTTAGAAAAAAAAATGAAAAAAAAAAAAAAAAAATTTGGATTTTTTCTAAGTACAAAATCGAGAGAGGCTAAAAATCACCTCTTTTTCCTTCTCTCGATCAGACACTTAGAAAAAAAACGGAAAAAAAAAATAAAAATAATTTGGATTTTTTCTAAGTACAAAATCGAGAGAGGCTAAAAATCACCTCTTTTTCCTTCTCTCGATCAGACACTTAGAAAAAAAACGGAAAAAAAAAAAAAAAAAATTTGGATTTTTTCTAAGTACAAAATCGAGAGAGGCTAAAAATCACCTCTTTTTCCTTCTCTCGATCAGACACTTAGAAAAAAAACGGAAAAAAAAAAAAAAAAAAATTGGATTTTTTCTAAGTACAAAATCGAGAGTGGCTAAAAATCACCTCTTTTTCCTTCTCTCGATCAGACACTTAGAAAAAAAAAAAAAAATTGGATTTTTTCTAAGTACAAAATCTAGAGAGGCTAAAAATCACCTCTTTTTCCTTCTCTCGATCAGACACTTAGAAAAAAAACGGAAAAAAAAAAGAAAAAATTTGGATTTTTTCTAAGTACAAAATCGAGAGTGGCTAAAAATCACCTCTTTTTCCTTCTCTCGATCAGACACTTAGAAAAAAAAAAGAAAAAAAAAAAAAAAAATTTGATTTTTTCTAAGTACAAAATCAAGAGAGGCTAAAAATCACCTCTTTTTCCTTCTCTCGATCAGACACTTAGAAAAAAAACTGAAAAAAAAAAAAAAAAATTTGGATTTTTTCTAAGTACAAAATCGAGAGTGGCTAAAAATCACCTCTTTTTCCTTCTCTCGATCAGACACTTAGAAAAAAAAAAGAAAAAAAAAAAAAAAATTGGATTTTTTTTAAGTACAAAATCAAGAGAGGCTAAAAATCACCTCTTTTTCCTTCTCTCGATCAGACACTTAGAAAAAAAACTGAAAAAAAAAAAAAAAAATTTGGATTTTTTCTAAGTACAAAATCGAGAGTGGCTAAAAATCACCTCTTTTTCCTTCTCTCGATCAGACACTTAGAAAAATAAATGAAAAAAAAAAAAAAAAAATTTGATTTTTTCTAAGTACAAAATCAAGAGAGGCTAAAAATCACCTCTTTTTCCTTCTCTCGATCAGACACTTAGAAAAAAAACTGGAAAAAAAAAAAAAAAAAATTGGATTTTTTCTAAGTACAAAATCGAGAGAGGCTAAAAATCACCTCTTTTTCCTTCTCTAAATCAGACACTTAGAAAAAAAAAAGAAAAAAAAAAAAAAAAAATTGGATTTTTTCTAAGTACAAAATCGAGAGTGGCTAAAAATCACCTCTTTTTCCTTCTCTCGATCAGACACTTAGAAAAAAAACGGAAAAAAAAAAAAAAAAAAATTGGATTTTTTCTAAGTACAAAATCGAGAGTGGCTAAAAATCACCTCTTTTTCCTTCTCTCGATCAGACACTTAGAAAAAAAACGGAAAAAAAAAAAAAAAAATATTGGATTTTTTCTAAGTACAAAATCGAGAGTGGCTAAAAATCACCTCTTTTTCCTTCTCTCGATCAGACACTTAGAAAAAAAACGGAAAAAAAAAAAAAAAAAATTGGATTTTTTCTAAGTACAAAATCGAGAGTGGCTAAAAATCACCTCTTTTTCCTTCTCTCGATCAGACACTTAGAAAAAAAAAAGAAAAAAAAAAAAAAATTGGATTTTTTCTAAGTACAAAATCAAGAGAGGCTAAAAATCACCTCTTTTTCCTTCTCTCGATCAGACACTTAGAAAAAAAACGGAAAAAAAAAAGAAAAAATTTGGATTTTTTCTAAGTACAAAATCGAGAGTGGCTAAAAATCACCTCTTTTTCCTTCTCTCGATCAGACACTTAGAAAAAAAAAAGAAAAAAAAAAAAAAAAATTTGATTTTTTCTAAGTACAAAATCAAGAGAGGCTAAAAATCACCTCTTTTTCCTTCTCTCGATCAGACACTTAGAAAAAAAACTGAAAAAAAAAAAAAAAAATTTGGATTTTTTCTAAGTACAAAATCGAGAGTGGCTAAAAATCACCTCTTTTTCCTTCTCTCGATCAGACACTTAGAAAAAAAAAAGAAAAAAAAAAAAAAAAAATTGGATTTTTTTTAAGTACAAAATCAAGAGAGGCTAAAAATCACCTCTTTTTCCTTCTCTCGATCAGACACTTAGAAAAAAAACTGAAAAAAAAAAAAAAAAAATTTGGATTTTTTCTAAGTACAAAATCGAGAGTGGCTAAAAATCACCTCTTTTTCCTTCTCTCGATCAGACACTTAGAAAAATAAATGAAAAAAAAAAAAAAAAAATTTGATTTTTTCTAAGTACAAAATCAAGAGAGGCTAAAAATCACCTCTTTTTCCTTCTCTCGATCAGACACTTAGAAAAAAAACTGGAAAAAAAAAAAAAAAAAATTGGATTTTTTCTAAGTACAAAATCGAGAGAGGCTAAAAATCACCTCTTTTTCCTTCTCTAAATCAGACACTTAGAAAAAAAAAAGAAAAAAAAAAAAAAAAATTGGATTTTTTCTAAGTACAAAATCGAGAGTGGCTAAAAATCACCTCTTTTTCCTTCTCTCGATCAGACACTTAGAAAAAAAACGGAAAAAAAAAAAAAAAAAAAATTGGATTTTTTCTAAGTACAAAATCGAGAGTGGCTACAAATCACCTCTTTTTCCTTCTTCACCTCTTTTTCCTTCTCTCGATCAGACACTTAGAAAAAAAACGGAAAAAAAAAAATAATAATTTGGATTTTTTCTAAGTACAAAATCGAGAGAGGCTAAAAATCACCTCTTTTTCCTTCTCTCGATCAGACACTTAGAAAAAAAACGGAAAAAAAAAAAAAAAAAAATTGGATTTTTTCTAAGTACAAAATCGAGAGTGGCTAAAAATCACCTCTTTTTCCTTCTCTCGATCAGACACTTAGAAAAAAAAATGAAAAAAAAAAAAAAAATTGGATTTTTTCTAAGTACAAAATCGAGAGTGGCTAAAATCACCTCTTTTTCCTTCTCTCGATCAGACACTTAGAAAAAAAAATGAAAAAAAAAAAAAAAAAATTGGATTTTTTCTAAGTACAAAATCAAGAGAGGCTAAAAATCACCTCTTTTTCCTTCTCTCGATCAGACACTTAGAAAAAAAATGAAAAAAAAAAAAAAAAAATTGGATTTTTTCTAAGTACAAAATCGAGAGTGGCTAAAAATCACCTCTTTTTCCTTCTCTCGATCAGACACTTAGAAAAAAAACGGAAAAAAAAAAAAAAAAAAAAATTGGATTTTTTCTAAGTACAAAATCGAGAGTGGCTAAAAATCACCTCTTTTTCCTTCTCTCGATCAGACACTAAAAAAAAAAACGGAAAAAAAAAAAAAAAAATTTGGATTTTTTCTAAGTACAAAATCGAGAGTGGCTATAAATCACCTCTTTTTCCTTCTCTCGATCAGACACTTAGAAAAAAAAATGAAAAAAAAAAAAAAAAAATTGGGATTTTTTCTAAGTACAAAATCGAGAGTGGCTAAAAATCACCTCTTTTTCCTTCTCTCGATCAGACACTTAGAAAAAAAACAGAAAAAAAAAAAAAAAAAATTGGATTTTTTCTAAGTACAAAATCGAGAGTGGCTAAAAATCACCTCTTTTTCCTTCTCTCGATCAGACACTTAGAAAAAAAAAAGAAAAAAAAAAAAAAAAATTGGATTTTTTCTAAGTACAAAATCAAGAGAGGCTAAAAATCACCTCTTTTTCCTTCTCTCGATCAGACACTTAGAAAAAAAACGGAAAAAAAAATATATATATTTGGATTTTTTCTAAGTACAAAATCGAGAGTGGCTAAAAATCACCTCTTTTTCCTTCTCTCGATCAGACACTTAGAAAAAAAACGGAAAAAAAAAAATAATAATTTGGATTTTTTCTAAGTACAAAATCGAGAGAGGCTAAAATCACCTCTTTTTCCTTCTCTCGATCAGACACTTAGAAAAAAAACGGAAAAAAAAAAAAAAAAAAATTGGATTTTTTCTAAGTACAAAATCGAGAGTGGCTAAAAATCACCTCTTTTTCCTTCTCTCGATCAGACACTTAGAAAAAAAAATGAAAAAAAAAAAAAAAAATTGGATTTTTTCTAAGTACAAAATCGAGAGTGGCTAAAAATCACCTCTTTTCCTTCTCTCGATCAGACACTTAGAAAAAAAACGGAAAAAAAAAAAAAAAAAATTGGATTTTTTCTAAGTACAAAATCGAGAGAGGCTAAAAATCACCTCTTTTTCCTTCTCTCGATCAGACACTTAGAAAAAAAACGGAAAAAAAAAAAAAAAAAATTGGATTTTTTCTAAGTACAAAATCGAGAGTGGCTAAAAATCACCTCTTTTTCCTTCTCTCGATCAGACACTTAGAAAAAAAAAAGAAAAAAAAAAAAAAAAAATTGGATTTTTTCTAAGTACAAAATCAAGAGAGGCTAAAAATCACCTCTTTTTCCTTCTCTCGATCAGACACTTAGAAAAAAAACGGAAAAAAAAAAAAAAAAATTTGGATTTTTTCTAAGTACAAAATAGAGAGTGGCTAAAAATCACCTCTTTTTCCTTCTCTCGATCAGACACTTAGAAAAAAAAAGAAAAAAAAAAAAAAAAATTGGATTTTTTCTAAGTACAAAATCAAGAGAGGCTAAAAATCACCTCTTTTTCCTTCTCTCGATCAGACACTTAGAAAAAAAACTGAAAAAAAAAAAAAAAAAATTTGGATTTTTTCTAAGTACAAAATCGAGAGTGGCTAAAAATCACCTCTTTTTCCTTCTCTCGATCAGACACTTAGAAAAAAAAATGAAAAAAAAAAAAAAAAATTGGATTTTTTCTAAGTACAAAATCAAGAGAGGCTAAAAATCACCTCTTTTTCCTTCTCTCGATCAGACACTTAGAAAAAAAACTGGAAAAAAAAAAAAAAAATTTGGATTTTTTCTAAGTACAAATCGAGAGAGGCTAAAAATCACCTCTTTTTCCTTCTCTCGATCAGACACTTAGAAAAAAAAATGAAAAAAAAAAAAAAAAATTGGATTTTTTCTAAGTACAAAATCGAGAGTGGCTAAAAATCACCTCTTTTTCCTTCTCTCGATCAGACACTTAGAAAAAAAACGGAAAAAAAAAAAAAAAAAAAATTTGGATTTTTTCTAAGTACAAAATCGAGAGTGGCTAAAAATCACCTCTTTTTCCTTCTCTCGATCAGACACTTAGAAAAAAACGGAAAAAAAAAAAAAAAAAATTGATTTTTTCTAAGTACAAAATCGAGAGTGGCTAAAAATCACCTCTTTTTCCTTCTCTCGATCAGACACTTAGAAAAAAAAAAGAAAAAAAAAAAAAAAATTGGATTTTTTCTAAGTACAAAATCAAGAGAGGCTAAAAATCACCTCTTTTTCCTTCTCTCGATCAGACACTTAGAAAAAAAACGGAAAAAAAAAATAAAAAAATTGGATTTTTTCTAAGTACAAAATCGAGAGTGGCTAAAAATCACCTCTTTTTCCTTCTCTCGATCAGACACTTAGAAAAAAAAAGAAAAAAAAAAAAAAATTGGATTTTTTCTAAGTACAAAATCAAGAGAGGCTAAAAATCACCTCTTTTTCCTTCTCTCGATCAGACACTTAGAAAAAAAATGGAAAAAAAAAAGAAAAAATTTGGATTTTTTCTAAGTACAAAATCGAGAGTGGATAAAAATCACCTCTTTTTCCTTCTCTCGATCAGACACTTAGAAAAAAAAAGAAAAAAAAAAAAAAATTTGATTTTTTCTAAGTACAAAATCAAGAGAGGCTAAAAATCACCTCTTTTTCCTTCTCTCGATCAGACACTTAGAAAAAAAACTGAAAAAAAAAAAAAAAAATTTGGATTTTTTCTAAGTACAAAATCGAGAGTGGCTAAAAATCACCTCTTTTTCCTTCTCTCGATCAGACACTTAGAAAAAAAAAAGAAAAAAAAAAAAAAAAATTGGATTTTTTTTAAGTACAAAATCAAGAGAGGCTAAAAATCACCTCTTTTTCCTTCTCTCGATCAGACACTTAGAAAAAAAACTGAAAAAAAAAAAAAAAATTTGGATTTTTTCTAAGTACAAAATCGAGAGTGGCTAAAAATCACCTCTTTTTCCTTCTCTCGATCAGACACTTAGAAAAAAAACTGAAAAAAAAAAAAAAAAATTTGGATTTTTTCTAAGTACAAAATCGAGAGTGGCTAAAAATCACCTCTTTTTCCTTCTCTCGATCAGACACTTAGAAAAATAAATGTAAAAAAAAAAAAAAAAAAATTGATTTTTTCTAAGTACAAAATCAAGAGAGGCTAAAAATCACCTCTTTTTCCTTCTCTCGATCAGACACTTAGAAAAAAAACTGGAAAAAAAAAAAAAAAAAATTAGATTTTTTCTAAGTACAAAATCGAGAGTGGCTAAAAATCACCTCTTTTTCCTTCTCTCGATCAGACACTTAGAAAAAAAACGGAAAAAAAAAAAAAAAAAAAATTGGATTTTTTCTAAGTACAAAATCGAGAGTGGCTAAAAATCACCTCTTTTTCCTTCTCTCGATCAGACACTTAGAAAAAAAACGGAAAAAAAAAAAAAAAAATATTGGATTTTTTCTAAGTACAAAATCGAGAGTGGCTAAAAATCACCTCTTTTTCCTTCTCTCGATCAGACACTTAGAAAAAAAAAGAAAAAAAAAAAAAAAAATTGGATTTTTTCTAAGTACAAAATCAAGAGAGGCTAAACATCACCTCTTTTTCCTTCTCTCGATCAGACACTTAGAAAAAAAACGGAAAAAAAAAAAAAAAATTTGGATTTTTTCTAAGTACAAAATCGAGAGTGGCTAAAAATCACCTCTTTTTCCTTCTCTCGATCAGACACTTAGAAAAAAAACGGAAAAAAAAAAAAAAAAATTGGATTTTTTCTAAGTACAAAATCGAGAGTGGCTAAAAATCACCTCTTTTTCCTTCTCTCGATCAGACACTTAGAAAAAAAAATGAAAAAAAAAAAAAAAAATTTGATTTTTTCTAAGTACAAAATCAAGAGAGGCTAAAAATCACCTCTTTTTCCTTCTCTCGATCAGACACTTAGAAAAAAAACTGAAAAAAAAAAAAAAAAATTTGGATTTTTTCTAACTACAAAATCGAGAGTGGCTAAAAATCACCTCTTTTTCCTTCTCTCGATCAGACACTTAGAAAAAAAATGAAAAAAAAAAAAAAAAATTGGATTTTTTCTAAGTACAAAATCCAGAGTGGCTAAAAATCACCTCTTTTTCCTTCTCTCGATCAGACACTTAGAAAAAAAACGGAAAAAAAAAAAAAAAAAAATTGGATTTTTTCTAAGTACAAAATCGAGAGTGGCTAAAAATCACCTCTTTTTCCTTCTCTCGATCAGACACTAAAAAAAAAAAACGGAAAAAAAAAAAAAAAAATTTGGATTTTTTCTAAGTACAAAATCGAGAGTGGCTAAAAATCACCTCTTTTTCCTTCTCTCGATCAGACACTTAGGAAAAAAAATGAAAAAAAAAAAAAAAAAATTGGGATTTTTTCTAAGTACAAAATCGAGAGTGGCTAAAAATCACCTCTTTTTCCTTCTCTCGATCAGACACTTAGAAAAAAAACAGAAAAAAAAAAAAAAATAATTGGATTTTTTCTAAGTAAAAAATCGAGAGAGGCTAAAAATCACCTCTTTTTCCTTCTCTCGATCAGACACTTAGAAAAAAAACGGGAAAAAAAAAAAAAAAAAATTGGATTTTTTCTAAGTACAAAATCGAGAGTGGCTAAAAATCACCTCTTTTTCCTTCTCTCGATCAGACACTTAGAAAAAAAACGGAAAAAAAAAAAAAAAAAAATTGGATTTTTTCTAAGTACAAAATCGAGAGAGGCTAAAAATCACCTCTTTTTCCTTCTCTCGATCAGACACTTAGAAAAAAAACGGAAAAAAAAAAAAAAAAAAATTGGATTTTTTCTAAGTACAAAACCGAGAGTGGCTAAAAATCACCTCTTTTTCCTTCTCTCGATCAGACACTTAGAAAAAAAAAAGAAAAAAAAAAAAAAAAATTGGATTTTTTCTAAGTACAAAATCAAGAGAGGCTAAAAATCACCTCTTTTTCCTTCTCTCGATCAGACACTTAGAAAAAAAACGGAAAAAAAAAAAAAAAAAATTGGATTTTTTCTAAGTACAAAATCGAGAGTGGCTAAAAATCACCTCTTTTTCCTTCTCTCGATCAGACACTTAGAAAAAAAACGGAAAAAAAAAAAAAAAAAATTGGATTTTTTCTAAGTACAAAATCGAGAGTGGCTAAAAATCACCTCTTTTTCCTTCTCTCGATCAGACACTTAGAAAAAAAAAAGAAAAAAAAAAAAAAAAATTGGATTTTTTCTAAGTACAAAATCAAGAGAGGCTAAAAATCACCTCTTTTTCCTTCTCTCGATCAGACACTTAGAAAAAAAAAAGAAAAAAAAAAAAAAAAATTGGATTTTTTCTAAGTACAAAATCAAGAGAGGCTAAAAATCACCTCTTTTTCCTTCTCTCGATCAGACACTTAGAAAAAAAACGGAAAAAAAATAAAAAAAAATTGGATTTTTTCTAAGTACAAAATCGAGAGTGGCTAAAAATCACCTCTTTTTCCTTCTCTCGATCAGACACTTAGAAAAAAAAAAGAAAAAAAAAAAAAAAAAATTGGATTTTTTCTAAGTACAAAATCAAGAGAGGCTAAAAATCACCTCTTTTTCCTTCTCTCGATCAGACACTTAGAAAAAAAACGGAAAAAAAAAAAAAAAAAATTGGATTTTTTCTAAGTACAAAATCGAGAGTGGCTAAAAATCACCTCTTTTTCCTTCTCTCGATCAGACACTTAGAAAAAAAACGGAAAAAAAAAAAAAAAAAATTGGATTTTTTCTAAGTACAAAATCGAGAGTGGCTAAAAATCACCTCTTTTTCCTTCTCTCGATCAGACACTTAGAAAAAAAAAGAAAAAAAAAAAAAAAATTGGATTTTTTCTAAGTACAAAATCAAGAGAGGCTAAAAATCACCTCTTTTTCCTTCTCTCGATCAGACACTTAGAAAAAAAAAAGAAAAAAAAAAAAAAAATTGGATTTTTTCTAAGTACAAAATCAAGAGAGGCTAAAAATCACCTCTTTTTCCTTCTCTCGATCAGACACTTAGAAAAAAAACGGAAAAAAAAAAAAAAAAAATTGGATTTTTTCTAAGTACAAAATCGAGAGTGGCTAAAAATCACCTCTTTTTCCTTCTCTCGATCAGACACTTAGAAAAAAAAAGAAAAAAAAAAAAAAAAATTGGATTTTTTCTAAGTACAAAATCAAGAGAGGCTAAAAATCACCTCTTTTTCCTTCTCTCGATCAGACACTTAGAAAAAAAACGGAAAAAAAATATATATATTTGGATTTTTTCTAAGTACAAAATCGAGAGTGGCTAAAAATCACCTCTTTTTCCTTCTCTCGATCAGACACTTAGAAAAAAAACGGAAAAAAAAAAATAATAATTTGGATTTTTTCTAAGTACAAAATCGAGAGAGGCTAAAAATCACCTCTTTTTCCTTCTCTCGATCAGACACTTAGAAAAAAAACGGAAAAAAAAAAAAAAAAAATTGGATTTTTTCTAAGTACAAAATCGAGAGTGGCTAAAAATCACCTCTTTTTCCTTCTCTCGATCAGACACTTAGAAAAAAAAATGAAAAAAAAAAAAAAAAATTGGATTTTTTCTAAGTACAAAATCGAGAGTGGCTAAAAATCACCTCTTTTTCCTTCTCTCGATCAGACACTTAGAAAAAAAACGGAAAAAAAAAAAAAAAAATTTGGATTTTTTCTAAGTACAAAATCGAGAGAGGCTAAAAATCACCTCTTTTTCCTTCTCTCGATCAGACACTTAGAAAAAAAACGGAAAAAAAAAAAAAAAAAAATTGGATTTTTTCTAAGTACAAAATCGAGAGTGGCTAAAAATCACCTCTTTTTCCTTCTCTCGATCAGACACTTAGAAAAAAAAAAGAAAAAAAAAAAAAAAAAATTGGATTTTTTCTAAGTACAAAATCAAGAGAGGCTAAAAATCACCTCTTTTTCCTTCTCTCGATCAGACACTTAGAAAAAAAACGGAAAAAAAAAAAAAAAAATTTGGATTTTTTCTAAGTACAAAATCGAGAGTGGCTAAAAATCACCTCTTTTTCCTTCTCTCGATCAGACACTTAGAAAAAAAAAAGAAAAAAAAAAAAAAAAATTGGATTTTTTCTAAGTACAAAATCAAGAGAGGCTAAAAATCACCTCTTTTTCCTTCTCTCGATCAGACACTTAGAAAAAAAACTGAAAAAAAAAAAAAAAAAATTTGGATTTTTTCTAAGTACAAAATCGAGAGTGGCTAAAAATCACCTCTTTTTCCTTCTCTCGATCAGACACTTAGAAAAAAAAATGAAAAAAAAAAAAAAAAAATTGGATTTTTTCTAAGTACAAAATCAAGAGAGGCTAAAAATCACCTCTTTTTCCTTCTCTCGATCAGACACTTAGAAAAAAAACTGGAAAAAAAAAAAAAAAAATTTGGATTTTTTCTAAGTACAAAATCGAGAGAGGCTAAAAATCACCTCTTTTTCCTTCTCTCGATCAGACACTTAGAAAAAAAAATGAAAAAAAAAAAAAAAAAATTGGATTTTTTCTAAGTACAAAATCGAGAGTGGCTAAAAATCACCTCTTTTTCCTTCTCTCGATCAGACACTTAGAAAAAAAACGGAAAAAAAAAAAAAAAAAAAATTTGGATTTTTTCTAAGTACAAAATCGAGAGTGGCTAAAAATCACCTCTTTTTCCTTCTCTCGATCAGACACTTAGAAAAAAAACGGAAAAAAAAAAAAAAAAAAATTGGATTTTTTCTAAGTACAAAATCGAGAGTGGCTAAAAATCACCTCTTTTTCCTTCTCTCGATCAGACACTTAGAAAAAAAAAAGAAAAAAAAAAAAAAAATTGGATTTTTTCTAAGTACAAAATCAAGAGAGGCTAAAAATCACCTCTTTTTCCTTCTCTCGATCAGACACTTAGAAAAAAAACGGAAAAAAAAAAAAAAAAAATTGGATTTTTTCTAAGTACAAAATCGAGAGTGGCTAAAAATCACCTCTTTTTCCTTCTCTCGATCAGACACTTAGAAAAAAAAAAGAAAAAAAAAAAAAAATTGGATTTTTTCTAAGTACAAAATCAAGAGAGGCTAAAAATCACCTCTTTTTCCTTCTCTCGATCAGACACTTAGAAAAAAAACGGAAAAAAAAAAGAAAAAATTTGGATTTTTTCTAAGTACAAAATCGAGAGTGGATAAAAATCACCTCTTTTTCCTTCTCTCGATCAGACACTTAGAAAAAAAAAAGAAAAAAAAAAAAAAAAAATTTGATTTTTTCTAAGTACAAAATCAAGAGAGGCTAAAAATCACCTCTTTTTCCTTCTCTCGATCAGACACTTAGAAAAAAAACTGAAAAAAAAAAATAAAAAATTTGGATTTTTTCTAAGTACAAAATCGAGAGTGGCTAAAAATCACCTCTTTTTCCTTCTCTCGATCAGACACTTAGAAAAAAAAAAGAAAAAAAAAAAAAAAAAATTGGATTTTTTTTAAGTACAAAATCAAGAGAGGCTAAAAATCACCTCTTTTTCCTTCTCTCGATCAGACACTTAGAAAAAAAACTGAAAAAAAAAAAAAAATAATTTGGATTTTTTCTAAGTACAAAATCGAGAGTGGCTAAAAATCACCTCTTTTTCCTTCTCTCGATCAGACACTTAGAAAAAAAAAAGAAAAAAAAAAAAAAAAAATTGGATTTTTTTTAAGTACAAAATCAAGAGAGGCTAAAAATCACCTCTTTTTCCTTCTCTCGATCAGACACTTAGAAAAAAAACTGAAAAAAAAAAAAAAAAAATTTGGATTTTTTCTAAGTACAAAATCGAGAGTGGCTAAAAATCACCTCTTTTTCCTTCTCTCGATCAGACACTTAGAAAAATAAATGTAAAAAAAAAAAAAAAAAATTGATTTTTTCTAAGTACAAAATCAAGAGAGGCTAAAAATCACCTCTTTTTCCTTCTCTCGATCAGACACTTAGAAAAAAAACTGGAAAAAAAAAAAAAAAAAATTAGATTTTTTCTAAGTACAAAATCGAGAGAGGCTAAAAATCACCTCTTTTTCCTTCTCTCGATCAGACACTTAGAAAAAAAAATGAAAAAAAAAACAAAAAAATTGGATTTTTTCTAAGTACAAAATCGAGAGTGGCTAAAAATCACCTCTTTTTCCTTCTCTCGATCAGACACTTAGAAAAAAAACGGAAAAAAAAAAAAAAAAAAAATTGGAATTTTTCTAAGTACAAAATCGAGAGTGGCTAAAAATCACCTCTTTTTCCTTCTCTCGATCAGACACTTAGAAAAAAAACGGAAAAAAAAAAAAAAAAATATTGGATTTTTTCTAAGTACAAAATCGAGAGTGGCTAAAAATCACCTCTTTTTCCTTCTCTCGATCAGACACTTAGAAAAAAAAAAGAAAAAAAAAAAAAAAAATTGGATTTTTTCTAAGTACAAAATCAAGAGAGGCTAAACATCACCTCTTTTTCCTTCTCTCGATCAGACACTTAGAAAAAAAACGGAAAAAAAAAAAAAAAAATTTGGATTTTTTCTAAGTACAAAATCGAGAGTGGCTAAAAATCACCTCTTTTTCCTTCTCTCGATCAGACACTTTGAAAAAAAACGGGAAAAAAAAAAAAAAAAATTGGATTTTTTCTAAGTACAAAATCGAGAGTGGCTAAAAATCACCTCTTTTTCCTTCTCTCGATCAGACACTTAGAAAAAAAAATGAAAAAAAAAAAAAAAAATTGGATTTTTTCTAAGTACAAAATCAAGAGAGGCTAAAAATCACCTCTTTTTCCTTCTCTCGATCAGACACTTAGAAAAAAAACTGAAAAAAAAAAAAAAAAAATTTGGATTTTTTCTAACTACAAAATCGAGAGTGGCTAAAAATCACCTCTTTTTCCTTCTCTCGATCAGACACTTAGAAAAAAAAAATGAAAAAAAAAAAAAAAAAATTGGATTTTTTCTAAGTACAAAATCCAGAGTGGCTAAAAATCACCTCTTTTTCCTTCTCTCGATCAGACACTTAGAAAAAAAACGGAAAAAAAAAAAAAAAAAAAATTGGATTTTTTCTAAGTACAAAATCGAGAGTGGCTAAAAATCACCTCTTTTTCCTTCTCTCGATCAGACACTAAAAAAAAAAAACGGAAAAAAAAAAAAAAAAATTTGGATTTTTTCTAAGTACAAAATCGAGAGTGGCTAAAAATCACCTCTTTTTCCTTCTCTCGATCAGACACTTAGGAAAAAAAATGAAAAAAAAAAAAAAAAAATTGGGATTTTTTCTAAGTACAAAATCGAGAGTGGCTAAAAATCACCTCTTTTTCCTTCTCTCGATCAGACACTTAGAAAAAAAACAGAAAAAAAAAAATAAAAAATTGGATTTTTTCTAAGTAAAAAATCGAGAGAGGCTAAAAATCACCTCTTTTTCCTTCTCTCGATCAGACACTTAGAAAAAAAACGGGAAAAAAAAAAAAAAAAAATTGGATTTTTTCTAAGTACAAAATCGAGAGTGGCTAAAAATCACCTCTTTTTCCTTCTCTCGATCAGACACTTAGAAAAAAAACGGAAAAAAAAAAAAAAAAAAATTGGATTTTTTCTAAGTACAAAATCGAGAGAGGCTAAAAATCACCTCTTTTTCCTTCTCTCGATCAGACACTTAGAAAAAAAACGGAAAAAAAAAAAAAAAAAAATTGGATTTTTTCTAAGTACAAAACCGAGAGTGGCTAAAAATCACCTCTTTTTCCTTCTCTCGATCAGACACTTAGAAAAAAAACGGAAAAAAAAAAAAAAAAAAATTGGATTTTTTCTAAGTACAAAATCGAGAGTGGCTAAAAATCACCTCTTTTTCCTTCTCTCGATCAGACACTTAGAAAAAAAAAAGAAAAAAAAAAAAAAAAATTGGATTTTTTCTAAGTACAAAATCAAGAGAGGCTAAAAATCACCTCTTTTTCCTTCTCTCGATCAGACACTTAGAAAAAAAACGGAAAAAAAAAAATATATATTTGGATTTTTTCTAAGTACAAAATCGAGAGTGGCTAAAAATCACCTCTTTTTCCTTCTCTCGATCAGACACTTAGAAAAAAAACGGAAAAAAAAAAAATAATAATTTGGATTTTTTCTAAGTACAAAATCGAGAGAGGCTAAAAATCACCTCTTTTTCCTTCTCTCGATCAGACACTTAGAAAAAAAACGGGAAAAAAAAAAAAAAAAATTTGGATTTTTTCTAAGTACAAAATCGAGAGTGGCTAAAAATCACCTCTTTTCCCTTCTCTCGATCAGACACTTAGAAAAAAAACGGAAAAAAAAAAAAAAAAAAATTGGATTTTTTCTAAGTACAAAACCGAGAGTGGCTAAAAATCACCTCTTTTTCCTTCTCTCGATCAGACACTTAGAAAAAAAAAAGAAAAAAAAAAAAAAAAATTGGATTTTTTCTAAGTACAAAATCAAGAGAGGCTAAAAATCACCTCTTTTTCCTTCTCTCGATCAGACACTTAGAAAAAAAACGGAAAAAAAAAAAAAAAAAATTGGATTTTTTCTAAGTACAAAATCGAGAGTGGCTAAAAATCACCTCTTTTTCCTTCTCTCGATCAGACACTTAGAAAAAAAACGGAAAAAAAAAAAAAAAAAAATTGGATTTTTTCTAAGTACAAAATCGAGAGTGGCTAAAAATCACCTCTTTTTCCTTCTCTCGATCAGACACTTAGAAAAAAAAAAGAAAAAAAAAAAAAATTGGATTTTTTCTAAGTACAAAATCAAGAGAGGCTAAAAATCACCTCTTTTTCCTTCTCTCGATCAGACACTTAGAAAAAAAACGGAAAAAAAAAAATATATATTTGGATTTTTTCTAAGTACAAAATCGAGAGTGGCTAAAAATCACCTCTTTTTCCTTCTCTCGATCAGACACTTAGAAAAAAAACGGAAAAAAAAAAAATAATAATTTGGATTTTTTCTAAGTACAAAATCGAGAGAGGCTAAAAATCACCTCTTTTTCCTTCTCTCGATCAGACACTTAGAAAAAAAACGGGAAAAAAAAATAAAAAAATTTGGATTTTTTCTAAGTACAAAATCGAGAGTGGCTAAAAATCACCTCTTTTTCCTTCTCTCGATCAGACACTTAGAAAAAAAACGGAAAAAAAAAAAAAAAAAAATTGGATTTTTTCTAAGTACAAAACCGAGAGTGGCTAAAAATCACCTCTTTTTCCTTCTCTCGATCAGACACTTAGAAAAAAAAAAGAAAAAAAAAAAAAAAAATTGGATTTTTTCTAAGTACAAAATCAAGAGAGGCTAAAAATCACCTCTTTTTCCTTCTCTCGATCAGACACTTAGAAAAAAAACGGAAAAAAAAAAAAAAAAAAATTGGATTTTTTCTAAGTACAAAATCGAGAGTGGCTAAAAATCACCTCTTTTTCCTTCTCTCGATCAGACACTTAGAAAAAAAAAAGAAAAAAAAAAAAAAAATTGGATTTTTTCTAAGTACAAAATCAAGAGAGGCTAAAAATCACCTCTTTTTCCTTCTCTCGATCAGACACTTAGAAAAAAAACGGAAAAAAATATATATATATTTGGATTTTTTCTAAGTACAAAATCGAGAGTGGCTAAAAATCACCTCTTTTTCCTTCTCTCGATCAGACACTTAGAAAAAAAACGGAAAAAAAAATAATAATAATTTGGATTTTTTCTAAGTACAAAATCGAGAGAGGCTAAAAATCACCTCTTTTTCCTTCTCTCGATCAGACACTTAGAAAAAAAACGGGAAAAAAAAAAAAAAAATTTGGATTTTTTCTAAGTACAAAATCGAGAGTGGCTAAAAATCACCTCTTTTTCCTTCTCTCGATCAGACACTTAGAAAAAAAAATGAAAAAAAAAAATAAAAATTGGATTTTTTCTAAGTACAAAATCGAGAGTGGCTAAAAATCACCTCTTTTTCCTTCTCTCGATCAGACACTTAGAAAAAAAACGGAAAAAAAAAAAAAAAAAATTTGGATTTTTTCTAAGTACAAAATCGAGAGAGGCTAAAAATCACCTCTTTTTCCTTCTCTCGATCAGACACTTAGAAAAAAAACGGAAAAAAAAAAAAAAAAATTGGATTTTTTCTAAGTACAAAATCGAGAGTGGCTAAAAATCACCTCTTTTTCCTTCTCTCGATCAGACACTTAGAAAAAAAAAAGAAAAAAAAAAAAAAAAAATTGGATTTTTTCTAAGTACAAAATCAAGAGGGGCTAAAAATCACCTCTTTTTCCTTCTCTCGATCAGACACTTAGAAAAAAAACGGAAAAAAAAAAAAAAAAATTTGGATTTTTTCTAAGTACAAAATCGAGAGTGGCTAAAAATCACCTCTTTTTCCTTCTCTCGATCAGACACTTAGAAAAAAAAATGAAAAAAAAAAAAAAAAATTGGATTTTTTCTAAGTACAAAATCAAGAGAGGCTAAAAATCACCTCTTTTTCCTTCTCTCGATCAGACACTTAGAAAAAAAACTGAAAAAAAAAAAAAAAAATTTGGATTTTTTCTAAGTACAAAATCGAGAGTGGCTAAAAATCACCTCTTTTTCCTTCTCTCGATCAGACACTTAGAAAAAAAAATGAAGAAAAAAAAAAAAAAAATTGGATTTTTTCTAAGTACAAAATCAAGAGAGGCTAAAAATCACCTCTTTTTCCTTCTCTCGATCAGACACTTAGAAAAAAAACTGGAAAAAAAAAAAAAAAAATTTGGATTTTTTCTAAGTACAAAATCGAGAGAGGCTAAAAATCACCTCTTTTTCCTTCTCTCGATCAGACACTTAGAAAAAAAACGGAAAAAAAAAAAAAAAAAATTGGATTTTTTCTAAGTACAAAATCGAGAGTGGCTAAAAATCACCTCTTTTTCCTTCTCTCGATCAGACACTTAGAAAAAAAAAAGGAAAAAAAAAAAAAAAATTGGATTTTTTCTAAGTACAAAATCAAGAGAGGCTAAAAATCACCTCTTTTTCCTTCTCTCGATCAGACACTTAGAAAAAAAACGGAAAAAAAAAAAAAAAAAATTGGATTTTTTCTAAGTACAAAATCGAGAGTGGCTAAAAATCACCTCTTTTTCCTTCTCTCGATCAGACACTTAGAAAAAAAAAAGAAAAAAAAAAAAAAAATTGGATTTTTTCTAAGTACAAAATCAAGAGAGGCTAAAAATCACCTCTTTTTCCTTCTCTCGATCAGACACTTAGAAAAAAAACGGAAAAAAAAAAGAAAAAATTTGGATTTTTTCTAAGTACAAAATCGAGAGTGTATAAAAATCACCTCTTTTTCCTTCTCTCGATCAGACACTTAGAAAAAAAAAAGAAAAAAAAAAAAAAAAAATTTGATTTTTTCTAAGTACAAAATCAAGAGAGGCTAAAAATCACCTCTTTTTCCTTCTCTCGATCAGACACTTAGAAAAAAAACTGAAAAAAAAAAAAAAAAAATTTGGATTTTTTCTAAGTACAAAATCGAGAGTGGCTAAAAATCACCTCTTTTTCCTTCTCTCGATCAGACACTTAGAAAAAAAAAAGAAAAAAAAAAAAAAAAATTGGATTTTTTTTAAGTACAAAATCAAGAGAGGCTAAAAATCACCTCTTTTTCCTTCTCTCGATCAGACACTTAGAAAAATAAATGAAAAAAAAAAAAAAAAAATTTGATTTTTTCTAAGTACAAAATCAAGAGAGGCTAAAAATCACCTCTTTTTCCTTCTCTCGATCAGACACTTAGAAAAAAAACTGGAAAAAAAAAAAAAAAAATTAGATTTTTTCTAAGTACAAAATCGAGAGAGGCTAAAAATCACCTCTTTTTCCTTCTCTCGATCAGACACTTAGAAAAAAAAATGAAAAAAAAAAAAAAAAAATTGGATTTTTTCTAAGTACAAAATCCAGAGTGGCTAAAAATCACCTCTTTTTCCTTCTCTCGATCAGACACTTAGAAAAAAAACGGAAAAAAAAATAAAAAAATATTGGATTTTTTCTAAGTACAAAATCGAGAGTGGCTAAAAATCACCTCTTTTTCCTTCTCTCGATCAGACACTTAGAAAAAAAAAAGAAAAAAAAAAAAAAAAAATTGGATTTTTTCTAAGTACAAAATCAAGAGAGGCTAAAAATCACCTCTTTTTCCTTCTCTCGATCAGACACTTAGAAAAAAAACGGAAAAAAAAAAAAAAAAATTTGGATTTTTTCTAAGTACAAAATCGAGAGTGGCTAAAAATCACCTCTTTTTCCTTCTCTCGATCAGACACTTAGAAAAAAAAATGAAAAAAAAAAAAAAAAATTGGATTTTTTCTAAGTACAAAATCAAGAGAGGCTAAAAATCACCTCTTTTTCCTTCTCTCGATCAGACACTTAGAAAAAAAACTGAAAAAAAAAAAAAAAAAATTTGGATTTTTTCTAACTACAAAATCGAGAGTGGCTAAAAATCACCTCTTTTTCCTTCTCTCGATCAGACACTTAGAAAAAAAAATGAAAAAAAAAAAAAAAAAATTGGATTTTTTCTAAGTACAAAATCAAGAGAGGCTAAAAATCACCTCTTTTTCCTTCTCTTGATCAGACACTTAGAAAAAAAAATGAAAAAAAAAAAAAAAAATTGGATTTTTTCTAAGTACAAAATCAAGAGAGGCTAAAAATCACCTCTTTTTCCTTCTCTCGATCAGACACTTAGAAAAAAAACTGAAAAAAAAAAAAAAAAAATTTGGATTTTTTCTAACTACAAAATCGAGAGTGGCTAAAAATCACCTCTTTTTCCTTCTCTCGATCAGACACTTAGAAAAAAAAATGAAAAAAAAAAAAAAAAAATTGGATTTTTTCTAAGTACAAAATCAAGAGAGGCTAAAAATCACCTCTTTTTCCTTCTCTTGATCAGACACTTAGAAAAAAAAAAGGAAAAAAAAAAAAAAAATTGGATTTTTTCTAAGTACAAAATCAAGAGAGGCTAAAAATCACCTCTTTTTCCTTCTCTCGATCAGACACTTAGAAAAAAAACGGAAAAAAAAAAAAAAAAAATTGGATTTTTTCTAAGTACAAAATCGAGAGTGGCTAAAAATCACCTCTTTTTCCTTCTCTCGATCAGACACTTAGAAAAAAAAAAGAAAAAAAAAAAAAAAATTGGATTTTTTCTAAGTACAAAATCAAGAGAGGCTAAAAATCACCTCTTTTTCCTTCTCTCGATCAGACACTTAGAAAAAAAACGGAAAAAAAAAAGAAAAAATTTGGATTTTTTCTAAGTACAAAATCGAGAGTGTATAAAAATCACCTCTTTTTCCTTCTCTCGATCAGACACTTAGAAAAAAAAAAGAAAAAAAAAAAAAAAAAATTTGATTTTTTCTAAGTACAAAATCAAGAGAGGCTAAAAATCACCTCTTTTTCCTTCTCTCGATCAGACACTTAGAAAAAAAACTGAAAAAAAAAAAAAAAAAATTTGGATTTTTTCTAAGTACAAAATCGAGAGTGGCTAAAAATCACCTCTTTTTCCTTCTCTCGATCAGACACTTAGAAAAAAAAAAGAAAAAAAAAAAAAAAAATTGGATTTTTTTTAAGTACAAAATCAAGAGAGGCTAAAAATCACCTCTTTTTCCTTCTCTCGATCAGACACTTAGAAAAATAAATGAAAAAAAAAAAAAAAAAATTTGATTTTTTCTAAGTACAAAATCAAGAGAGGCTAAAAATCACCTCTTTTTCCTTCTCTCGATCAGACACTTAGAAAAAAAACTGGAAAAAAAAAAAAAAAAATTAGATTTTTTCTAAGTACAAAATCGAGAGAGGCTAAAAATCACCTCTTTTTCCTTCTCTCGATCAGACACTTAGAAAAAAAAATGAAAAAAAAAAAAAAAAATTGGATTTTTTCTAAGTACAAAATCCAGAGTGGCTAAAAATCACCTCTTTTTCCTTCTCTCGATCAGACACTTAGAAAAAAAACGGAAAAAAAAATAAAAAAATATTGGATTTTTTCTAAGTACAAAATCGAGAGTGGCTAAAAATCACCTCTTTTTCCTTCTCTCGATCAGACACTTAGAAAAAAAAAAGAAAAAAAAAAAAAAAAAATTGGATTTTTTCTAAGTACAAAATCAAGAGAGGCTAAAAATCACCTCTTTTTCCTTCTCTCGATCAGACACTTAGAAAAAAAACGGAAAAAAAAAAAAAAAAATTTGGATTTTTTCTAAGTACAAAATCGAGAGTGGCTAAAAATCACCTCTTTTTCCTTCTCTCGATCAGACACTTAGAAAAAAAAATGAAAAAAAAAAAAAAAAATTGGATTTTTTCTAAGTACAAAATCAAGAGAGGCTAAAAATCACCTCTTTTTCCTTCTCTCGATCAGACACTTAGAAAAAAAACTGAAAAAAAAAAAAAAAAAATTTGGATTTTTTCTAACTACAAAATCGAGAGTGGCTAAAAATCACCTCTTTTTCCTTCTCTCGATCAGACACTTAGAAAAAAAAATGAAAAAAAAAAAAAAAAAATTGGATTTTTTCTAAGTACAAAATCAAGAGAGGCTAAAAATCACCTCTTTTTCCTTCTCTTGATCAGACACTTAGAAAAAAAAATGAAAAAAAAAAAAAAAAATTGGATTTTTTCTAAGTACAAAATCGAGAGTGGCTAAAAATCACCTCTTTTTCCTTCTCTCGATCAGACACTTAAAAAAAAACGGAAAAAAAAAAAAAAAAAAAATTGGATTTTTTCTAAGTACAAAATCGAGAGTGGCTAAAAATCACCTCTTTTTCCTTCTCTCGATCAGACACTAAAAAAAAAAAACGGAAAAAAAAAAAAAAAAATTTGGATTTTTTCTAAGTACAAAATCGAGAGTGGCTAAAAATCACCTCTTTTTCCTTCTCTCGATCAGACACTTAGAAAAAAAAATGAAAAAAAAAAAAAAAAAATTGGGATTTTTTCTAAGTACAAAATCGAGAGTGGCTAAAAATCACCTCTTTTTCCTTCTCTCGATCAGACACTTAGAAAAAAAACGGGAAAAAAAAAAAAAAATATTTGGATTTTTTCTAAGTACAAAATCGAGAGTGGCTAAAAATCACCTCTTTTTCCTTCTCTCGATCAGACACTTAGAAAAAAAAATGAAAAAAAAAAAAAAAAATTGGATTTTTTCTAAGTACAAAATCGAGAGTGGCTAAAAATCACCTCTTTTTCCTTCTCTCGATCAGACACTTAGAAAAAAAACGGAAAAAAAAAAAAAAAAAATTTGGATTTTTTCTAAGTACAAAATCGAGAGAGGCTAAAAATCACCTCTTTTTCCTTCTCTCGATCAGACACTTAGAAAAAAAACGGAAAAAAAAAAAAAAAAAAATTGGATTTTTTCTAAGTACAAAATCGAGAGTGGCTAAAAATCACCTCTTTTTCCTTCTCTCGATCAGACACTTAGAAAAAAAAAAGAAAAAAAAAAAAAAAAATTGGATTTTTTCTAAGTACAAAATCAAGAGAGGCTAAAAATCACCTCTTTTTCCTTCTCTCGATCAGACACTTAGAAAAAAAAAAAAAAAAATTTGATTTTTTCTTAGTACAAAATCGAGAGTGGCTAAAAATCACCTCTTTTTCCTTCTCTCGATCAGACACTTAGAAAAAAAAAAGAAAAAAAAAAAAAAAAATTGGATTTTTTCTAAGTACAAAATCAAGAGAGGCTAAAAATCACCTCTTTTTCCTTCTCTCGATCAGACACTTAGAAAAAAAACTGAAAAAAAAAAAAAAAAAATTTGGATTTTTTCTAAGTACAAAATCGAGAGTGGCTAAAAATCACCTCTTTTTCCTTCTCTCGATCAGACACTTAGAAAAAAAAATGAAAAAAAAAAAAAAAAAATTGGATTTTTTCTAAGTACAAAATCAAGAGAGGCTAAAAATCACCTCTTTTTCCTTCTCTCGATCAGACACTTTGAAAAAAAACTGGAAAAAAAAAAAAAAAAATTTGGATTTTTTCTAAGTACAAAATCGAGAGAGGCTAAAAATCACCTCTTTTTCCTTCTCTCGATCAGACACTTAGAAAAAAAAATGAAAAAAAAAAAAAAAAAATTGGATTTTTTCTAAGTACAAAATCGAGAGTGGCTAAAAATCACCTCTTTTTCCTTCTCTCGATCAGACACTTAGAAAAAAAACGGAAAAAAAAAAAAAAAAAAAATTGGATTTTTTCTAAGTACAAAATCGAGAGTGGCTAAAAATCACCTCTTTTTCCTTCTCTCGATCAGACACTTAGAAAAAAAACGGAAAAAAAAAAAAAAAAAAATTGGATTTTTTCTAAGTACAAAATCGAGAGTGGCTAAAAATCACCTCTTTTTCCTTCTCTCGATCAGACACTTAGAAAAAAAAAAGAAAAAAAAAAAAAAAAAATTGGATTTTTTCTAAGTACAAAATCAAGAGAGGCTAAAAATCACCTCTTTTTCCTTCTCTCGATCAGACACTTAGAAAAAAAACGGAAAAAAAAAAAAAAAAAATTGGATTTTTT
This sequence comes from Entelurus aequoreus, assembly GCF_033978785.1. Taxonomy (NCBI): domain Eukaryota; kingdom Metazoa; phylum Chordata; class Actinopteri; order Syngnathiformes; family Syngnathidae; genus Entelurus; species Entelurus aequoreus. The sequence goes on along the minus strand of NC_084757.1, from coordinate 7,009,407 downwards.
CTAAGTACAAAATCGAGAGTGGCTAAAAATCACCTCTTTTTCCTTCTCTCGATCAGACACTTAGAAAAAAAAATGAAAAAAAAAAAAAAAAAATTGGATTTTTTCTAAGTACAAAATCAAGAGAGGCTAAAAATCACCTCTTTTTCCTTCTCTTGATCAGACACTTAGAAAAAAAAATGAAAAAAAAAAAAAAAAAATTGGATTTTTTCTAAGTACAAAATCGAGAGTGGCTAAAAATCACCTCTTTTTCCTTCTCTCGATCAGACACTTAAAAAAAAACGGAAAAAAAAAAAAAAAAAAAATTGGATTTTTTCTAAGTACAAAATCGAGAGTGGCTAAAAATCACCTCTTTTTCCTTCTCTCGATCAGACACTAAAAAAAAAAAACGGAAAAAAAAAAAAAAAAATTTGGATTTTTTCTAAGTACAAAATCGAGAGTGGCTAAAAATCACCTCTTTTTCCTTCTCTCGATCAGACACTTAGAAAAAAAAATGAAAAAAAAAAAAAAAAAATTGGGATTTTTTCTAAGTACAAAATCGAGAGTGGCTAAAAATCACCTCTTTTTCCTTCTCTCGATCAGACACTTAGAAAAAAAACGGGAAAAAAAAAAAAAAATATTTGGATTTTTTCTAAGTACAAAATCGAGAGTGGCTAAAAATCACCTCTTTTTCCTTCTCTCGATCAGACACTTAGAAAAAAAAATGAAAAAAAAAAAAAAAAATTGGATTTTTTCTAAGTACAAAATCGAGAGTGGCTAAAAATCACCTCTTTTTCCTTCTCTCGATCAGACACTTAGAAAAAAAACGGAAAAAAAAAAAAAAAAAATTTGGATTTTTTCTAAGTACAAAATCGAGAGAGGCTAAAAATCACCTCTTTTTCCTTCTCTCGATCAGACACTTAGAAAAAAAACGGAAAAAAAAAAAAAAAAAAATTGGATTTTTTCTAAGTACAAAATCGAGAGTGGCTAAAAATCACCTCTTTTTCCTTCTCTCGATCAGACACTTAGAAAAAAAAAAGAAAAAAAAAAAAAAAAAATTGGATTTTTTCTAAGTACAAAATCAAGAGAGGCTAAAAATCACCTCTTTTTCCTTCTCTCGATCAGACACTTAGAAAAAAAACGGAAAAAAAAAATAAAAAAATTTGATTTTTTCTTAGTACAAAATCGAGAGTGGCTAAAAATCACCTCTTTTTCCTTCTCTCGATCAGACACTTAGAAAAAAAAAAGAAAAAAAAAAAAAAAAATTGGATTTTTTCTAAGTACAAAATCAAGAGAGGCTAAAAATCACCTCTTTTTCCTTCTCTCGATCAGACACTTAGAAAAAAAACTGAAAAAAAAAAAAAAAAAATTTGGATTTTTTCTAAGTACAAAATCGAGAGTGGCTAAAAATCACCTCTTTTTCCTTCTCTCGATCAGACACTTAGAAAAAAAAATGAAAAAAAAAAAAAAAAAATTGGATTTTTTCTAAGTACAAAATCAAGAGAGGCTAAAAATCACCTCTTTTTCCTTCTCTCGATCAGACACTTTGAAAAAAAACTGGAAAAAAAAAAAAAAAAATTTGGATTTTTTCTAAGTACAAAATCGAGAGAGGCTAAAAATCACCTCTTTTTCCTTCTCTCGATCAGACACTTAGAAAAAAAAATGAAAAAAAAAAAAAAAAAATTGGATTTTTTCTAAGTACAAAATCGAGAGTGGCTAAAAATCACCTCTTTTTCCTTCTCTCGATCAGACACTTAGAAAAAAAACGGAAAAAAAAAAAAAAAAAAAATTGGATTTTTTCTAAGTACAAAATCGAGAGTGGCTAAAAATCACCTCTTTTTCCTTCTCTCGATCAGACACTTAGAAAAAAAACGGAAAAAAAAAAAAAAAAAAATTGGATTTTTTCTAAGTACAAAATCGAGAGTGGCTAAAAATCACCTCTTTTTCCTTCTCTCGATCAGACACTTAGAAAAAAAAAAGAAAAAAAAAAAAAAAAAATTGGATTTTTTCTAAGTACAAAATCAAGAGAGGCTAAAAATCACCTCTTTTTCCTTCTCTCGATCAGACACTTAGAAAAAAAACGGAAAAAAAAAAAAAAAAAATTGGATTCTTTCTAAGTACAAAATCGAGAGTGGCTAAAAATCACCTCTTTTTCCTTCTCTCGATCAGACACTTAGAAAAAAAAAAGAAAAAAAAAAAAAAAAATTGGATTTTTTCTAAGTACAAAATCAAGAGAGGCTAAAAATCACCTCCTTTTCCTTCTTTCGATCAGACACTTAGAAAAAAAACGGAAAAAAAAAAAGAAAAAATTTGGATTTTTTCTAAGTACAAAATCGAGAGTGGATAAAAATCACCTCTTTTTCCTTCTCTCGATCAGACACTTAGAAAAAAAAAAGAAAAAAAAAAAAAATTTTTGATTTTTTCTAAGTACAAAATCAAGAGAGGCTAAAAATCACCTCTTTTTCTTTCTCTCGATCAGACACTACGAAAAAAAACTGAAAAAAAAAAAAAAAAAAATTGGATTTTTTCTAAGTACAAAATCGAGAGTGGCTAAAAATCACCTCTTTTTCCTTCTCTCGATCAGACACTTAGAAAAAAAAAAGAAAAAAAAAAAAAAAAAATTGGATTTTTTTTAAGTACAAAATCAAGAGAGGCTAAAAATCACCTCTTTTTCCTTCTCTCGATCAGACACTTAAAAAAAAAACTGAAAAAAAAAAAAAAAAAATTTGGATTTTTTCTAAGTACAAAATCGAGAGTGGCTAAAAATCACCTCTTTTTCCTTCTCTCGATCAGACACTTAGAAAAAAAAAAGAAAAAAAAAAAAAAAAATTGGATTTTTTTTAAGTACAAAATCAAGAGAGGCTAAAAATCACCTCTTTTTCCTTCTCTCGATCAGACACTTAGAAAAAAAACTGAAAAAAAAAAAAAAAAAATTTGGATTTTTTCTAAGTACAAAATCGAGAGTGGCTAAAAATCACCTCTTTTTCCTTCTCTCGATCAGACACTTAGAAAAATAAATGAAAAAAAAAAAAAAAAAATTTGATTTTTTCTAAGTACAAAATCAAGAGAGGCTAAAAATCACCTCTTTTTCCTTCTCTCGATCAGACACTTAGAAAAAAAACTGGAAAAAAAAAAAAAAAAAATTAGATTTTTTCTAAGTACAAAATCGAGAGAGGCTAAAAATCACCTCTTTTTCCTTCTCTCGATCAGACACTTAGAAAAAAAAATGAAAAAAAAAAATAATAATTGGATTTTTTCTAAGTACAAAATCGAGAGTGGCTAAAAATCACCTCTTTTTCCTTCTCTCGATCAGACACTTAGAAAAAAAACGGGAAAAAAAAAAAAAAAAAAATTGGATTTTTTCTAAGTACAAAATCGAGAGTGGCTAAAAATCACCTCTTTTTCCTTCTCTCGATCAGACACTTAGAAAAAAAACGGAAAAAAAAAAAAAAATATATTGGATTTTTTCTAAGTACAAAATCGAGAGTGGCTAAAAATCACCTCTTTTTCCTTCTCTCGATCAGACACTTAGAAAAAAAAAATAAAAAAAAAAATAAAAAATTGGATTTTTTCTAAGTACAAAATCAAGAGAGGCTAAAAATCACCTCTTTTTCCTTCTCTCGATCAGACACTTAGAAAAAAAACGGAAAAAAAAAAAATAAAATTTGGATTTTTTCTAAGTACAAAATCGAGAGTGGCTAAAAATCACCTCTTTTTCCTTCTCTCGATCAGACACTTAGAAAAAAAAATGAAAAAAAAAAAAAAAAATTGGATTTTTTCTAAGTACAAAATCGAGAGAGGCTAAAAATCACCTCTTTTTCCTTCTCTCGATCAGACACTTAGAAAAAAAACTGAAAAAAAAAAAAAAAAATTTGGATTTTTTCTAACTACAAAATCGAGAGTGGCTAAAAATCACCTCTTTTTCCTTCTCTCGATCAGACACTTAGAAAAAAAAATGAAAAAAAAAAAAAAAAATTGGATTTTTTCTAAGTACAAAATCCAGAGTGGCTAAAAATCACCTCTTTTTCCTTCTCTCGATCAGACACTTAGAAAAAAAACGGAAAAAAAAAAAAAAAAAAAATTGGATTTTTTCTAAGTACAAAATCGAGAGTGGCTAAAAATCACCTCTTTTTCCTTCTCTCGATCAGACACTAAAAAAAAAAAACGGAAAAAAAAAAAAAAAAATTTGGATTTTTTCTAAGTACAAAATCGAGAGTGGCTAAAAATCACCTCTTTTTCCTTCTCTCGATCAGACACTTAGGAAAAAAAATGAAAAAAAAAAAAAAAAAATTGGGATTTTTTCTAAGTACAAAATCGAGAGTGGCTAAAAATCACCTCTTTTTCCTTCTCTCGATCAGACACTTAGAAAAAAAACAGAAAAAAAAAAAAAAAAAATTTGATTTTTTCTAAGTAAAAAATCGAGAGAGGCTAAAAATCACCTCTTTTTCCTTCTCTCGATCAGACACTTAGAAAAAAAACGGGAAAAAAAAAAAAAAAAATTGGATTTTTTCTAAGTACAAAATCGAGAGTGGCTAAAAATCACCTCTTTTTCCTTCTCTCGATCAGACACTTAGAAAAAAAACGGAAAAAAAAAAAAAACAAAATTGGATTTTTTCTAAGTACAAAATCGAGAGAGGCTAAAAATCACCTCTTTTTCCTTCTCTCGATCAGACACTTAGAAAAAAAACGGAAAAAAAAATAAAAAAAAAATGGATTTTTTCTAAGTACAAAACCGAGAGTGGCTAAAAATCACCTCTTTTTCCTTCTCTCGATCAGACACTTAGAAAAAAAAAAGAAAAAAAAAAAAAAAAATTGGATTTTTTCTAAGTACAAAATCAAGAGAGGCTAAAAATCACCTCTTTTTCCTTCTCTCGATCAGACACTTAGAAAAAAAACGGAAAAAAAAAAAAAAAAAATTGGATTTTTTCTAAGTACAAAATCGAGAGTGGCTAAAAATCACCTCTTTTTCCTTCTCTCGATCAGACACTTAGAAAAAAAACGGAAAAAAAAAAAAAAAAAAATTGGATTTTTTCTAAGTACAAAATCGAGAGTGGCTAAAAATCACCTCTTTTTCCTTCTCTCGATCAGACACTTAGAAAAAAAAAGAAAAAAAAAAAAAAAATTGGATTTTTTCTAAGTACAAAATCAAGAGAGGCTAAAAATCACCTCTTTTTCCTTCTCTCGATCAGACACTTAGAAAAAAAACGGAAAAAAAAAAATATATATTTGGATTTTTTCTAAGTACAAAATCGAGAGTGGCTAAAAATCACCTCTTTTTCCTTCTCTCGATCAGACACTTAGAAAAAAAACGGAAAAAAAAAAAATAATAATTTGGATTTTTTCTAAGTACAAAATCGAGAGAGGCTAAAAATCACCTCTTTTTCCTTCTCTCGATCAGACACTTAGAAAAAAAACGGGAAAAAAAAATAAAAAAATTTGGATTTTTTCTAAGTACAAAATCGAGAGTGGCTAAAAATCACCTCTTTTTCCTTCTCTCGATCAGACACTTAGAAAAAAAACGGAAAAAAAAAAAAAAAAAAATTGGATTTTTTCTAAGTACAAAACCGAGAGTGGCTAAAAATCACCTCTTTTTCCTTCTCTCGATCAGACACTTAGAAAAAAAAAAGAAAAAAAAAAAAAAAAATTGGATTTTTTCTAAGTACAAAATCAAGAGAGGCTAAAAATCACCTCTTTTTCCTTCTCTCGATCAGACACTTAGAAAAAAAACGGAAAAAAAAAAAAAAAAATTGGATTTTTTCTAAGTACAAAATCGAGAGTGGCTAAAAATCACCTCTTTTTCCTTCTCTCGATCAGACACTTAGAAAAAAAACGGAAAAAAAAAAAAAAAAAATTGGATTTTTTCTAAGTACAAAATCGAGAGTGGCTAAAAATCACCTCTTTTTCCTTCTCTCGATCAGACACTTAGAAAAAAAAAAGAAAAAAAAAAAAAAAAATTGGATTTTTTCTAAGTACAAAATCAAGAGAGGCTAAAAATCACCTCTTTTTCCTTCTCTCGATCAGACACTTAGAAAAAAAACGGAAAAAAAAAATATATATTTGGATTTTTTCTAAGTACAAAATCGAGAGTGGCTAAAAATCACCTCTTTTTCCTTCTCTCGATCAGACACTTAGAAAAAAAACGGAAAAAAAAATAATAATAATTTGGATTTTTTCTAAGTACAAAATCGAGAGAGGCTAAAAATCACCTCTTTTTCCTTCTCTCGATCAGACACTTAGAAAAAAAACGGGAAAAAAAAAAATAAAAATTTGGATTTTTTCTAAGTACAAAATCGAGAGTGGCTAAAAATCACCTCTTTTTCCTTCTCTCGATCAGACACTTAGAAAAAAAAATGAAAAAATAAAAATAAAAATTGGATTTTTTCTAAGTACAAAATCGAGAGTGGCTAAAAATCACCTCTTTTTCCTTCTCTCGATCAGACACTTAGAAAAAAAACGGAAAAAAAAAAAAAAAAAATTTGGATTTTTTCTAAGTACAAAATCGAGAGAGGCTAAAAATCACCTCTTTTTCCTTCTCTCGATCAGACACTTAGAAAAAAAACGGAAAAAAAAAAAAAAAAATTGGATTTTTTCTAAGTACAAAATCGAGAGTGGCTAAAAATCACCTCTTTTTCCTTCTCTCGATCAGACACTTAGAAAAAAAAAAGAAAAAAAAAAAAAAAAAATTGGATTTTTTCTTAGTACAAAATCAAGAGAGGCTAAAAATCACCTCTTTTTCCTTCTCTCGATCAGACACTTAGAAAAAAAACGGAAAAAAAAAAAAAAAAATTTGGATTTTTTCTAAGTACAAAATCGAGAGTGGCTAAAAATCACCTCTTTTTCCTTCTCTCGATCAGACACTTAGAAAAAAAAATGAAAAAAAAAAAAAAAAATTGGATTTTTTCTAAGTACAAAATCAAGAGAGGCTAAAAATCACCTCTTTTTCCTTCTCTCGATCAGACACTTAGAAAAAAAACTGAAAAAAAAAAAATAAAATTTGGATTTTTTCTAAGTACAAAATCGAGAGTGGCTAAAAATCACCTCTTTTTCCTTCTCTCGATCAGACACTTAGAAAAAAAAATGAAAAAAAAAAAAAAAAATTGGATTTTTTCTAAGTACAAAATCAAGAGAGGCTAAAAATCACCTCTTTTTCCTTCTCTCGATCAGACACTTAGAAAAAAAACTGGAAAAAAAAAAAAAAAAATTTGGATTTTTTCTAAGTACAAAATCGAGAGAGGCTAAAAATCACCTCTTTTTCCTTCTCTCGATCAGACACTTAGAAAAAAAACGGAAAAAAAAAAAAAAAAAATTGGATTTTTTCTAAGTACAAAATCGAGAGTGGCTAAAAATCACCTCTTTTTCCTTCTCTCGATCAGACACTTAGAAAAAAAAAGGAAAAAAAAAAAAAAAATTGGATTTTTTCTAAGTACAAAATCAAGAGAGGCTAAAAATCACCTCTTTTTCCTTCTCTCGATCAGACACTTAGAAAAAAAACGGAAAAAAAAAAAAAAAAAATTGGATTTTTTCTAAGTACAAAATCGAGAGTGGCTAAAAATCACCTCTTTTTCCTTCTCTCGATCAGACACTTAGAAAAAAAAAAGAAAAAAAAAAAAAAAATTGGATTTTTTCTAAGTACAAAATCAAGAGAGGCTAAAAATCACCTCTTTTTCCTTCTCTCGATCAGACACTTAGAAAAAAAAACGGAAAAAAAAAAGAAAAAATTTGGATTTTTTCTAAGTACAAAATCGAGAGTGTATAAAAATCACCTCTTTTTCCTTCTCTCGATCAGACACTTAGAAAAAAAAAAGAAAAAAAAAAAAAAATAATTTGATTTTTTCTAAGTACAAAATCAAGAGAGGCTAAAAATCACCTCTTTTTCCTTCTCTCGATCAGACACTAAAAAAAAAAAACGGAAAAAAAAAATAAAAAATTTGGATTTTTTCTAAGTACAAAATCGAGAGTGGCTAAAAATCACCTCTTTTTCCTTCTCTCGATCAGACACTTAGGAAAAAAAATGAAAAAAAAAATAAAAAAATTGGGATTTTTTCTAAGTACAAAATCGAGAGTGGCTAAAAATCACCTCTTTTTCCTTCTCTCGATCAGACACTTAGAAAAAAAACAGAAAAAAAAAAAAAAAAAATTTGATTTTTTCTAAGTAAAAAATCGAGAGAGGCTAAAAATCACCTCTTTTTCCTTCTCTCGATCAGACACTTAGAAAAAAAACGGGAAAAAAAAAAAAAAAAAATTGGATTTTTTCTAAGTACAAAATCGAGAGTGGCTAAAAATCACCTCTTTTTCCTTCTCTCGATCAGACACTTAGAAAAAAAACGGAAAAAAAAAAAAAAAAAAATTGGATTTTTTCTAAGTACAAAATCGAGAGAGGCTAAAAATCACCTCTTTTTCCTTCTCTCGATCAGACACTTAGAAAAAAAACGGAAAAAAAAAAAAAAAAAAATTGGATTTTTTCTAAGTACAAAACCGAGAGTGGCTAAAAATCACCTCTTTTTCCTTCTCTCGATCAGACACTTAGAAAAAAAAAAGAAAAAAAAAAAAAAAAATTGGATTTTTTCTAAGTACAAAATCAAGAGAGGCTAAAAATCACCTCTTTTTCCTTCTCTCGATCAGACACTTAGAAAAAAAACGGAAAAAAAAAAAAAAAAAATTGGATTTTTTCTAAGTACAAAATCGAGAGTGGCTAAAAATCACCTCTTTTTCCTTCTCTCGATCAGACACTTAGAAAAAAAACGGAAAAAAAAAAAAAAAAAAATTGGATTTTTTCTAAGTACAAAATCGAGAGTGGCTAAAAATCACCTCTTTTTCCTTCTCTCGATCAGACACTTTGAAAAAAAAAGAAAAAAAAAAAAAAATTGGATTTTTTCTAAGTACAAAATCAAGAGAGGCTAAAAATCACCTCTTTTTCCTTCTCTCGATCAGACACTTAGAAAAAAAACGGAAAAAAAAAAATATATATTTGGATTTTTTCTAAGTACAAAATCGAGAGTGGCTAAAAATCACCTCTTTTTCCTTCTCTCGATCAGACACTTAGAAAAAAAACGGAAAAAAAAAAAATAATAATTTGGATTTTTTCTAAGTACAAAATCGAGAGAGGCTAAAAATCACCTCTTTTTCCTTCTCTCGATCAGACACTTAGAAAAAAAACGGGAAAAAAAAATAAAAAAATTTGGATTTTTTCTAAGTACAAAATCGAGAGTGGCTAAAAATCACCTCTTTTTCCTTCTCTCGATCAGACACTTAGAAAAAAAACGGAAAAAAAAAAAAAAAAAAATTGGATTTTTTCTAAGTACAAAACCGAGAGTGGCTAAAAATCACCTCTTTTTCCTTCTCTCGATCAGACACTTAGAAAAAAAAAAGAAAAAAAAAAAAAAAATTGGATTTTTTCTAAGTACAAAATCAAGAGAGGCTAAAAATCACCTCTTTTTCCTTCTCTCGATCAGACACTTAGAAAAAAAACGGAAAAAAAAAAAAAAAAATTGGATTTTTTCTAAGTACAAAATCGAGAGTGGCTAAAAATCACCTCTTTTTCCTTCTCTCGATCAGACACTTAGAAAAAAAACGGAAAAAAAAAAAAAAAAAAATTGGATTTTTTCTAAGTACAAAATCGAGAGTGGCTAAAAATCACCTCTTTTTCCTTCTCTCGATCAGACACTTAGAAAAAAAAAAGAAAAAAAAAAAAAAAAATTGGATTTTTTCTAAGTACAAAATCAAGAGAGGCTAAAAATCACCTCTTTTTCCTTCTCTCGATCAGACACTTAGAAAAAAAACGGAAAAAAAAAATATATATTTGGATTTTTTCTAAGTACAAAATCGAGAGTGGCTAAAAATCACCTCTTTTTCCTTCTCTCGATCAGACACTTAGAAAAAAACGGAAAAAAAAATAATAATAATTTGGATTTTTTCTAAGTACAAAATCGAGAGAGGCTAAAAATCACCTCTTTTTCCTTCTCTCGATCAGACACTTAGAAAAAAAACGGGAAAAAAAAAAAAAAAAATTTGGATTTTTTCTAAGTACAAAATCGAGAGTGGCTAAAAATCACCTCTTTTTCCTTCTCTCGATCAGACACTTAGAAAAAAAAATGAAAAAAAAAAAATAAAAATTGGATTTTTTCTAAGTACAAAATCGAGAGTGGCTAAAAATCACCTCTTTTTCCTTCTCTCGATCAGACACTTAGAAAAAAAACGGAAAAAAAAAAAAAAAAAATGTGGATTTTTTCTAAGTACAAAATCGAGAGAGGCTAAAAATCACCTCTTTTTCCTTCTCTCGATCAGACACTTAGAAAAAAAACGGAAAAAAAAAAAAAAAAATTGGATTTTTTCTAAGTACAAAATCGAGAGTGGCTAAAAATCACCTCTTTTTCCTTCTCTCGATCAGACACTTAGAAAAAAAAAAGAAAAAAAAAAAAAAAAAATTGGATTTTTTCTAAGTACAAAATCAAGAGAGGCTAAAAATCACCTCTTTTTCCTTCTCTCGATCAGACACTTAGAAAAAAAACGGAAAAAAAAAAAAAAAAATTTGGATTTTTTCTAAGTACAAAATCGAGAGTGGCTAAAAATCACCTCTTTTTCCTTCTCTCGATCAGACACTTAGAAAAAAAAATGAAAAAAAAAAAAAAAATTGGATTTTTTCTAAGTACAAAATCAAGAGAGGCTAAAAATCACCTCTTTTTCCTTCTCTCGATCAGACACTTAGAAAAAAAACTGAAAAAAAAAAAAAAAAATTTGGATTTTTTCTAAGTACAAAATCGAGAGTGGCTAAAAATCACCTCTTTTTCCTTCTCTCGATCAGACACTTAGAAAAAAAAATGAAAAAAAAAAAAAAAAAATTGGATTTTTTCTAAGTACAAAATCAAGAGAGGCTAAAAATCACCTCTTTTTCCTTCTCTCGATCAGACACTTAGAAAAAAAACTGGAAAAAAAAAAAAAAAAATTTGGATTTTTTCTAAGTACAAAATCGAGAGAGGCTAAAAATCACCTCTTTTTCCTTCTCTCGATCAGACACTTAGAAAAAAAACGGAAAAAAAAAAAAAAAAAATTGGATTTTTTCTAAGTACAAAATCGAGAGTGGCTAAAAATCACCTCTTTTTCCTTCTCTCGATCAGACACTTAGAAAAAAAAAGGAAAAAAAAAAAAAAAATTGGATTTTTTCTAAGTACAAAATCAAGAGAGGCTAAAAATCACCTCTTTTTCCTTCTCTCGATCAGACACTTAGAAAAAAAACGGAAAAAAAAAAAAAAAAATTGGATTTTTTCTAAGTACAAAATCGAGAGTGGCTAAAAATCACCTCTTTTTCCTTCTCTCGATCAGACACTTAGAAAAAAAAAAGAAAAAAAAAAAAAAAAATTGGATTTTTTCTAAGTACAAAATCAAGAGAGGCTAAAAATCACCTCTTTTTCCTTCTCTCGATCAGACACTTAGAAAAAAAACGGAAAAAAAAAAGAAAAAATTTGGATTTTTTCTAAGTACAAAATCGAGAGTGTATAAAAATCACCTCTTTTTCCTTCTCTCGATCAGACACTTAGAAAAAAAAAAAAAAAAAAAAAAAAAAAATTTGATTTTTTCTAAGTACAAAATCAAGAGAGGCTAAAAATCACCTCTTTTTCCTTCTCTCGATCAGACACTTAGAAAAAAAACTGAAAAAAAAAAAAAAAAATTTGGATTTTTTCTAAGTACAAAATCGAGAGTGGCTAAAAATCACCTCTTTTTCCTTCTCTCGATCAGACACTTAGAAAAAAAAAAGAAAAAAAAAAAAAAAAAATTGGATTTTTTTTAAGTACAAAATCAAGAGAGGCTAAAAATCACCTCTTTTTCCTTCTCTCGATCAGACACTTAGAAAAATAAATGAAAAAAAAAAAAAAAAAATTTGATTTTTTCTTAGTACAAAATCAAGAGAGGCTAAAAATCACCTCTTTTTCCTTCTCTCGATCAGACACTTAGAAAAAAAACTGGAAAAAAAAAAAAAAAAATTAGATTTTTTCTAAGTACAAAATCGAGAGAGGCTAAAAATCACCTCTTTTTCCTTCTCTCGATCAGACACTTAGAAAAAAAAATGAAAAAAAAAAAAAAAAATTGGATTTTTTCTAAGTACAAAATCCAGAGTGGCTAAAAATCACCTCTTTTTCCTTCTCTCGATCAGACACTTAGAAAAAAAACGGAAAAAAAAATAAAAAAATATTGGATTTTTTCTAAGTACAAAATCGAGAGTGGCTAAAAATCACCTCTTTTTCCTTCTCTCGATCAGACACTTAGAAAAAAAAAAGAAAAAAAAAAAAAAAAAATTGGATTTTTTCTAAGTACAAAATCAAGAGAGGCTAAAAATCACCTCTTTTTCCTTCTCTCGATCAGACACTTAGAAAAAAAACGGAAAAAAAAAAAAAAAAATTTGGATTTTTTCTAAGTACAAAATCGAGAGTGGCTAAAAATCACCTCTTTTTCCTTCTCTCGATCAGACACTTAGAAAAAAAAATGAAAAAAAAAAAAAAAATTGGATTTTTTCTAAGTACAAAATCAAGAGAGGCTAAAAATCACCTCTTTTTCCTTCTCTCGATCAGACACTTAGAAAAAAAACTGAAAAAAAAAAAAAAAAAATTTGGATTTTTTCTAACTACAAAATCGAGAGTGGCTAAAAATCACCTCTTTTTCCTTCTCTCGATCAGACACTTAGAAAAAAAACGGAAAAAAAAAAGAAAAAAAATTGGATTTTTTCTAAGTACAAAATCGAGAGTGGCTAAAAATCACCTCTTTTTCCTTCTCTCGATCAGACACTTAGAAAAAAAAAGAAAAAAAAAAAAAAATTGGATTTTTTCTAAGTACAAAATCAAGAGAGGCTAAAAATCACCTCTTTTTCCTTCTCTCGATCAGACACTTAGAAAAAAAACGGAAAAAAAAAAATATATATTTGGATTTTTTCTAAGTACAAAATCGAGAGTGGCTAAAAATCACCTCTTTTTCCTTCTCTCGATCAGACACTTAGAAAAAAAACGGAAAAAAAAAAAATAATAATTTGGATTTTTTCTAAGTACAAAATCGAGAGAGGCTAAAAATCACCTCTTTTTCCTTCTCTCGATCAGACACTTAGAAAAAAAACGGGAAAAAAAAATAAAAAAATTTGGATTTTTTCTAAGTACAAAATCGAGAGTGGCTAAAAATCACCTCTTTTTCCTTCTCTCGATCAGACACTTAGAAAAAAAACGGAAAAAAAAAAAAAAAAAATTGGATTTTTTCTAAGTACAAAACCGAGAGTGGCTAAAAATCACCTCTTTTTCCTTCTCTCGATCAGACACTTAGAAAAAAAAAAGAAAAAAAAAAAAAAAAATTGGATTTTTTCTAAGTACAAAATCAAGAGAGGCTAAAAATCACCTCTTTTTCCTTCTCTCGATCAGACACTTAGAAAAAAAACGGAAAAAAAAAAAAAAAAATTGGATTTTTTCTAAGTACAAAATCGAGAGTGGCTAAAAATCACCTCTTTTTCCTTCTCTCGATCAGACACTTAGAAAAAAAACGGAAAAAAAAAAAAAAAAAAATTGGATTTTTTCTAAGTACAAAATCGAGAGTGGCTAAAAATCACCTCTTTTTCCTTCTCTCGATCAGACACTTAGAAAAAAAAAAGAAAAAAAAAAAAAAAAATTGGATTTTTTCTAAGTACAAAATCAAGAGAGGCTAAAAATCACCTCTTTTTCCTTCTCTCGATCAGACACTTAGAAAAAAAACGGAAAAAAAAATATATATTTGGATTTTTTCTAAGTACAAAATCGAGAGTGGCTAAAAATCACCTCTTTTTCCTTCTCTCGATCAGACACTTAGAAAAAAAACGGAAAAAAAAAAAATAATAATTTGGATTTTTTCTAAGTACAAAATCGAGAGAGGCTAAAAATCACCTCTTTTTCCTTCTCTCGATCAGACACTTAGAAAAAAAACGGGAAAAAAAAAAAAAAAAATTTGGATTTTTTCTAAGTACAAAATCGAGAGTGGCTAAAAATCACCTCTTTTTCCTTCTCTCGATCAGACACTTAGGAAAAAAAATGAAAAAAAAAAAAAAAAAATTGGGATTTTTTCTAAGTACAAAATCGAGAGTGGCTAAAAATCACCTCTTTTTCCTTCTCTCGATCAGACACTTAGAAAAAAAACAGAAAAAAAAAAAAAAAAAATTTGATTTTTTCTAAGTAAAAAATCGAGAGAGGCTAAAAATCACCTCTTTTTCCTTCTCTCGATCAGACACTTAGAAAAAAAACGGGAAAAAAAAAAAAAAAAATTGGATTTTTTCTAAGTACAAAATCGAGAGTGGCTAAAAATCACCTCTTTTTCCTTCTCTCGATCAGACACTTAGAAAAAAAACGGAAAAAAAAAAAAAACAAAATTGGATTTTTTCTAAGTACAAAATCGAGAGAGGCTAAAAATCACCTCTTTTTCCTTCTCTCGATCAGACACTTAGAAAAAAAACGGAAAAAAAAATAAAAAAAAAATGGATTTTTTCTAAGTACAAAACCGAGAGTGGCTAAAAATCACCTCTTTTTCCTTCTCTCGATCAGACACTTAGAAAAAAAAAAGAAAAAAAAAAAAAAAATTGGATTTTTTCTAAGTACAAAATCAAGAGAGGCTAAAAATCACCTCTTTTTCCTTCTCTCGATCAGACACTTAGAAAAAAAACGGAAAAAAAAAAAAAAAAAATTGGATTTTTTCTAAGTACAAAATCGAGAGTGGCTAAAAATCACCTCTTTTTCCTTCTCTCGATCAGACACTTAGAAAAAAAACGGAAAAAAAAAAAAAAAAAATTGGATTTTTTCTAAGTACAAAATCGAGAGTGGCTAAAAATCACCTCTTTTTCCTTCTCTCGATCAGACACTTAGAAAAAAAAAGAAAAAAAAAAAAAAAATTGGATTTTTTCTAAGTACAAAATCAAGAGAGGCTAAAAATCACCTCTTTTTCCTTCTCTCGATCAGACACTTAGAAAAAAAACGGAAAAAAAAAAATATATATTTGGATTTTTTCTAAGTACAAAATCGAGAGTGGCTAAAAATCACCTCTTTTTCCTTCTCTCGATCAGACACTTAGAAAAAAAACGGAAAAAAAAAAAATAATAATTTGGATTTTTTCTAAGTACAAAATCGAGAGAGGCTAAAAATCACCTCTTTTTCCTTCTCTCGATCAGACACTTAGAAAAAAAACGGGAAAAAAAAATAAAAAAATTTGGATTTTTTCTAAGTACAAAATCGAGAGTGGCTAAAAATCACCTCTTTTTCCTTCTCTCGATCAGACACTTAGAAAAAAAACGGAAAAAAAAAAAAAAAAAAATTGGATTTTTTCTAAGTACAAAACCGAGAGTGGCTAAAAATCACCTCTTTTTCCTTCTCTCGATCAGACACTTAGAAAAAAAAAAGAAAAAAAAAAAAAAAATTGGATTTTTTCTAAGTACAAAATCAAGAGAGGCTAAAAATCACCTCTTTTTCCTTCTCTCGATCAGACACTTAGAAAAAAAACGGAAAAAAAAAAAAAAAAATTGGATTTTTTCTAAGTACAAAATCGAGAGTGGCTAAAAATCACCTCTTTTTCCTTCTCTCGATCAGACACTTAGAAAAAAAACGGAAAAAAAAAAAAAAAAAATTGGATTTTTTCTAAGTACAAAATCGAGAGTGGCTAAAAATCACCTCTTTTTCCTTCTCTCGATCAGACACTTAGAAAAAAAAAAGAAAAAAAAAAAAAAAAATTGGATTTTTTCTAAGTACAAAATCAAGAGAGGCTAAAAATCACCTCTTTTTCCTTCTCTCGATCAGACACTTAGAAAAAAAACGGAAAAAAAATATATATATTTGGATTTTTTCTAAGTACAAAATCGAGAGTGGCTAAAAATCACCTCTTTTTCCTTCTCTCGATCAGACACTTAGAAAAAAAACGGAAAAAAAAATAATAATAATTTGGATTTTTTCTAAGTACAAAATCGAGAGAGGCTAAAAATCACCTCTTTTTCCTTCTCTCGATCAGACACTTAGAAAAAAAACGGGAAAAAAAAAAATAAAAATTTGGATTTTTTCTAAGTACAAAATCGAGAGTGGCTAAAAATCACCTCTTTTTCCTTCTCTCGATCAGACACTTAGAAAAAAAAATGAAAAAAAAAAAATAAAAATTGGATTTTTTCTAAGTACAAAATCGAAAGTGGCTAAAAATCACCTCTTTTTCCTTCTCTCGATCAGACACTTAGAAAAAAAACGGAAAAAAAAAAAAAAAAAATTTGGATTTTTTCTAAGTACAAAATCGAGAGAGGCTAAAAATCACCTCTTTTTCCTTCTCTCGATCAGACACTTAGAAAAAAAACGGAAAAAAAAAAAAAAAAATTGGATTTTTTCTAAGTACAAAATCGAGAGTGGCTAAAAATCACCTCTTTTTCCTTCTCTCGATCAGACACTTAGAAAAAAAAAAGAAAAAAAAAAAAAAAAAATTGGATTTTTTCTTAGTACAAAATCAAGAGAGGCTAAAAATCACCTCTTTTTCCTTCTCTCGATCAGACACTTAGAAAAAAAACGGAAAAAAAAAAAAAAAAATTTGGATTTTTTCTAAGTACAAAATCGAGAGTGGCTAAAAATCACCTCTTTTTCCTTCTCTCGATCAGACACTTAGAAAAAAAAATGAAAAAAAAAAAAAAAAATTGGATTTTTTCTAAGTACAAAATCAAGAGAGGCTAAAAATCACCTCTTTTTCCTTCTCTCGATCAGACACTTAGAAAAAAAACTGAAAAAAAAAAAAAAAAATTTGGATTTTTTCTAAGTACAAAATCGAGAGTGGCTAAAAATCACCTCTTTTTCCTTCTCTCGATCAGACACTTAGAAAAAAAAATGAAAAAAAAAAAAAAAAAATTGGATTTTTTCTAAGTACAAAATCAAGAGAGGCTAAAAATCACCTCTTTTTCCTTCTCTCGATCAGACACTTAGAAAAAAAACGGAAAAAAAATATATATATTTGGATTTTTTCTAAGTACAAAATCGAGAGTGGCTAAAAATCACCTCTTTTTCCTTCTCTCGATCAGACACTTAGAAAAAAAACGGAAAAAAAAATAATAATAATTTGGATTTTTTCTAAGTACAAAATCGAGAGAGGCTAAAAATCACCTCTTTTTCCTTCTCTCGATCAGACACTTAGAAAAAAAACGGGAAAAAAAAAAATAAAAATTTGGATTTTTTCTAAGTACAAAATCGAGAGTGGCTAAAAATCACCTCTTTTTCCTTCTCTCGATCAGACACTTAGAAAAAAAAATGAAAAAAAAAAAATAAAAATTGGATTTTTTCTAAGTACAAAATCGAGAGTGGCTAAAAATCACCTCTTTTTCCTTCTCTCGATCAGACACTTAGAAAAAAAACGGAAAAAAAAAAAAAAAAAATTTGGATTTTTTCTAAGTACAAAATCGAGAGAGGCTAAAAATCACCTCTTTTTCCTTCTCTCGATCAGACACTTAGAAAAAAAACGGAAAAAAAAAAAAAAAAATTGGATTTTTTCTAAGTACAAAATCGAGAGTGGCTAAAAATCACCTCTTTTTCCTTCTCTCGATCAGACACTTAGAAAAAAAAAAGAAAAAAAAAAAAAAAAATTGGATTTTTTCTTAGTACAAAATCAAGAGAGGCTAAAAATCACCTCTTTTTCCTTCTCTCGATCAGACACTTAGAAAAAAAACGGAAAAAAAAAAAAAAAAATTTGGATTTTTTCTAAGTACAAAATCGAGAGTGGCTAAAAATCACCTCTTTTTCCTTCTCTCGATCAGACACTTAGAAAAAAAAATGAAAAAAAAAAAAAAAAATTGGATTTTTTCTAAGTACAAAATCAAGAGAGGCTAAAAATCACCTCTTTTTCCTTCTCTCGATCAGACACTTAGAAAAAAAACTGAAAAAAAAAAAAAAAAATTTGGATTTTTTCTAAGTACAAAATCGAGAGTGGCTAAAAATCACCTCTTTTTCCTTCTCTCGATCAGACACTTAGAAAAAAAAATGAAAAAAAAAAAAAAAAATTGGATTTTTTCTAAGTACAAAATCAAGAGAGGCTAAAAATCACCTCTTTTTCCTTCTCTCGATCAGACACTTAGAAAAAAAACTGGAAAAAAAAAAAAAAAAATTTGGATTTTTTCTAAGTACAAAATCGAGAGAGGCTAAAAATCACCTCTTTTTCCTTCTCTCGATCAGACACTTAGAAAAAAAACGGAAAAAAAAAAAAAAAAAATTGGATTTTTTCTAAGTACAAAATCGAGAGTGGCTAAAAATCACCTCTTTTTCCTTCTCTCGATCAGACACTTAGAAAAAAAAAGGAAAAAAAAAAAAAAAAAATTGGATTTTTTCTAAGTAAAAAATCGAGAGTGGCTAAAAATCACCTCTTTTTCCTTCTCTCGATCAGACACTTAGAAAAAAAAAGGAAAAAAAAAAAAAAAAAATTGGATTTTTTCTAAGTACAAAATCGAGAGTGGCTAAAAATCACCTCTTTTTCCTTCTCTCGATCAGACACTTAGAAAAAAAAAAGAAAAAAAAAAAAAAAATTGGATTTTTTCTAAGTACAAAATCAAGAGAGGCTAAAAATCACCTCTTTTTCCTTCTCTCGATCAGACACTTAGAAAAAAAACGGAAAAAAAAAAGAAAAAATTTGGATTTTTTCTAAGTACAAAATCGAGAGTGTATAAAAATCACCTCTTTTTCCTTCTCTCGATCAGACACTTAGAAAAAAAAAAGAAAAAAAAAAAAAAAAAATTTGATTTTTTCTAAGTACAAAATCAAGAGAGGCTAAAAATCACCTCTTTTTCCTTCTCTCGATCAGACACTAAAAAAAAAAAACGGAAAAAAAAAATAAAAAATTTGGATTTTTTCTAAGTACAAAATCGAGAGTGGCTAAAAATCACCTCTTTTTCCTTCTCTCGATCAGACACTTAGGAAAAAAAATGAAAAAAAAAATAAAAAAATTGGGATTTTTTCTAAGTACAAAATCGAGAGTGGCTAAAAATCACCTCTTTTTCCTTCTCTCGATCAGACACTTAGAAAAAAAACAGAAAAAAAAAAAAAAAAAATTTGATTTTTTCTAAGTAAAAAATCGAGAGAGGCTAAAAATCACCTCTTTTTCCTTCTCTCGATCAGACACTTAGAAAAAAAACGGGAAAAAAAAAAAAAAAAATTGGATTTTTTCTAAGTACAAAATCGAGAGTGGCTAAAAATCACCTCTTTTTCCTTCTCTCGATCAGACACTTAGAAAAAAAACGGAAAAAAAAAAAAAACAAAATTGGATTTTTTCTAAGTACAAAATCGAGAGAGGCTAAAAATCACCTCTTTTTCCTTCTCTCGATCAGACACTTAGAAAAAAAACGGAAAAAAAAAAAAAAAAAAATTGGATTTTTTCTAAGTACAAAACCGAGAGTGGCTAAAAATCACCTCTTTTTCCTTCTCTCGATCAGACACTTAGAAAAAAAAAAGAAAAAAAAAAAAAAAAATTGGATTTTTTCTAAGTACAAAATCAAGAGAGGCTAAAAATCACCTCTTTTTCCTTCTCTCGATCAGACACTTAGAAAAAAAACGGAAAAAAAAAAAAAAAAAATTGGATTTTTTCTAAGTACAAAATCGAGAGTGGCTAAAAATCACCTCTTTTTCCTTCTCTCGATCAGACACTTAGAAAAAAAACGGAAAAAAAAAAAAAAAAAAATTGGATTTTTTCTAAGTACAAAATCGAGAGTGGCTAAAAATCACCTCTTTTTCCTTCTCTCGATCAGACACTTAGAAAAAAAAAGAAAAAAAAAAAAAAAATTGGATTTTTTCTAAGTACAAAATCAAGAGAGGCTAAAAATCACCTCTTTTTCCTTCTCTCGATCAGACACTTAGAAAAAAAACGGAAAAAAAAAATATATATTTGGATTTTTTCTAAGTACAAAATCGAGAGTGGCTAAAAATCACCTCTTTTTCCTTCTCTCGATCAGACACTTAGAAAAAAAACGGAAAAAAAAAAAATAATAATTTGGATTTTTTCTAAGTACAAAATCGAGAGAGGCTAAAAATCACCTCTTTTTCCTTCTCTCGATCAGACACTTAGAAAAAAAACGGGAAAAAAAAATAAAAAAATTTGGATTTTTTCTAAGTACAAAATCGAGAGTGGCTAAAAATCACCTCTTTTTCCTTCTCTCGATCAGACACTTAGAAAAAAAACGGAAAAAAAAAAAAAAAAAAATTGGATTTTTTCTAAGTACAAAACCGAGAGTGGCTAAAAATCACCTCTTTTTCCTTCTCTCGATCAGACACTTAGAAAAAAAAAAGAAAAAAAAAAAAAAAATTGGATTTTTTCTAAGTACAAAATCAAGAGAGGCTAAAAATCACCTCTTTTTCCTTCTCTCGATCAGACACTTAGAAAAAAAACGGAAAAAAAAAAAAAAAAATTGGATTTTTTCTAAGTACAAAATCGAGAGTGGCTAAAAATCACCTCTTTTTCCTTCTCTCGATCAGACACTTAGAAAAAAAAATGAAAAAAAAAAAATAAAAATTGGATTTTTTCTAAGTACAAA
This sequence comes from Entelurus aequoreus, assembly GCF_033978785.1. Taxonomy (NCBI): domain Eukaryota; kingdom Metazoa; phylum Chordata; class Actinopteri; order Syngnathiformes; family Syngnathidae; genus Entelurus; species Entelurus aequoreus. The sequence goes on along the minus strand of NC_084757.1, from coordinate 6,988,913 downwards.
ATCGAGAGTGGCTAAAAATCACCTCTTTTTCCTTCTCTCGATCAGACACTTAGAAAAAAAACGGAAAAAAAAAAAAAAAAAATTTGGATTTTTTCTAAGTACAAAATCGAGAGAGGCTAAAAATCACCTCTTTTTCCTTCTCTCGATCAGACACTTAGAAAAAAAACGGAAAAAAAAAAAAAAAAATTGGATTTTTTCTAAGTACAAAATCGAGAGTGGCTAAAAATCACCTCTTTTTCCTTCTCTCGATCAGACACTTAGAAAAAAAAAAGAAAAAAAAAAAAAAAAAATTGGATTTTTTCTTAGTACAAAATCAAGAGAGGCTAAAAATCACCTCTTTTTCCTTCTCTCGATCAGACACTTAGAAAAAAAACGGAAAAAAAAAAAAAAAAATTTGGATTTTTTCTAAGTACAAAATCGAGAGTGGCTAAAAATCACCTCTTTTTCCTTCTCTCGATCAGACACTTAGAAAAAAAAATGAAAAAAAAAAAAAAAAATTGGATTTTTTCTAAGTACAAAATCAAGAGAGGCTAAAAATCACCTCTTTTTCCTTCTCTCGATCAGACACTTAGAAAAAAAACTGAAAAAAAAAAAAAAAAATTTGGATTTTTTCTAAGTACAAAATCGAGAGTGGCTAAAAATCACCTCTTTTTCCTTCTCTCGATCAGACACTTAGAAAAAAAAATGAAAAAAAAAAAAAAAAATTGGATTTTTTCTAAGTACAAAATCAAGAGAGGCTAAAAATCACCTCTTTTTCCTTCTCTCGATCAGACACTTAGAAAAAAAACTGGAAAAAAAAAAAAAAAAATTTGGATTTTTTCTAAGTACAAAATCGAGAGAGGCTAAAAATCACCTCTTTTTCCTTCTCTCGATCAGACACTTAGAAAAAAAACGGAAAAAAAAAAAAAAAAAATTGGATTTTTTCTAAGTACAAAATCGAGAGTGGCTAAAAATCACCTCTTTTTCCTTCTCTCGATCAGACACTTAGAAAAAAAAAGGAAAAAAAAAAAAAAAAATTGGATTTTTTCTAAGTAAAAAATCGAGAGTGGCTAAAAATCACCTCTTTTTCCTTCTCTCGATCAGACACTTAGAAAAAAAAAGGAAAAAAAAAAAAAAAAAATTGGATTTTTTCTAAGTACAAAATCGAGAGTGGCTAAAAATCACCTCTTTTTCCTTCTCTCGATCAGACACTTAGAAAAAAAAAAGAAAAAAAAAAAAAAAATTGGATTTTTTCTAAGTACAAAATCAAGAGAGGCTAAAAATCACCTCTTTTTCCTTCTCTCGATCAGACACTTAGAAAAAAAACGGAAAAAAAAAAGAAAAAATTTGGATTTTTTCTAAGTACAAAATCGAGAGTGTATAAAAATCACCTCTTTTTCCTTCTCTCGATCAGACACTTAGAAAAAAAAAAGAAAAAAAAAAAAAAAAAATTTGATTTTTTCTAAGTACAAAATCAAGAGAGGCTAAAAATCACCTCTTTTTCCTTCTCTCGATCAGACACTAAAAAAAAAAAACGGAAAAAAAAAATAAAAAATTTGGATTTTTTCTAAGTACAAAATCGAGAGTGGCTAAAAATCACCTCTTTTTCCTTCTCTCGATCAGACACTTAGGAAAAAAAATGAAAAAAAAAATAAAAAAATTGGGATTTTTTCTAAGTACAAAATCGAGAGTGGCTAAAAATCACCTCTTTTTCCTTCTCTCGATCAGACACTTAGAAAAAAAACAGAAAAAAAAAAAAAAAAAATTTGATTTTTTCTAAGTAAAAAATCGAGAGAGGCTAAAAATCACCTCTTTTTCCTTCTCTCGATCAGACACTTAGAAAAAAAACGGGAAAAAAAAAAAAAAAAAATTGGATTTTTTCTAAGTACAAAATCGAGAGTGGCTAAAAATCACCTCTTTTTCCTTCTCTCGATCAGACACTTAGAAAAAAAACGGAAAAAAAAAAAAAACAAAATTGGATTTTTTCTAAGTACAAAATCGAGAGAGGCTAAAAATCACCTCTTTTTCCTTCTCTCGATCAGACACTTAGAAAAAAAACGGAAAAAAAAAAAAAAAAAAATTGGATTTTTTCTAAGTACAAAACCGAGAGTGGCTAAAAATCACCTCTTTTTCCTTCTCTCGATCAGACACTTAGAAAAAAAAAAGAAAAAAAAAAAAAAAAATTGGATTTTTTCTAAGTACAAAATCAAGAGAGGCTAAAAATCACCTCTTTTTCCTTCTCTCGATCAGACACTTAGAAAAAAAACGGAAAAAAAAAAAAAAAAAATTGGATTTTTTCTAAGTACAAAATCGAGAGTGGCTAAAAATCACCTCTTTTTCCTTCTCTCGATCAGACACTTAGAAAAAAAACGGAAAAAAAAAAAAAAAAAAATTGGATTTTTTCTAAGTACAAAATCGAGAGTGGCTAAAAATCACCTCTTTTTCCTTCTCTCGATCAGACACTTAGAAAAAAAAAGAAAAAAAAAAAAAAAATTGGATTTTTTCTAAGTACAAAATCAAGAGAGGCTAAAAATCACCTCTTTTTCCTTCTCTCGATCAGACACTTAGAAAAAAAACGGAAAAAAAAAAATATATATTTGGATTTTTTCTAAGTACAAAATCGAGAGTGGCTAAAAATCACCTCTTTTTCCTTCTCTCGATCAGACACTTAGAAAAAAAACGGAAAAAAAAAAAATAATAATTTGGATTTTTTCTAAGTACAAAATCGAGAGAGGCTAAAAATCACCTCTTTTTCCTTCTCTCGATCAGACACTTAGAAAAAAAACGGGAAAAAAAAATAAAAAAATTTGGATTTTTTCTAAGTACAAAATCGAGAGTGGCTAAAAATCACCTCTTTTTCCTTCTCTCGATCAGACACTTAGAAAAAAAACGGAAAAAAAAAAAAAAAAAAATTGGATTTTTTCTAAGTACAAAACCGAGAGTGGCTAAAAATCACCTCTTTTTCCTTCTCTCGATCAGACACTTAGAAAAAAAAAAGAAAAAAAAAAAAAAAATTGGATTTTTTCTAAGTACAAAATCAAGAGAGGCTAAAAATCACCTCTTTTTCCTTCTCTCGATCAGACACTTAGAAAAAAAACGGAAAAAAAAAAAAAAAAATTGGATTTTTTCTAAGTACAAAATCGAGAGTGGCTAAAAATCACCTCTTTTTCCTTCTCTCGATCAGACACTTAGAAAAAAAACGGAAAAAAAAAAAAAAAAAAATTGGATTTTTTCTAAGTACAAAATCGAGAGTGGCTAAAAATCACCTCTTTTTCCTTCTCTCGATCAGACACTTAGAAAAAAAAAAGAAAAAGAAAAAAAAAAATTGGATTTTTTCTAAGTACAAAATCAAGAGAGGCTAAAAATCACCTCTTTTTCCTTCTCTCGATCAGACACTTAGAAAAAAAACGGAAAAAAAATATATATATTTGGATTTTTTCTAAGTACAAAATCGAGAGTGGCTAAAAATCACCTCTTTTTCCTTCTCTCGATCAGACACTTAGAAAAAAAACGGAAAAAAAAATAATAATAATTTGGATTTTTTCTAAGTACAAAATCGAGAGAGGCTAAAAATCACCTCTTTTTCCTTCTCTCGATCAGACACTTAGAAAAAAAACGGGAAAAAAAAAAAAAAAAATTTGGATTTTTTCTAAGTACAAAATCGAGAGTGGCTAAAAATCACCTCTTTTTCCTTCTCTCGATCAGACACTTAGAAAAAAAAATGAAAAAAAAAAAATAAAAATTGGATTCTTTCTAAGTACAAAATCGAGAGTGGCTAAAAATCACCTCTTTTTCCTTCTCTCGATCAGACACTTAGAAAAAAAACGGAAAAAAAAAAAAAAAAAATTTGGATTTTTTCTAAGTACAAAATCGAGAGAGGCTAAAAATCACCTCTTTTTCCTTCTCTCGATCAGACACTTAGAAAAAAAACGGAAAAAAAAAAAAAAAAATTGGATTTTTTCTAAGTACAAAATCGAGAGTGGCTAAAAATCACCTCTTTTTCCTTCTCTCGATCAGACACTTAGAAAAAAAAAAGAAAAAAAAAAAAAAAAAATTGGATTTTTTCTAAGTACAAAATCAAGAGAGGCTAAAAATCACCTCTTTTTCCTTCTCTCGATCAGACACTTAGAAAAAAAACGGAAAAAAAAAAAAAAAAATTTGGATTTTTTCTAAGTACAAAATCGAGAGTGGCTAAAAATCACCTCTTTTTCCTTCTCTCGATCAGACACTTAGAAAAAAAAATGAAAAAAAAAAAAAATTGGATTTTTTCTAAGTACAAAATCAAGAGAGGCTAAAAATCACCTCTTTTTCCTTCTCTCGATCAGACACTTAGAAAAAAAACTGAAAAAAAAAAAAAAAAATTTGGATTTTTTCTAAGTACAAAATCGAGAGTGGCTAAAAATCACCTCTTTTTCCTTCTCTCGATCAGACACTTAGAAAAAAAAATGAAAAAAAAAAAAAAAAAATTGGATTTTTTCTAAGTACAAAATCAAGAGAGGCTAAAAATCACCTCTTTTTCCTTCTCTCGATCAGACACTTAGAAAAAAAACTGGAAAAAAAAAAAAAAAAAATTGGATTTTTTCTAAGTACAAAATCGAGAGAGGCTAAAAATCACCTCTTTTTCCTTCTCTCGATCAGACACTTAGAAAAAAAACGGAAAAAAAAAAAAAAAAAATTGGATTTTTTCTAAGTACAAAATCGAGAGTGGCTAAAAATCACCTCTTTTTCCTTCTCTCGATCAGACACTTAGAAAAAAAAAGGAAAAAAAAAAAAAAAATTGGATTTTTTCTAAGTACAAAATCAAGAGAGGCTAAAAATCACCTCTTTTTCCTTCTCTCGATCAGACACTTAGAAAAAAAACGGAAAAAAAAAAAAAAAAATTGGATTTTTTCTAAGTACAAAATCGAGAGTGGCTAAAAATCACCTCTTTTTCCTTCTCTCGATCAGACACTTAGAAAAAAAAAAGAAAAAAAAAAAAAAAAATTGGATTTTTTCTAAGTACAAAATCAAGAGAGGCTAAAAATCACCTCTTTTTCCTTCTCTCGATCAGACACTTAGAAAAAAAACGGAAAAAAAAAAGAAAAAATTTGGATTTTTTCTAAGTACAAAATCGAGAGTGTATAAAAATCACCTCTTTTTCCTTCTCTCGATCAGACACTTAGAAAAAAAAAAAAAAAAAAAAAAAAAAATTTGATTTTTTCTAAGTACAAAATCAAGAGAGGCTAAAAATCACCTCTTTTTCCTTCTCTCGATCAGACACTTAGAAAAAAAACTGAAAAAAAAAAAAAAAAATTTGGATTTTTTCTAAGTACAAAATCGAGAGTGGCTAAAAATCACCTCTTTTTCCTTCTCTCGATCAGACACTTAGAAAAAAAAAAGAAAAAAAAAAAAAAAAAATTGGATTTTTTTTAAGTACAAAATCAAGAGAGGCTAAAAATCACCTCTTTTTCCTTCTCTCGATCAGACACTTAGAAAAATAAATGAAAAAAAAAAAAAAAAAATTTGATTTTTTCTTAGTACAAAATCAAGAGAGGCTAAAAATCACCTCTTTTTCCTTCTCTCGATCAGACACTTAGAAAAAAAACTGGAAAAAAAAAAAAAAAAATTAGATTTTTTCTAAGTACAAAATCGAGAGAGGCTAAAAATCACCTCTTTTTCCTTCTCTCGATCAGACACTTAGAAAAAAAAATGAAAAAAAAAAAAAAAAATTGGATTTTTTCTAAGTACAAAATCCAGAGTGGCTAAAAATCACCTCTTTTTCCTTCTCTCGATCAGACACTTAGAAAAAAAACGGAAAAAAAAATAAAAAAATATTGGATTTTTTCTAAGTACAAAATCGAGAGTGGCTAAAAATCACCTCTTTTTCCTTCTCTCGATCAGACACTTAGAAAAAAAAAAGAAAAAAAAAAAAAAAAATTGGATTTTTTCTAAGTACAAAATCAAGAGAGGCTAAAAATCACCTCTTTTTCCTTCTCTCGATCAGACACTTAGAAAAAAAACGGAAAAAAAAAAAAAAAAATTTGGATTTTTTCTAAGTACAAAATCGAGAGTGGCTAAAAATCACCTCTTTTTCCTTCTCTCGATCAGACACTTAGAAAAAAAAATGAAAAAAAAAAAAAAAATTGGATTTTTTCTAAGTACAAAATCAAGAGAGGCTAAAAATCACCTCTTTTTCCTTCTCTCGATCAGACACTTAGAAAAAAAACTGAAAAAAAAAAAAAAAAAATTTGGATTTTTTCTAACTACAAAATCGAGAGTGGCTAAAAATCACCTCTTTTTCCTTCTCTCGATCAGACACTTAGAAAAAAAACGGAAAAAAAAAAAAAAAAAAATTGGATTTTTTCTAAGTACAAAATCGAGAGTGGCTAAAAATCACCTCTTTTTCCTTCTCTCGATCAGACACTTAGAAAAAAAAAGAAAAAAAAAAAAAAAATTGGATTTTTTCTAAGTACAAAATCAAGAGAGGCTAAAAATCACCTCTTTTTCCTTCTCTCGATCAGACACTTAGAAAAAAAACGGAAAAAAAAAAATATATATTTGGATTTTTTCTAAGTACAAAATCGAGAGTGGCTAAAAATCACCTCTTTTTCCTTCTCTCGATCAGACACTTAGAAAAAAAACGGAAAAAAAAAAAATAATAATTTGGATTTTTTCTAAGTACAAAATCGAGAGAGGCTAAAAATCACCTCTTTTTCCTTCTCTCGATCAGACACTTAGAAAAAAAACGGGAAAAAAAAATAAAAAAATTTGGATTTTTTCTAAGTACAAAATCGAGAGTGGCTAAAAATCACCTCTTTTTCCTTCTCTCGATCAGACACTTAGAAAAAAAACGGAAAAAAAAAAAAAAAAAAATTGGATTTTTTCTAAGTACAAAACCGAGAGTGGCTAAAAATCACCTCTTTTTCCTTCTCTCGATCAGACACTTAGAAAAAAAAAAGAAAAAAAAAAAAAAAATTGGATTTTTTCTAAGTACAAAATCAAGAGAGGCTAAAAATCACCTCTTTTTCCTTCTCTCGATCAGACACTTAGAAAAAAAACGGAAAAAAAAAAAAAAAAATTGGATTTTTTCTAAGTACAAAATCGAGAGTGGCTAAAAATCACCTCTTTTTCCTTCTCTCGATCAGACACTTAGAAAAAAAACGGAAAAAAAAAAAAAAAAAAATTGGATTTTTTCTAAGTACAAAATCGAGAGTGGCTAAAAATCACCTCTTTTTCCTTCTCTCGATCAGACACTTAGAAAAAAAAAAGAAAAAAAAAAAAAAAAATTGGATTTTTTCTAAGTACAAAATCAAGAGAGGCTAAAAATCACCTCTTTTTCCTTCTCTCGATCAGACACTTAGAAAAAAAACGGAAAAAAAAAATATATATTTGGATTTTTTCTAAGTACAAAATCGAGAGTGGCTAAAAATCACCTCTTTTTCCTTCTCTCGATCAGACACTTAGAAAAAAAACGGAAAAAAAAAAAATAATAATTTGGATTTTTTCTAAGTACAAAATCGAGAGAGGCTAAAAATCACCTCTTTTTCCTTCTCTCGATCAGACACTTAGAAAAAAAACGGGAAAAAAAAAAAAAAAAATTTGGATTTTTTCTAAGTACAAAATCGAGAGTGGCTAAAAATCACCTCTTTTTCCTTCTCTCGATCAGACACTTAGAAAAAAAAATGAAAAAAAAAAAATAAAAATTGGATTTTTTCTAAGTACAAAATCGAGAGTGGCTAAAAATCACCTCTTTTTCCTTCTCTCGATCAGACACTTAGAAAAAAAACGGAAAAAAAAAAAAAAAAAATTTGGATTTTTTCTAAGTACAAAATCGAGAGAGGCTAAAAATCACCTCTTTTTCCTTCTCTCGATCAGACACTTAGAAAAAAAACGGAAAAAAAAAAAAAAAAATTGGATTTTTTCTAAGTACAAAATCGAGAGTGGCTAAAAATCACCTCTTTTTCCTTCTCTCGATCAGACACTTAGAAAAAAAAAAGAAAAAAAAAAAAAAAAATTGGATTTTTTCTAAGTACAAAATCAAGAGAGGCTAAAAATCACCTCTTTTTCCTTCTCTCGATCAGACACTTAGAAAAAAAACGGAAAAAAAAAAAAAAAAATTTGGATTTTTTCTAAGTACAAAATCGAGAGTGGCTAAAAATCACCTCTTTTTCCTTCTCTCGATCAGACACTTAGAAAAAAAAATGAAAAAAAAAAAAAAAAATTGGATTTTTTCTAAGTACAAAATCAAGAGAGGCTAAAAATCACCTCTTTTTCCTTCTCTCGATCAGACACTTAGAAAAAAAACTGAAAAAAAAAAAAAAAAATTTGGATTTTTTCTAAGTACAAAATCGAGAGTGGCTAAAAATCACCTCTTTTTCCTTCTCTCGATCAGACACTTAGAAAAAAAAATGAAAAAAAAAAAAAAAAAATTGGATTTTTTCTAAGTACAAAATCAAGAGAGGCTAAAAATCACCTCTTTTTCCTTCTCTCGATCAGACACTTAGAAAAAAAACTGGAAAAAAAAAAAAAAAAATTTGGATTTTTTCTAAGTACAAAATCGAGAGAGGCTAAAAATCACCTCTTTTTCCTTCTCTCGATCAGACACTTAGAAAAAAAACGGAAAAAAAAAAAAAAAAAATTGGATTTTTTCTAAGTACAAAATCGAGAGTGGCTAAAAATCACCTCTTTTTCCTTCTCTCGATCAGACACTTAGAAAAAAAAAGGAAAAAAAAAAAAAAAATTGGATTTTTTCTAAGTACAAAATCAAGAGAGGCTAAAAATCACCTCTTTTTCCTTCTCTCGATCAGACACTTAGAAAAAAAACGGAAAAAAAAAAAAAAAAATTGGATTTTTTCTAAGTACAAAATCGAGAGTGGCTAAAAATCACCTCTTTTTCCTTCTCTCGATCAGACACTTAGAAAAAAAAAAGAAAAAAAAAAAAAAAATTGGATTTTTTCTAAGTACAAAATCAAGAGAGGCTAAAAATCACCTCTTTTTCCTTCTCTCGATCAGACACTTAGAAAAAAAACGGAAAAAAAAAAGAAAAAATTTGGATTTTTTCTAAGTACAAAATCGAGAGTGTATAAAAATCACCTCTTTTTCCTTCTCTCGATCAGACACTTAGAAAAAAAAAAAAAAAAAAAAAAAAAAAATTTGATTTTTTCTAAGTACAAAATCAAGAGAGGCTAAAAATCACCTCTTTTTCCTTCTCTCGATCAGACACTTAGAAAAAAAACTGAAAAAAAAAAAAAAAAAATTTGGATTTTTTCTAAGTACAAAATCGAGAGTGGCTAAAAATCACCTCTTTTTCCTTCTCTCGATCAGACACTTAGAAAAAAAAAAGAAAAAAAAAAAAAAAAAATTGGATTTTTTTTAAGTACAAAATCAAGAGAGGCTAAAAATCACCTCTTTTTCCTTCTCTCGATCAGACACTTAGAAAAATAAATGAAAAAAAAAAAAAAAAAATTTGATTTTTTCTTAGTACAAAATCAAGAGAGGCTAAAAATCACCTCTTTTTCCTTCTCTCGATCAGACACTTAGAAAAAAAACTGGAAAAAAAAAAAAAAAAATTAGATTTTTTCTAAGTACAAAATCGAGAGAGGCTAAAAATCACCTCTTTTTCCTTCTCTCGATCAGACACTTAGAAAAAAAAATGAAAAAAAAAAAAAAAAAATTGGATTTTTTCTAAGTACAAAATCCAGAGTGGCTAAAAATCACCTCTTTTTCCTTCTCTCGATCAGACACTTAGAAAAAAAACGGAAAAAAAAATAAAAAAATATTGGATTTTTTCTAAGTACAAAATCGAGAGTGGCTAAAAATCACCTCTTTTTCCTTCTCTCGATCAGACACTTAGAAAAAAAAAAGAAAAAAAAAAAAAAAAATTGGATTTTTTCTAAGTACAAAATCAAGAGAGGCTAAAAATCACCTCTTTTTCCTTCTCTCGATCAGACACTTAGAAAAAAAACGGAAAAAAAAAAAAAAAAATTTGGATTTTTTCTAAGTACAAAATCGAGAGTGGCTAAAAATCACCTCTTTTTCCTTCTCTCGATCAGACACTTAGAAAAAAAACTGAAAAAAAAAAAAAAAAAATTTGGATTTTTTCTAACTACAAAATCGAGAGTGGCTAAAAATCACCTCTTTTTCCTTCTCTCGATCAGACACTTAGAAAAAAAAATGAAAAAAAAAAAAAAAAAATTGGATTTTTTCTAAGTACAAAATCAAGAGAGGCTAAAAATCACCTCTTTTTCCTTCTCTTGATCAGACACTTAGAAAAAAAAATGAAAAAAAAAAAAAAAAATTGGATTTTTTCTAAGTACAAAATCGAGAGTGGCTAAAAATCACCTCTTTTTCCTTCTCTCGATCAGACACTTAGAAAAAAAACGGAAAAAAAAAAAAAAAAAAAATTGGATTTTTTCTAAGTACAAAATCGAGAGTGGCTAAAAATCACCTCTTTTTCCTTCTCTCGATCAGACACTAAAAAAAAAAAACGGAAAAAAAAAAAAAAAAATTTGGATTTTTTCTAAGTACAAAATCGAGAGTGGCTAAAAATCACCTCTTTTTCCTTCTCTCGATCAGACACTTAGAAAAAAAAATGAAAAAAAAAAAAAAAAAATTGGGATTTTTTCTAAGTACAAAATCGAGAGTGGCTAAAAATCACCTCTTTTTCCTTCTCTCGATCAGACACTTAGAAAAAAAACGGGGAAAAAAAAAAAAAAAATTTGGATTTTTTCTAAGTACAAAATCGAGAGTGGCTAAAAATCACCTCTTTTTCCTTCTCTCGATCAGACACTTAGAAAAAAAAATGAAAAAAAAAAAAAAAAATTGGATTTTTTCTAAGTACAAAATCGAGAGTGGCTAAAAATCACCTCTTTTTCCTTCTCTCGATCAGACACTTAGAAAAAAAACGGAAAAAAAAAAAAAAAAAATTTGGATTTTTTCTAAGTACAAAATCGAGAGAGGCTAAAAATCACCTCTTTTTCCTTCTCTCGATCAGACACTTAGAAAAAAAACGGAAAAAAAAAAAAAAAAAAATTGGATTTTTTCTAAGTACAAAATCGAGAGTGGCTAAAAATCACCTCTTTTTCCTTCTCTAAATCAGACACTTAGAAAAAAAAAAGAAAAAAAAAAAAAAAAATTGGATTTTTTCTAAGTACAAAATCAAGAGAGGCTAAAAATCACCTCTTTTTCCTTCTCTCGATCAGACACTTAGAAAAAAAACGGAAAAAAAAAAAAAAAATTTTGATTTTTTCTTAGTACAAAATCGAGAGTGGCTAAAAATCACCTCTTTTTCCTTCTCTCGATCAGACACTTAGAAAAAAAAAAGAAAAAAAAAAAAAAAAATTGGATTTTTTCTAAGTACAAAATCGAGAGTGGCTAAAAATCACCTCTTTTTCCTTCTCTCGATCAGACACTTAGAAAAAAAACGGAAAAAAAAAAAAAAAAAAAATTGGATTTTTTCTAAGTACAAAATCGAGAGTGGCTAAAAATCACCTCTTTTTCCTTCTCTCGATCAGACACTTAGAAAAAAAACGGAAAAAAAAAAAAAAAAAAATTGGATTTTTTCTAAGTACAAAATCGAGAGTGGCTAAAAATCACCTCTTTTTCCTTCTCTCGATCAGACACTTAGAAAAAAAAAAGAAAAAAAAAAAAAAAAAATTGGATTTTTTCTAAGTACAAAATCAAGAGAGGCTAAAAATCACCTCTTTTTCCTTCTCTCGATCAGACACTTAGAAAAAAAACGGAAAAAAAAAAAAAAAAAATTGGATTTTTTCTAAGTACAAAATCGAGAGTGGCTAAAAATCACCTCTTTTTCCTTCTCTCGATCAGACACTTAGAAAAAAAAAAGAAAAAAAAAAAAAAAATTGGATTTTTTCTAAGTACAAAATCAAGAGAGGCTAAAAATCACCTCTTTTTCCTTCTTTCGATCAGACACTTAGAAAAAAAACGGAAAAAAAAAAGAAAAAATTTGGATTTTTTCTAAGTACAAAATCGAGAGTGGATAAAAATCACCTCTTTTTCCTTCTCTCGATCAGACACTTAGAAAAAAAAAAGAAAAAAAAAAAAAATTTTGATTTTTTCTAAGTACAAAATCAAGAGAGGCTAAAAATCACCTCTTTTTCCTTCTCTCGATCAGACACTACGAAAAAAAACTGAAAAAAAAAAAAAAAAAAATTGGATTTTTTCTAAGTACAAAATCGAGAGTGGCTAAAAATCACCTCTTTTTCCTTCTCTCGATCAGACACTTAGAAAAAAAAAAGAAAAAAAAAAAAAAAAAATTGGATTTTTTTTAAGTACAAAATCAAGAGAGGCTAAAAATCACCTCTTTTTCCTTCTCTCGATCAGACACTTAGAAAAAAAACTGAAAAAAAAAAAAAAAAAATTTGGATTTTTTCTAAGTACAAAATCGAGAGTGGCTAAAAATCACCTCTTTTTCCTTCTCTCGATCAGACACTTAGAAAAAAAAAAGAAAAAAAAAAAAAAAAATTGGATTTTTTTTAAGTACAAAATCAAGAGAGGCTAAAAATCACCTCTTTTTCCTTCTCTCGATCAGACACTTAGAAAAAAAACTGAAAAAAAAAAAAAAAAAATTTGGATTTTTTCTAAGTACAAAATCGAGAGTGGCTAAAAATCACCTCTTTTTCCTTCTCTCGATCAGACACTTAGAAAAATAAATGAAAAAAAAAAAAAAAAAATTTGATTTTTTCTAAGTACAAAATCAAGAGAGGCTAAAAATCACCTCTTTTTCCTTCTCTCGATCAGACACTTAGAAAAAAAACTGGAAAAAAAAAAAAAAAAATTAGATTTTTTCTAAGTACAAAATCGAGAGAGGCTAAAAATCACCTCTTTTTCCTTCTCTCGATCAGACACTTAGAAAAAAAAAAGAAAAAAAAAAATAATAATTGGATTTTTTCTAAGTACAAAATCGAGAGTGGCTAAAAATCACCTCTTTTTCCTTCTCTCGATCAGACACTTAGAAAAAAAACGGAAAAAAAAAAAAAAAAAAATTGGATTTTTTCTAAGTACAAAATCGAGAGTGGCTAAAAATCACCTCTTTTTCCTTCTCTCGATCAGACACTTAGAAAAAAAACGGAAAAAAAAAAAAAAAAATATTGGATTTTTTCTAAGTACAAAATCGAGAGTGGCTAAAAATCACCTCTTTTTCCTTCTCTCGATCAGACACTTAGAAAAAAAAAATAAATAAAAAAATAAAAAATTGGATTTTTTCTAAGTACAAAATCAAGAGAGGCTAAAAATCACCTCTTTTTCCTTCTCTCGATCAGACACTTAGAAAAAAAACGGAAAAAAAAAAAAAAAAATTTGGATTTTTTCTAAGTACAAAATCGAGAGTGGCTAAAAATCACCTCTTTTTCCTTCTCTCGATCAGACACTTAGAAAAAAAAATGAAAAAAAAAAAAAAAAATTGGATTTTTTCTAAGTACAAAATCAAGAGAGGCTAAAAATCACCTCTTTTTCCTTCTCTCGATCAGACACTTAGAAAAAAAACTGAAAAAAAAAAAAAAAAAATTTGGATTTTTTCTAACTACAAAATCGAGAGTGGCTAAAAATCACCTCTTTTTCCTTCTCTCGATCAGACACTTAGAAAAAAAAAAGAAAAAAAAAAAAAAAAATTGGATTTTTTCTAAGTACAAAATCCAGAGTGGCTAAAAATCACCTCTTTTTCCTTCTCTCGATCAGACACTTAGAAAAAAAAACGGAAAAAAAAAAAAAAAAAATTGGATTTTTTCTAAGTACAAAATCGAGAGTGGCTAAAAATCACCTCTTTTTCCTTCTCTCGATCAGACACTAAAAAAAAAAAACGGAAAAAAAAAAAAAAAATTTGGATTTTTTCTAAGTACAAAATCGAGAGTGGCTAAAAATCACCTCTTTTTCCTTCTCTCGATCAGACACTTAGGAAAAAAAATGAAAAAAAAAAAAAAAAAATTGGGATTTTTTCTAAGTACAAAATCGAGAGTGGCTAAAAATCACCTCTTTTTCCTTCTCTCGATCAGACACTTAGAAAAAAAACAGAAAAAAAAAAAAAAAAAATTTGATTTTTTCTAAGTAAAAAATCGAGAGAGGCTAAAAATCACCTCTTTTTCCTTCTCTCGATCAGACACTTAGAAAAAAAACGGGAAAAAAAAAAAAAAAATTGGATTTTTTCTAAGTACAAAATCGAGAGTGGCTAAAAATCACCTCTTTTTCCTTCTCTCGATCAGACACTTAGAAAAAAAACGGAAAAAAAAAAAAAAAAAAATTGGATTTTTTCTAAGTACAAAATCGAGAGAGGCTAAAAATCACCTCTTTTTCCTTCTCTCGATCAGACACTTAGAAAAAAAACGGAAAAAAAAAAAAAAAAAAATTGGATTTTTTCTAAGTACAAAACCGAGAGTGGCTAAAAATCACCTCTTTTTCCTTCTCTCGATCAGACACTTAGAAAAAAAAAAGAAAAAAAAAAAAAAAAATGGATTTTTTCTAAGTACAAAATCAAGAGAGGCTAAAAATCACCTCTTTTTCCTTCTCTCGATCAGACACTAAGAAAAAAAACGGAAAAAAAAAAAAAAAAAATTGGATTTTTTCTAAGTACAAAATCGAGAGTGGCTAAAAATCACCTCTTTTTCCTTCTCTCGATCAGACACTTAGAAAAAAAACGGAAAAAAAAAAAAAAAAATTGGATTTTTTCTAAGTACAAAATCGAGAGTGGCTAAAAATCACCTCTTTTTCCTTCTCTCGATCAGACACTTAGAAAAAAAAAAGAAAAAAAAAAAAAAAATTGGATTTTTTCTAAGTACAAAATCAAGAGAGGCTAAAAATCACCTCTTTTTCCTTCTCTCGATCAGACACTTAGAAAAAAAACGGAAAAAAAAATATATATATTTGGATTTTTTCTAAGTACAAAATCGAGAGTGGCTAAAAATCACCTCTTTTTCCTTCTCTCGATCAGACACTTAGAAAAAAAACGGAAAAAAAAAAAATAATAATTTGGATTTTTTCTAAGTACAAAATCGAGAGAGGCTAAAAATCACCTCTTTTTCCTTCTCTCGATCAGACACTTAGAAAAAAAACGGGAAAAAAAAAAAAAAAATTTGGATTTTTTCTAAGTACAAAATCGAGAGTGGCTAAAAATCACCTCTTTTTCCTTCTCTCGATCAGACACTTAGAAAAAAAACGGAAAAAAAAAAAAAAAAAAATTGGATTTTTTCTAAGTACAAAACCGAGAGTGGCTAAAAATCACCTCTTTTTCCTTCTCTCGATCAGACACTTAGAAAAAAAAAAGAAAAAAAAAAAAAAAAATTGGATTTTTTCTAAGTACAAAATCAAGAGAGGCTAAAAATCACCTCTTTTTCCTTCTCTCGATCAGACACTTAGAAAAAAAAATGAAAAAAAAAAAAAAAAATTGGATTTTTTCTAAGTACAAAATCAAGAGAGGCTAAAAATCACCTCTTTTTCCTTCTCTCGATCAGACACTTAGAAAAAAAACTGAAAAAAAAAAAAAAAAATTTGGATTTTTTCTAACTACAAAATCGAGAGTGGCTAAAAATCACCTCTTTTTCCTTCTCTCGATCAGACACTTAGAAAAAAAAAAGAAAAAAAAAAAAAAAATTGGATTTTTTCTAAGTACAAAATCCAGAGTGGCTAAAAATCACCTCTTTTTCCTTCTCTCGATCAGACACTTAGAAAAAAAAACGGAAAAAAAAAAAAAAAAAATTGGATTTTTTCTAAGTACAAAATCGAGAGTGGCTAAAAATCACCTCTTTTTCCTTCTCTCGATCAGACACTAAAAAAAAAAAACGGAAAAAAAAAAAAAAAATTTGGATTTTTTCTAAGTACAAAATCGAGAGTGGCTAAAAATCACCTCTTTTTCCTTCTCTCGATCAGACACTTAGGAAAAAAAATGAAAAAAAAAAAAAAAAAATTGGGATTTTTTCTAAGTACAAAATCGAGAGTGGCTAAAAATCACCTCTTTTTCCTTCTCTCGATCAGACACTTAGAAAAAAAACAGAAAAAAAAAAAAAAAAAATTTGATTTTTTCTAAGTAAAAAATCGAGAGAGGCTAAAAATCACCTCTTTTTCCTTCTCTCGATCAGACACTTAGAAAAAAAACGGGAAAAAAAAAAAAAAAATTGGATTTTTTCTAAGTACAAAATCGAGAGTGGCTAAAAATCACCTCTTTTTCCTTCTCTCGATCAGACACTTAGAAAAAAAACGGAAAAAAAAAAAAAAAAAAATTGGATTTTTTCTAAGTACAAAATCGAGAGAGGCTAAAAATCACCTCTTTTTCCTTCTCTCGATCAGACACTTAGAAAAAAAACGGAAAAAAAAAAAAAAAAAATTGGATTTTTTCTAAGTACAAAACCGAGAGTGGCTAAAAATCACCTCTTTTTCCTTCTCTCGATCAGACACTTAGAAAAAAAAAAGAAAAAAAAAAAAAAAAATGGATTTTTTCTAAGTACAAAATCAAGAGAGGCTAAAAATCACCTCTTTTTCCTTCTCTCGATCAGACACTAAGAAAAAAAACGGAAAAAAAAAAAAAAAAAATTGGATTTTTTCTAAGTACAAAATCGAGAGTGGCTAAAAATCACCTCTTTTTCCTTCTCTCGATCAGACACTTAGAAAAAAAACGGAAAAAAAAAAAAAAAAATTGGATTTTTTCTAAGTACAAAATCGAGAGTGGCTAAAAATCACCTCTTTTTCCTTCTCTCGATCAGACACTTAGAAAAAAAAAAGAAAAAAAAAAAAAAAATTGGATTTTTTCTAAGTACAAAATCAAGAGAGGCTAAAAATCACCTCTTTTTCCTTCTCTCGATCAGACACTTAGAAAAAAAACGGAAAAAAAAATATATATATTTGGATTTTTTCTAAGTACAAAATCGAGAGTGGCTAAAAATCACCTCTTTTTCCTTCTCTCGATCAGACACTTAGAAAAAAAACGGAAAAAAAAAAAATAATAATTTGGATTTTTTCTAAGTACAAAATCGAGAGAGGCTAAAAATCACCTCTTTTTCCTTCTCTCGATCAGACACTTAGAAAAAAAACGGGAAAAAAAAAAAAAAAATTTGGATTTTTTCTAAGTACAAAATCGAGAGTGGCTAAAAATCACCTCTTTTTCCTTCTCTCGATCAGACACTTAGAAAAAAAACGGAAAAAAAAAAAAAAAAAATTGGATTTTTTCTAAGTACAAAACCGAGAGTGGCTAAAAATCACCTCTTTTTCCTTCTCTCGATCAGACACTTAGAAAAAAAAAAGAAAAAAAAAAAAAAAAATTGGATTTTTTCTAAGTACAAAATCAAGAGAGGCTAAAAATCACCTCTTTTTCCTTCTCTCGATCAGACACTTAGAAAAAAAAATGAAAAAAAAAAAAAAAAATTGGATTTTTTCTAAGTACAAAATCAAGAGAGGCTAAAAATCACCTCTTTTTCCTTCTCTCGATCAGACACTTAGAAAAAAAAATGAAAAAAAAAAAAAAAAATTGGATTTTTTCTAAGTACAAAATCCAGAGTGGCTAAAAATCACCTCTTTTTCCTTCTCTCGATCAGACACTTAGAAAAAAAACGGAAAAAAAAAAAAAAAAAAATTGGATTTTTTCTAAGTACAAAATCGAGAGTGGCTAAAAATCACCTCTTTTTCCTTCTCTCGATCAGACACTAAAAAAAAAAAACGGAAAAAAAAAAAAAAAAATTTGGATTTTTTCTAAGTACAAAATCGAGAGTGGCTAAAAATCACCTCTTTTTCCTTCTCTCGATCAGACACTTAGGAAAAAAAATGAAAAAAAAAAAAAAAAATTGGGATTTTTTCTAAGTACAAAATCGAGAGTGGCTAAAAATCACCTCTTTTTCCTTCTCTCGATCAGACACTTAGAAAAAAAACAGAAAAAAAAAAAAAAAAAATTTGATTTTTTCTAAGTAAAAAATCGAGAGAGGCTAAAAATCACCTCTTTTTCCTTCTCTCGATCAGACACTTAGAAAAAAAACGGGAAAAAAAAAAAAAAATTGGATTTTTTCTAAGTACAAAATCGAGAGTGGCTAAAAATCACCTCTTTTTCCTTCTCTCGATCAGACACTTAGAAAAAAAACGGAAAAAAAAAAAAAAAAAAATTGGATTTTTTCTAAGTACAAAATCGAGAGAGGCTAAAAATCACCTCTTTTTCCTTCTCTCGATCAGACACTTAGAAAAAAAACGGAAAAAAAAAAAAAAAAAAATTGGATTTTTTCTAAGTACAAAACCGAGAGTGGCTAAAAATCACCTCTTTTTCCTTCTCTCGATCAGACACTTAGAAAAAAAAAAGAAAAAAAAAAAAAAAATGGATTTTTTCTAAGTACAAAATCAAGAGAGGCTAAAAATCACCTCTTTTTCCTTCTCTCGATCAGACACTAAGAAAAAAAACGGAAAAAAAAAAAAAAAAAATTGGATTTTTTCTAAGTACAAAATCGAGAGTGGCTAAAAATCACCTCTTTTTCCTTCTCTCGATCAGACACTTAGAAAAAAAACGGAAAAAAAAAAAAAAAAATTGGATTTTTTCTAAGTACAAAATCGAGAGTGGCTAAAAATCACCTCTTTTTCCTTCTCTCGATCAGACACTTAGAAAAAAAACGGAAAAAAAAAAAAAAAAAAATTGGATTTTTTCTAAGTACAAAACCGAGAGTGGCTAAAAATCACCTCTTTTTCCTTCTCTCGATCAGACACTTAGAAAAAAAAAAAAAAAAAAAAAAAAAATTGGATTTTTTCTAAGTACAAAATCGAGAGTGGCTAAAAATCACCTCTTTTTCCTTCTCTCGATCAGACACTTAGAAAAAAAACGGAAAAAAAAAAAAAAAAATTGGATTTTTTCTAAGTACAAAATCGAGAGTGGCTAAAAATCACCTCTTTTTCCTTCTCTCGATCAGACACTTAGAAAAAAAACGGAAAAAAAAAAAAAAAAAATTGGATTTTTTCTAAGTACAAAACCGAGAGTGGCTAAAAATCACCTCTTTTTCCTTCTCTCGATCAGACACTTAGAAAAAAAAAAGAAAAAAAAAAAAAAAAATTGGATTTTTTCTAAGTACAAAATCAAGAGAGGCTAAAAATCACCTCTTTTTCCTTCTCTCGATCAGACACTTAGAAAAAAAAATGAAAAAAAAAAAAAAAAATTGGATTTTTTCTAAGTACAAAATCAAGAGAGGCTAAAAATCACCTCTTTTTCCTTCTCTCGATCAGACACTTAGAAAAAAAAATGAAAAAAAAAAAAAAAAATTGGATTTTTTCTAAGTACAAAATCCAGAGTGGCTAAAAATCACCTCTTTTTCCTTCTCTCGATCAGACACTTAGAAAAAAAACGGAAAAAAAAAAAAAAAAAAAATTGGATTTTTTCTAAGTACAAAATCGAGAGTGGCTAAAAATCACCTCTTTTTCCTTCTCTCGATCAGACACTAAAAAAAAAAAACGGAAAAAAAAAAAAAAAAATTTGGATTTTTTCTAAGTACAAAATCGAGAGTGGCTAAAAATCACCTCTTTTTCCTTCTCTCGATCAGACACTTAGGAAAAAAAATGAAAAAAAAAAAAAAAAAATTGGGATTTTTTCTAAGTACAAAATCGAGAGTGGCTAAAAATCACCTCTTTTTCCTTCTCTCGATCAGACACTTAGAAAAAAAACAGAAAAAAAAAAAAAAAAAATTTGATTTTTTCTAAGTAAAAAATCGAGAGAGGCTAAAAATCACCTCTTTTTCCTTCTCTCGATCAGACACTTAGAAAAAAAACGGGAAAAAAAAAAAAAAAAATTGGATTTTTTCTAAGTACAAAATCGAGAGTGGCTAAAAATCACCTCTTTTTCCTTCTCTCGATCAGACACTTAGAAAAAAAACGGAAAAAAAAAAAAAAAAAAATTGGATTTTTTCTAAGTACAAAATCGAGAGAGGCTAAAAATCACCTCTTTTTCCTTCTCTCGATCAGACACTTAGAAAAAAAACGGAAAAAAAAAAAAAAAAAAATTGGATTTTTTCTAAGTACAAAACCGAGAGTGGCTAAAAATCACCTCTTTTTCCTTCTCTCGATCAGACACTTAGAAAAAAAAAAGAAAAAAAAAAAAAAAAATTGGATTTTTTCTAAGTACAAAATCAAGAGAGGCTAAAAATCACCTCTTTTTCCTTCTCTCGATCAGACACTAAGAAAAAAAACGGAAAAAAAAAAAAAAAAAATTGGATTTTTTCTAAGTACAAAATCGAGAGTGGCTAAAAATCACCTCTTTTTCCTTCTCTCGATCAGACACTTAGAAAAAAAACGGAAAAAAAAAAAAAAAAAAATTGGATTTTTTCTAAGTACAAAATCGAGAGTGGCTAAAAATCACCTCTTTTTCCTTCTCTCGATCAGACACTTAGAAAAAAAAAAGAAAAAAAAAAAAAAAAATTGGATTTTTTCTAAGTACAAAATCAAGAGAGGCTAAAAATCACCTCTTTTTCCTTCTCTCGATCAGACACTTAGAAAAAAAACGGAAAAAAAAAAATATATATTTGGATTTTTTCTAAGTACAAAATCGAGAGTGGCTAAAAATCACCTCTTTTTCCTTCTCTCGATCAGACACTTAGAAAAAAAACGGAAAAAAAAAAATAATGATTTGGATTTTTTCTAAGTACAAAATCGAGAGAGGCTAAAAATCACCTCTTTTTCCTTCTCTCGATCAGACACTTAGAAAAAAAACGGGAAAAAAAAAAAAAAAAATTTGGATTTTTTCTAAGTACAAAATCGAGAGTGGCTAAAAATCACCTCTTTTTCCTTCTCTCGATCAGACACTTAGAAAAAAAACGGAAAAAAAAAAAAAAAAAAATTGGATTTTTTCTAAGTACAAAACCGAGAGTGGCTAAAAATCACCTCTTTTTCTTTCTCTCGATCAGACACTTAGAAAAAAAAAAGAAAAAAAAAAAAAAAATTGGATTTTTTCTAAGTACAAAATCAAGAGAGGCTAAAAATCACCTCTTTTTCCTTCTCTCGATCAGACACTTAGAAAAAAAACGGAAAAAAAAAAAAAAAAAATTGGATTTTTTCTAAGTACAAAATCGAGAGTGGCTAAAAATCACCTCTTTTTCCTTCTCTCGATCAGACACTTAGAAAAAAAACGGAAAAAAAAAAAAAAAAAAATTGGATTTTTTCTAAGTACAAAATCGAGAGTGGCTAAAAATCACCTCTTTTTCCTTCTCTCGATCAGACACTTAGAAAAAAAAAAGAAAAAAAAAAAAAAAAATTGGATTTTTTCTAAGTACAAAATCAAGAGAGGCTAAAAATCACCTCTTTTTCCTTCTCTCGATCAGACACTTAGAAAAAAAACGGAAAAAAAAAAAAATATATTTGGATTTTTTCTAAGTACAAAATCGAGAGTGGCTAAAAATCACCTCTTTTTCCTTCTCTCGATCAGACACTTAGAAAAAAAACGGAAAAAAAAAAAATTATAATTTGGATTTTTTCTAAGTACAAAATCGAGAGAGGCTAAAAATCACCTCTTTTTCCTTCTCTCGATCAGACACTTAGAAAAAAAACGGGAAAAAAAAAAAAAAAAAATTGGATTTTTTCTAAGTACAAAATCGAGAGTGGCTAAAAATCACCTCTTTTTCCTTCTCTCGATCAGACACTTAGAAAAAAAAAATAAAAAAAAAAATAAAAAATTGGATTTTTTCTAAGTACAAAATCAAGAGAGGCTAAAAATCACCTCTTTTTCCTTCTCTCGATCAGACACTTAGAAAAAAAACGGAAAAAAAAAAAAAAAAATTTGGATTTTTTCTAAGTACAAAATCGAGAGTGGCTAAAAATCACCTCTTTTTCCTTCTCTCGATCAGACACTTAGAAAAAAAAATGAAAAAAAAAAAAAAAAATTGGATTTTTTCTAAGTACAAAATCAAGAGAGGCTAAAAATCACCTCTTTTTCCTTCTTTCGATCAGACACTTAGAAAAAAAACTGAAAAAAAAAAAAAAAAAATTTGGATTTTTTCTAAGTACAAAATCGAGAGTGGCTAAAAATCACCTCTTTTTCCTTCTCTCGATCAGACACTTAGAAAAAAAAATGAAAAAAAAAAAAAAAAAATTGGATTTTTTCTAAGTACAAAATCAAGAGAGGCTAAAAATCACCTCTTTTTCCTTCTCTCGATCAGACACTTAGAAAAAAAACTGGAAAAAAAAAAAAAAAAATTTGGATTTTTTCTAAGTACAAAATCGAGAGAGGCTAAAAATCACCTCTTTTTCCTTCTCTCGATCAGACACTTAGAAAAAAAACGGAAAAAAAAAAAAAAAAAAAATTGGATTTTTTCTAAGTACAAAATCGAGAGTGGCTAAAAATCACCTCTTTTTCCTTCTCTCGATCAGACACTTAGAAAAAAAAAAGAAAAAAAAAAAAAAAAATTGGATTTTTTCTAAGTACAAAATCAAGAGAGGCTAAAAATCACCTCTTTTTCCTTCTCTCGATCAGACACTTAGAAAAAAAACGGAAAAAAAAAAAAAAAAAATTGGATTTTTTCTAAGTACAAAATCGAGAGTGGCTAAAAATCACCTCTTTTTCCTTCTCTCGATCAGACACTTAGAAAAAAAAAAGAAAAAGAAAAAAAAAAATTGGATTTTTTCTAAGTACAAAATCAAGAGAGGCTAAAAATCACCTCTTTTTCCTTCTCTCGATCAGACACTTAGAAAAAAAACGGAAAAAAAAAAGAAAAAATTTGGATTTTTTCTAAGTACAAAATCGAGAGTGGATAAAAATCACCTCTTTTTCCTTCTCTCGATCAGACACTTAGAAAAAAAAAAGAAAAAAAAAAAAAAAAATTTGATTTTTTCTAAGTACAAAATCAAGAGAGGCTAAAAATCACCTCTTTTTCCTTCTCTCGATCAGACACTTAGAAAAAAAACTGAAAAAAAAAAAAAAAAAATTTGGATTTTTTCTAAGTACAAAATCGAGAGTGGCTAAAAATCACCTCTTTTTCCTTCTCTCGATCAGACACTTAGAAAAAAAAATGAAAAAAAAAAAAAAAAATTGGATTTTTTCTAAGTACAAAATCAAGAGAGGCTAAAAATCACCTCTTTTTCCTTCTTTCGATCAGACACTTAGAAAAAAAACTGAAAAAAAAAAAAAAAAAATTTGGATTTTTTCTAAGTACAAAATCGAGAGTGGCTAAAAATCACCTCTTTTTCCTTCTCTCGATCAGACACTTAGAAAAAAAAATGAAAAAAAAAAAAAAAAAATTGGATTTTTTCTAAGTACAAAATCAAGAGAGGCTAAAAATCACCTCTTTTTCCTTCTCTCGATCAGACACTTAGAAAAAAAACTGGAAAAAAAAAAAAAAAAATTTGGATTTTTTCTAAGTACAAAATCGAGAGAGGCTAAAAATCACCTCTTTTTCCTTCTCTCGATCAGACACTTAGAAAAAAAACGGAAAAAAAAAAAAAAAAAAAATTGGATTTTTTCTAAGTACAAAATCGAGAGTGGCTAAAAATCACCTCTTTTTCCTTCTCTCGATCAGACACTTAGAAAAAAAAAAGAAAAAAAAAAAAAAAAATTGGATTTTTTCTAAGTACAAAATCAAGAGAGGCTAAAAATCACCTCTTTTTCCTTCTCTCGATCAGACACTTAGAAAAAAAACGGAAAAAAAAAAAAAAAAAATTGGATTTTTTCTAAGTACAAAATCGAGAGTGGCTAAAAATCACCTCTTTTTCCTTCTCTCGATCAGACACTTAGAAAAAAAAAAGAAAAAGAAAAAAAAAAATTGGATTTTTTCTAAGTACAAAATCAAGAGAGGCTAAAAATCACCTCTTTTTCCTTCTCTCGATCAGACACTTAGAAAAAAAACGGAAAAAAAAAAGAAAAAATTTGGATTTTTTCTAAGTACAAAATCGAGAGTGGATAAAAATCACCTCTTTTTCCTTCTCTCGATCAGACACTTAGAAAAAAAAAAGAAAAAAAAAAAAAAAAAATTTGATTTTTTCTAAGTACAAAATCAAGAGAGGCTAAAAATCACCTCTTTTTCCTTCTCTCGATCAGACACTTAGAAAAAAAACTGAAAAAAAAAAAAAAAAAATTTGGATTTTTTCTAAGTACAAAATCGAGAGTGGCTAAAAATCACCTCTTTTTCCTTCTCTCGATCAGACACTTAGAAAAAAAAAAGAAAAAAAAAAAAAATAATTGGATTTTTTTTAAGTACAAAATCAAGAGAGGCTAAAAATCACCTCTTTTTCCTTCTCTCGATCAGACACTTAGAAAAATTAATGAAAAAAAAAAAAAAAAAATTTGATTTTTTCTAAGTACAAAATCAAGAGAGGCTAAAAATCACCTCTTTTTCCTTCTCTCGATCAGACACTTAGAAAAAAAACTGGAAAAAAAAAAAAAAAAATTAGATTTTTTCTAAGTACAAAATCGAGAGAGGCTAAAAATCACCTCTTTTTCCTTCTCTCGATCAGACACTTAGAAAAAAAAAAGAAAAAAAAAAAAAAAAAATTGGATTTTTTCTAAATACAAAATCGAGAGTGGCTAAAAATCACCTCTTTTTCCTTCTCTCGATCAGACACTTAGAAAAAAAACGGAAAAAAAAAAAAAAAATATTGGATTTTTTCTAAGTACAAAATCGAGAGTGGCTAAAAATCACCTCTTTTTCCTTCTCTCGATCAGACACTTAGAAAAAAAAAAGAAAAAAAAAAAAAAAAATTGGATTTTTTCTAAGTACAAAATCAAGAGAGGCTAAAAATCACCTCTTTTTCCTTCTCTCGATCAGACACTTAGAAAAAAAACGGAAAAAAAAAAAAAAAAATTTGGATTTTTTCTAAGTACAAAATCGAGAGTGGCTAAAAATCACCTCTTTTTCCTTCTCTCGATCAGACACTTAGAAAAAAAAATGAAAAAAAAAAAAAAAAATTGGATTTTTTCTAAGTACAAAATCAAGAGAGGCTAAAAATCACCTCTTTTTCCTTCTCTCGATCAGACACTTAGAAAAAAAACTGAAAAAAAAAAAAAAAAAATTTGGATTTTTTCTAACTACAAAATCGAGAGTGGCTAAAAATCACCTCTTTTTCCTTCTCTCGATCAGACACTTAGAAAAAAAAATGAAAAAAAAAAAAAAAAAATTGGATTTTTTCTAAGTACAAAATCAAGAGAGGCTAAAAATCACCTCTTTTTCCTTCTCTCGATCAGACACTTAGAAAAAAAAATGAAAAAAAAAAAAAAAAAATTGGATTTTTTCTAAGTACAAAATCGAGAGTGGCTAAAAATCACCTCTTTTTCCTTCTCTCGATCAGACACTTAGAAAAAAAACGGAAAAAAAAAAAAAAAAAAAATTGGATTTTTTCTAAGTACAAAATCGAGAGTGGCTAAAAATCACCTCTTTTTCCTTCTCTCGATCAGACACTTAGAAAAAAAAATGAAAAAAAAAAAAAAAAAATTGGGATTTTTTCTAAGTACAAAATCGAGAGTGGCTAAAAATCACCTCTTTTTCCTTCTCTCGATCAGACACTTAGAAAAAAAACAGAAAAAAAAAAAAAAAAAATTGGATTTTTTCTAAGTAAAAAATCGAGAGAGGCTAAAAATCACCTCTTTTTCCTTCTCTCGATCAGACACTTAGAAAAAAAACGGGAAAAAAAAAAAAAAAAAATTGGATTTTTTCTAAGTACAAAATCGAGAGTGGCTAAAAATCACCTCTTTTTCCTTCTCTCGATCAGACACTTAGAAAAAAAACGGGGAAAAAAAAAAAAAAAAATTGGATTTTTTCTAAGTACAAAATCGAGAGAGGCTAAAAATCACCTCTTTTTCCTTCTCTCGATCAGACACTTAGAAAAAAAACGGAAAAAAAAAAAAAAAAAAATTGGATTTTTTCTAAGTACAAAACCGAGAGTGGCTAAAAATCACCTCTTTTTCCTTCTCTCGATCAGACACTTAGAAAAAAAAAAGAAAAAAAAAAAAAATTGGATTTTTTCTAAGTACAAAATCAAGAGAGGCTAAAAATCACCTCTTTTTCCTTCTCTCGATCAGACACTTAGAAAAAAAACGGAAAAAAAAAAAAAAAAAATTGGATTTTTTCTAAGTACAAAATCGAGAGTGGCTAAAAATCACCTCTTTTTCCTTCTCTCGATCAGACACTTAGAAAAAAAACGGAAAAAAAAAAAAAAAAAATTGGATTTTTTCTAAGTACAAAATCGAGAGTGGCTAAAAATCACCTCTTTTTCCTTCTCTCGATCAGACACTTAGAAAAAAAAAAGAAAAAAAAAAAAAAAAATTGGATTTTTTCTAAGTACAAAATCAAGAGAGGCTAAAAATCACCTCTTTTTCCTTCTCTCGATCAGACACTTAGAAAAAAAACGGAAAAAAAAATATATATATTTGGATTTTTTCTAAGTACAAAATCGAGAGTGGCTAAAAATCACCTCTTTTTCCTTCTCTCGATCAGACACTTAGAAAAAAAACGGAAAAAAAAAAAATAATAATTTGGATTTTTTCTAAGTACAAAATCGAGAGAGGCTAAAAATCACCTCTTTTTCCTTCTCTCGATCAGACACTTAGAAAAAAAACGGGAAAAAAAAAAAAAAAAATTTGGATTTTTTCTAAGTACAAAATCGAGAGTGGCTAAAAATCACCTATTTTTCCTTCTCTCGATCAGACACTTAGAAAAAAAAAAGAAAAAAAAAAAAAAAATTGGATTTTTTCTAAGTACAAAATCGAGAGTGGCTAAAAATCACCTCTTTTTCCTTCTCTCGATCAGACACTTAGAAAAAAAACGGAAAAAAAAAAAAAAAAAAATTGGATTTTTTCTAAGTACAAAATCGAGAGTGGCTAAAAATCACCTCTTTTTCCTTCTCTCGATCAGACACTTAGAAAAAAAAAAGAAAAAAAAAAAAAAAAAATTGGATTTTTTCTAAGTACAAAATCAAGAGAGGCTAAAAATCACCTCTTTTTCCTTCTCTCGATCAGACACTTAGAAAAAAAACGGAAAAAAAAAAAAAAAAATTTGGATTTTTTCTAAGTACAAAATCGAGAGTGGCTAAAAATCACCTCTTTTTCCTTCTCTCGATCAGACACTTAGAAAAAAAAATGAAAAAAAAAAAAAAAAATTGGATTTTTTCTAAGTACAAAATCAAGAGAGGCTAAAAATCACCTCTTTTTCCTTCTCTCGATCAGACACTTAGAAAAAAAACGGGAAAAAAAAAAAAAAAAATTGGATTTTTTCTAAGTACAAAATCGAGAGTGGCTAAAAATCACCTCTTTTTCCTTCTCTCGATCAGACACTTAGAAAAAAAACGGAAAAAAAAAAAAAAAAAAATTGGATTTTTTCTAAGTACAAAATCGAGAGAGGCTAAAAATCACCTCTTTTTCCTTCTCTCGATCAGACACTTAGAAAAAAAACGGAAAAAAAAAAAAAAAAAAATTGGATTTTTTCTAAGTACAAAACCGAGAGTGGCTAAAAATCACCTCTTTTTCCTTCTCTCGATCAGACACTTAGAAAAAAAAAAGAAAAAAAAAAAAAATTGGATTTTTTCTAAGTACAAAATCAAGAGAGGCTAAAAATCACCTCTTTTTCCTTCTCTCGATCAGACACTTAGAAAAAAAACGGAAAAAAAAAAAAAAAAAATTGGATTTTTTCTAAGTACAAAATCGAGAGTGGCTAAAAATCACCTCTTTTTCCTTCTCTCGATCAGACACTTAGAAAAAAAACGGAAAAAAAAAAAAAAAAATTGGATTTTTTCTAAGTACAAAATCGAGAGTGGCTAAAAATCACCTCTTTTTCCTTCTCTCGATCAGACACTTAGAAAAAAAAAAGAAAAAAAAAAGAAAAAATTGGATTTTTTCTAAGTACAAAATCAAGAGAGGCTAAAAATCACCTCTTTTTCCTTCTCTCGATCAGACACTTAGAAAAAAAACGGAAAAAAAAAATATATATTTGGATTTTTTCTAAGTACAAAATCGAGAGTGGCTAAAAATCACCTCTTTTTCCTTCTCTCGATCAGACACTTAGAAAAAAAACGGAAAAAAAAAAAATAATAATTTGGATTTTTTCTAAGTACAAAATCGAGAGAGGCTAAAAATCACCTCTTTTTCCTTCTCTCGATCAGACACTTAGAAAAAAAACGGGAAAAAAAAAAAAAAAAATTTGGATTTTTTCTAAGTACAAAATCGAGAGTGGCTAAAAATCACCTCTTTTTCCTTCTCTCGATCAGACACTTAGAAAAAAAAAAGAAAAAAAAAAAAAAAAATTGGATTTTTTCTAAGTACAAAATCGAGAGTGGCTAAAAATCACCTCTTTTTCCTTCTCTCGATCAGACACTTAGAAAAAAAACGGAAAAAAAAAAAAAAAAAATTTGGATTTTTTCTAAGTACAAAATCGAGAGAGGCTAAAAATCACCTCTTTTTCCTTCTCTCGATCAGACACTTAGAAAAAAAACGGAAAAAAAAAAAAAAAAAAATTGGATTTTTTCTAAGTACAAAATCGAGAGTGGCTAAAAATCACCTCTTTTTCCTTCTCTCGATCAGACACTTAGAAAAAAAAAGAAAAAAAAAAAAAAAAAATTGGATTTTTTCTAAGTACAAAATCAAGAGAGGCTAAAAATCACCTCTTTTTCCTTCTCTCGATCAGACACTTAGAAAAAAAACGGAAAAAAAAAAAAATAAATTTGGATTTTTTCTAAGTACAAAATCGAGAGTGGCTAAAAATCACCTCTTTTTCCTTCTCTCGATCAGACACTTAGAAAAAAAAAATGAAAAAAAAAAAAAAAAATTGGATTTTTTCTAAGTACAAAATCAAGAGAGGCTAAAAATCACCTCTTTTTCCTTCTCTCGATCAGACACTTAGAAAAAAAACTGAAAAAAAAAAAAAAAAAATTTGGATTTTTTCTAAGTACAAAATCGAGAGTGGCTAAAAATCACCTCTTTTTCCTTCTCTCGATCAGACACTTAGAAAAAAAAATGAAAAAAAAAAAAAAAAAATTGGATTTTTTCTAAGTACAAAATCAAGAGAGGCTAAAAATCACCTCTTTTTCCTTCTCTCGATCAGACACTTAGAAAAAAAACTGGAAAAAAAAAAAAAAAATTTGGATTTTTTTAAGTACAAAATCGAGAGAGGCTAAAAATCACCTCTTTTTCCTTCTCTCGATTAGACACTTAGAAAAAAAAATGAAAAAAAAAAAAAAAAAATTGGATTTTTTCTAAGTACAAAATCGAGAGTGGCTAAAAATCACCTCTTTTTCCTTCTCTCGATCAGACACTTAGAAAAAAAACGGAAAAAAAAAAAAAAAAAAAATTGGATTTTTTCTAAGTACAAAATCGAGAGTGGCTAAAAATCACCTCTTTTTCCTTCTCTCGATCAGACACTTAGAAAAAAAACGGAAAAAAAAAAAAAAAAAAATTGGATTTTTTCTAAGTACAAAATCGAGAGTGGCTAAAAATCACCTCTTTTTCCTTCTCTCGATCAGACACTTAGAAAAAAAAAAGAAAAAAAAAAAAAAAAATTGGATTTTTTCTAAGTACAAAATCAAGAGAGGCTAAAAATCACCTCTTTTTCCTTCTCTCGATCAGACACTTAGAAAAAAAACGGAAAAAAAAAAAAAAAAATTGGATTTTTTCTAAGTACAAAATCGAGAGTGGCTAAAAATCACCTCTTTTTCCTTCTCTCGATCAGACACTTAGAAAAAAAAATGAAAAAAAAAAAAAAAAAATTGGATTTTTTCTAAGTACAAAATCGAGAGTGGCTAAAAATCACCTCTTTTTCCTTCTCTCGATCAGACACTTAGAAAAAAAAATGAAAAAAAAAAAAAAAAAATTGGATTTTTTCTAAGTACAAAATCAAGAGAGGCTAAAAATCACCTCTTTTTCCTTCTCTCGATCAGACACTTAGAAAAAAAACTGAAAAAAAAAAAAAAAAAAATTGGATTTTTTCTAACTACAAAATCGAGAGTGGCTAAAAATCACCTCTTTTTCCTTCTCTCGATCAGACACTTAGAAAAAAAAATGAAAAAAAAAAAAAAAAAATTGGATTTTTTCTAAGTACAAAATCAAGAGAGGCTAAAAATCACCTCTTTTTCCTTCTCTCGATCAGACACTTAGAAAAAAAAATGAAAAAAAAAAAAAAAAATTTGGATTTTTTCTAAGTACAAAATCGAGAGTGGCTAAAAATCACCTCTTTTTCCTTCTCTCGATCAGACACTTAGAAAAAAAACGGAAAAAAAAAAAAAAAAAATTTGGATTTTTTCTAAGTACAAAATCGAGAGTGGCTAAAAATCACCTCTTTTTCCTTCTCTCGATCAGACACTTAGAAAAAAAAAAGAAAAAAAAAAAAAAAAATTTGGATTTTTTTCTAAGTACAAAATCGAGAGTGGCTAAAAATCACCTCTTTTTCCTTCTCTCGATCAGACACTTAGAAAGAAAACGGAAAAAAAAAAAAAAAAAAATTGGATTTTTTCTAAGTACAAAATCGAGAGAGGCTAAAAATCACCTCTTTTTCCTTCTCTCGATCAGACACTAAAAAAAAAACGGAAAAAAAAAAAAAAAAAATTTGGATTTTTTCTAAGTACAAAATCGAGAGTGGCTAAAAATCACCTCTTTTTCCTTCTCTCGATCAGACACTTAGAAAAAAAAATGAAAGAAAAAAAAATTGGATTTTTTCTAAGTACAAAATCGAGAGAGGCTAAAAATCACCTCTTTTTCCTTCTCTCGATCAGACACTTAGAAAAAAAACGGAAAAAAAAAAAAAATAATTTTGATTTTTTCTAAGTACAAAATCGAGAGAGGCTAAAAATCACCTCTTTTTCCTTCTCTCGATCAGACACTTAGTAGAAAAACGGAAAAAAAAAAAAAAAAAATTGGATTTTTTCTAAGTACAAAATCGAGAGAGGCTAAAAATCACCTCTTTTTCCTTCTCTCGATCAGACACTTAGAAAAAAAAATGAAAAAAAAAAAAAAAAAAATTGGATTTTTTCTAAGTACAAAATCGAGAGTGGCTAAAAATCACCTCTTTTTCCTTCTCTCGATCAGACACTTAGAAAAAAAACGGAAAAAAAAAAAAAAAAAAATTGGATTTTTTCTAAGTACAAAATCGAGAGTGGCTAAAAATCACCTCTTTTTCCTTCTCTCGATCAGACACTTAGAAAAAAAACGGAAAAAAAAAAAAAAAAAAATTGGATTTTTTCTAAGTACAAAATCGAGAGTGGCTAAAAATCACCTCTTTTTCCTTCTCTCGATCAGACACTTAGAAAAAAAAAAGAAAAAAAAAAAAAAAAAATTGGATTTTTTCTAAGTACAAAATCAAGAGAGGCTAAAAATCACCTCTTTTTCCTTCTCTCGATCAGACACTTAGAAAAAAAAATGAAAAAAAAAAAAAAAAAATTGGATTTTTTCTAAGTACAAAATCAAGAGAGGCTAAAAATCACCTCTTTTTCCTTCTCTCGATCAGACACTTAGAAAAAAAACTGAAAAAAAAAAAAAAAAAATTTGGATTTTTTCTAACTACAAAATCGAGAGTGGCTAAAAATCACCTCTTTTTCCTTCTCTCGATCAGACACTTAGAAAAAAAAATGAAAAAAAAAAAAAAAAAATTGGATTTTTTCTAAGTACAAAATCAAGAGAGGCTAAAAATCACCTCTTTTTCCTTCTCTCGATCAGACACTTAGAAAAAAAAATGAAAAAAAAAAAAAAAAAAATTGGATTTTTTCTAAGTACAAAATCGAGAGTGGCTAAAAATCACCTCTTTTTCCTTCTCTCGATCAGACACTTAGAAAAAAAAATGAAAAAAAAAAAATAAAAATTGGATTTTTTCTAAGTACAAAATCAAGAGAGGCTAAAAATCACCTCTTTTTCCTTCTCTCGATCAGACACTTAGAAAAAAAACTGAAAAAAAAAAAAAAAAATTTGGATTTTTTCTAACTACAAAATCGAGAGTGGCTAAAAATCACCTCTTTTTACTTCTCTCGATCAGACACTTAGAAAAAAAATGAAAAAAAAAAAAAAAAATTGGATTTTTTGTAAGTACAAAATCAAGAGAGGCTAAAAATCACCTCTTTTTCCTTCTCTCGATCAGACACTTAGAAAAAAAAATGAAAAAAAAAAAAAAAAATTTGGATTTTTTCTAAGTACAAAATCGAGAGTGGCTAAAAATCACCTCTTTTTCCTTCTCTCGATCAGACACTTAGAAAAAAAACGGAAAAAAAAAAAAAAAAAAATTGGATTTTTTCTAAGTACAAAATCAAGAGAGGCTAAAAATCACCTCTTTTTCCTTCTCTCGATCAGACACTTAGAAAAAAAACGGAAAAAAAAAAAAAAAAATTTGGATTTTTTCTAAGTACAAAATCGAGAGTGGCTAAAAATCACCTCTTTTTCCTTCTCTCGATCAGACACTTAGAAAAAAAAATGAAAAAAAAAATAAAAAATTGGATTTTTTCTAAGTACAAAATCAAGAGAGGCTAAAAATCACCTCTTTTTCCTTCTCTCGATCAGACACTTAGAAAAAAAACTGAAAAAAAAAAAAAAAAATTTGGATTTTTTCTAAGTACAAAATCGAGAGTGGCTAAAAATCACCTCTTTTTCCTTCTCTCGATCAGACACTTAGAAAAAAAAATGAAAAAAAAAAAAAAAAATTGGATTTTTTCTAAGTACAAAATCAAGAGAGGCTAAAAATCACCTCTTTTTCCTTCTCTCGATCAGACACTTAGAAAAAAAACTGGAAAAAAAAAAAAAAAAATTTGGATTTTTTCTAAGTACAAAATCGAGAGAGGCTAAAAATCACCTCTTTTTCCTTCTCTCGATCAGACACTTAGAAAAAAAAATGAAAAAAAAAAAAAAAAAATTGGATTTTTTCTAAGTACAAAATCGAGAGTGGCTAAAAATCACCTCTTTTTCCTTCTCTCGATCAGACACTTAGAAAAAAAACGGAAAAAAAAAAAAAAAAAAAATTGGATTTTTTCTAAGTACAAAATCGAGAGTGGCTAAAAATCACCTCTTTTTCCTTCTCTCGATCAGACACTTAGAAAAAAAACGGAAAAAAAAAAAAAAAAAATTGGATTTTTTCTAAGTACAAAATCGAGAGTGGCTAAAAATCACCTCTTTTTCCTTCTCTCGATCAGACACTTAGAAAAAAAAAA
>NC_084757.1:6948447-6955884 GCF_033978785.1 Entelurus aequoreus | reverse complement strand
ACTTTGTAGTAGCATGAAGGTAGAAAAGTGCTATACAAGTATAACTTTATGACTTTGTAGTAACTTGAAGGTAGAAAAGTGCTATACAAGTATAACTTTATGACTTTGTAGTAGCTTGAAGGTAGAAAAGTGCTATACAAGTATAACTTTATGACTTTGTAGTAGCATGAAGGTAGAAAAGTGCTATACAAGTATAACTTTATGACTTTGTAGTAGCATGAAGGTAGAAAAGTGCTATACAAGTATAACTTTATGACTTTGTAGTAGCATGAAGGTAGAAAAGTGCTATACAAGTATAACTTTATGACTTTGTAGTAGCTTGAAGGTAGAAAAGTGCTATACAAGTATAACTTTATGACTTTGTAGTAGCATGAAGGTAGAAAAGTGCTATACAAGTATAACTTTATGACTTTGTAGTAGCATGAAGGTAGAAAAGTGCTATACAAGTATAACTTTATGACTTTGTAGTAGCATGAAGGTAGAAAAGTGCTATACAAGTATAACTTTATGACTTTGTAGTAGCATGAAGGTAGAAAAGTGCTATACAAGTATAACTTTATGCACTTTGTAGTAGCATGAAGGTAGAAAAGTGCTATACAAGTATAACTTTATGACTTTGTAGTAGCTTGAAGGTAGAAAAGTGCTATACAAGTATAACTTTATGACTTTGTAGTAGCTTGAAGGTAGAAAAGTGCTATACAAGTATAACTTTATGACTTTGTAGTAGCATGAAGGTAGAAAAGTGCTATACAAGTATAACTTTATGACTTTGTAGTAGCATGAAGGTAGAAAAGTGCTATACAAGTATAACTTTATGACTTTGTAGTAGCTTGAAGGTAGAAAAGTGCTATACAAGTATAACTTTATGACTTTGTAGTAGCTTGAAGGTAGAAAAGTGCTATACAAGTATAACTTTATGACTTTGTAGTAACTTGAAGGTAGAAAAGTGCTATACAAGTATAACTTTATGACTTTGTAGTAGCTTGAAGGTAGCAAAAGTGCTATACAAGTATAACTTTATGACTTTGTAGTAGCTTGAAGGTAGAAAAGTGCTATACAAGTATAACTTTATGACTTTGTAATAGCTTGAAGGTAGAAAAGTGCTATACAAGTATAACTTTATGACTTTGTAGTAGCTTGAAGGTAGAAAAGTGCTATACAAGTATAACTTTATGACTTTGTAGTAGCTTGAAGGTAGAAAAGTGCTATACAAGTATAACTTTATGACTTTGTAGTAGCTTGAAGGTAGAAAAGTGCTATACAAGTATAACTTTATGACTTTGTAGTAGCTTAAAGGTAGAAAAGTGCTATACAAGTATAACTTTATGACTTTGTAGTAGCTTGAAGGTAGAAAAGTGCTATACAAGTATAACTTTATGACTTTGTAGTAGCTTGAACGGTAGAAAAGTGCTATACAAGTATAACTTTATGACTTTGTAGTAACTTGAAGGTAGAAAAGTGCTATACAAGTATAACTTTATGACTTTGTAGTAGCTTGAAGGTAGAAAAGTGCTATACAAGTATAACTTTATGACTTTGTAGTAGCTTGAAGGTAGAAAAGTGCTATACAAGTATAACTTTATGACTTTGTAGTAGCTTGAAGGTAGAAAAGTGCTATACAAGTATAACTTTATGACTTTGTAGTAGTCTTGAAGGTAGAAAAGTGCTATACAAGTATAACTTTATGACTTTGTAGTAGTTGATTTATTGTCACTGTAGTGATTGTGTCGCTGGCAGAATGAGAAGAGGATAAATATTTTGCTATTCAGTCTCGTATAAATGACATGATTCTCTTGGACTGTTCACACTTCCAGAAGGAACTGTAAAGAACCGTGTGTGTGTGTGTGTGTGTGTGTGTGTGTGTGTGTGTGTGTGTGTGTGTGTGTGTGTGTGTGTGTGTGTGTGTGTGTGTGTGTGTGTGTGTGTGTGTGTGTGTGTGTGTGTGTGTGTGTGTGTGTATGTGGGTGAGTGTGTGTGTGTGTGTGTGTGTGTGTGAGTGTGAGTGTGTGTGTGTGTGTGTGTGTGTGTGTGTGTGTGTGTGTGTGTGTGTGTGTGTGTGTGTGTGTGTGTGTGTGTGTGTGTGTGTGTGTGTGTGTGTGTGTGTGTGTGTGTGTGTGTGTGTGATAGATGGAGAGCGCTGAGCTCAGCACAAAAGTCCGACTAGCCAGCAGGTCTTGTCAGGACTCCTCCTCCTTTCATCCCGCCATCTTGCTCTCTGTCAATAAAGAGATGGTGGAGGATTAGATGGATGTGGAGCTTTAATGCTGATTGTTGTCTTTGTTCAGCAGCTTTAAGATGAAGTCAAACACAAAAAGAGCAGACCTGATGTGACATTCATCTCCCTATGAATAAACATCATGTTTTACCAGGCGTGGCCCCCAGGTGGCAGTGATGACTGTGACACGTGTGCATACTACATGACCACAAGATGACTGTGACACGTGTGCATACTACATGACCACAAGATGACTGTGACATGTGTGCATACTACATGACCACAAGATGACTGTGACATGTGTGCATACTACATGACCACAAGATGACTGTGACACGTGTGCATACTACATGACCACAAGATGACTGTGACATGTGTGCATACTACATGACCACAAGATGACTGTGACACGTGTGCATACTACATGACCACAGATGACTGTGACATGTGTGCATACTACATGACCACAAGATGACTGTGACATGTGTGCATACTACATGACCACAAGATGACTGTGACACGTGTGCATACTACATGACCACAAGATGACTGTGACATGTGTGCATACTACATGACCACAAGATGACTGTGACATGTGTGCATACTACATGACCACAAGATGACTGTGACATGTGTGCATACTACATGACCACAAGATGACTGTGACACGTGTGCATACTACATGACCACAAGATGACTGTGACATGTGTGCATACTACATGACCACAAGATGACTGTGACATGTGTGCATACTACATGACCACAAGATGACTGTGACACGTGTGCATACTACATGACCACAAGATGACTGTGACATGTGTGCATACTACATGACCACAAGATGACTGTGACATGTGTGCATACTACATGACCACAAGATGACTGTGACATGTGTGCATACTACATGACCACAAGATGACTGTGACATGTGTGCATACTACATGACCACAAGATGACTGTGACATGTGTGCATACTACATGACCACAAGATGACTGTGACACGTGTGCATACTACATGACCACAAGATGACTGTGACACGTGTGCATACTACATGACCACAAGATGACTGTGACATGTGTGCATACTACATGACCACAAGATGACTGTGACATGTGTGCATACTACATGACCACAAGATGACTGTGACATGTGTGCATACTACATGACCACAAGATGACTGTGACATGTGTGCATACTACATGACCACAAGATGACTGTGACATGTGTGCATACTACATGACCACAAGATGACTGTGACATGTGTGCATACTACATGACCACAAGATGACTGTGACATGTGTGCATACTACATGACCACAAGATGACAGTGACATGTGTGCATACTACATGACCACAAGATGACTGTGACATGTGTGCATACTACATGACCACAAGATGACTGTGACATGTGTGCATACTACATGACCACAAGATGACTGTGACATGTGTGCATACTACATGACCACAAGATGACTGTGACATGTGTGCATACTACATGACCACAAGATGACTGTGACATGTGTGCATACTACATGACCACAAGATGACTGTGACATGTGTGCATACTACATGACCACAAGATGACTGTGACACGTGTGCATACTACATGACTACAAGATGACTGTGACATGTGTGCATACTACATGACCACAAGATGACTGTGACATGTGTGCATACTACATGACCACAAGATGACAGTGACATGTGTGCATACTACATGACCACAAGATGACTGTGACATGTGTGCATACTACATGACCACAAGATGACTGTGACATGTGTGCATACTACATGACCACAAGATGACTGTGACATGTGTGCATACTACATGACCACAAGATGACTGTGACATGTGTGCATACTACATGACCACAAGATGACTGTGACATGTGTGCATACTACATGACCACAAGATGACTGTGACATGTGTGCATACTACATGACCACAAGATGACTGTGACATGTGTGCATACTACATGACCACAAGATGACTGTGACATGTGTGCATACTACATGACCACAAGATGACTGTGACATGTGTGCATACTACATGACCACAAGATGACTGTGACATGTGTGCATACTACATGACCACAAGATGACTGTGACACGTGTGCATACTACATGACCACAAGATGACTGTGACATGTGTGCATACTACATGACCACAGATGACTGTGACATGTGTGCATACTACATGACCACAAGATGACTGTGACATGTGTGCATACTACATGACCACAAGATGACTGTGACATGTGTGCATACTACATGACCACAAGATGACTGTGACATGTGTGCATACTACATGACCACAAGATGACTGTGACATGTGTGCATACTACATGACCACAAGATGACTGTGACATGTGTGCATACTACATGACCACAAGATGACTGTGACATGTGTGCATACTACATGACCACAAGATGACTGTGACATGTGTGCATACTACATGACCACAAGATGACTGTGACACGTGTGCATACTACATGACCACAAGATGACTGTGACACGTGTGCATACTACATGACCACAAGATGACTGTGACACGTGTGCATACTACATGACCACAAGATGACTGTGACACGTGTGCATACTACATGACCACAAGATGACTGTGACACGTGTGCATACTACATGACCACAAGATGACTGTGACACGTGTGCATACTACATGACCACAAGATGACTGTGACATGTGTGCATACTACATGACCACAAGATGACTGTGACATGTGTGCATACTACATGACCACAAGATGACTGTGACATGTGTGCATACTACATGACCACAAGATGACTGTGACATGTGTGCATACTACATGACCACAAGATGACTGTGACATGTGTGCATACTACATGACCACAAGATGACTGTGACATGTGTGCATACTACATGACCACAAGATGACTGTGACATGTGTGCATACTACATGACCACAAGATGACTGTGACATGTGTGCATACTACATGACCACAAGATGACTGTGACATGTGTGCATACTACATGACCACAAGATGACTGTGACATGTGTGCATACTACATGACCACAAGATGACTGTGACATGTGTGCATACTACATGACCACAAGATGACTGTGACATGTGTGCATACTACATGACCACAAGATGACTGTGACATGTGTGCATACTACATGACCACAAGATGACTGTGACACGTGTGCATACTACATGACCACAAGATGACTGTGACATGTGTGCATACTACATGACCACAAGATGACTGTGACATGTGTGCATACTACATGACCACAAGATGACAGTGACATGTGTGCATACTACATGACCACAAGATGACTGTGACATGTGTGCATACTACATGACCACAAGATGACTGTGACATGTGTGCATACTACATGACCACAAGATGACAGTGACATGTGTGCATACTACATGACCACAAGATGACTGTGACATGTGTGCATACTACATGACCACAAGATGACTGTGACATGTGTGCATACTACATGACCACAAGATGACTGTGACATGTGTGCATACTACATGACCACAAGATGACTGTGACATGTGTGCATACTACATGACCACAAGATGACTGTGACATGTGTGCATACTACATGACCACAAGATGACTGTGACACGTGTGCATACTACATGACCACAAGATGACTGTGACACGTGTGCATACTACATGACCACAAGATGACTGTGACACGTGTGCATACTACATGACCACAAGATGACTGTGACACGTGTGCATACTACATGACCACAAGATGACTGTGACACGTGTGCATACTACATGACCACAAGATGACTGTGACATGTGTGCATACTACATGACCACAAGATGACTGTGACATGTGTGCATACTACATGACCACAAGATGACAGTGACATGTGTGCATACTACATGACCACAAGATGACTGTGACATGTGTGCATACTACATGACCACAAGATGACTGTGACATGTGTGCATACTACATGACCACAAGATGACTGTGACATGTGTGCATACTACATGACCACAAGATGACTGTGACACGTGTGCATACTACATGACCACAAGATGACTGTGACACGTGTGCATACTACATGACCACAAGATGACTGTGACACGTGTGCATACTACATGACCACAAGATGACTGTGACACGTGTGCATACTACATGACCACAAGATGACTGTGACACGTGTGCATACTACATGACCACAAGATGACTGTGACACGTGTGCATACTACATGACCACAAGATGACTGTGACATGTGTGCATACTACATGACCACAAGATGACTGTGACATGTGTGCATACTACATGACCACAAGATGACTGTGACATGTGTGCATACTACATGACCACAAGATGACTGTGACATGTGTGCATACTACATGACCACAAGATGACTGTGACATGTGTGCATACTACATGACCACAAGATGACTGTGACATGTGTGCATACTACATGACCACAAGATGACTGTGACATGTGTGCATACTACATGACCACAAGATGACTGTGACATGTGTGCATACTACATGACCACAAGATGACTGTGACATGTGTGCATACTACATGACCACAAGATGACTGTGACATGTGTGCATACTACATGACCACAAGATGACTGTGACATGTGTGCATACTACATGACTACAAGATGACTGTGACATGTGTGCATACTACATGACCACAAGATGACTGTGACATGTGTGCATACTACATGACCACAAGATGACTGTGACATGTGTGCATACTACATGACCACAAGATGACTGTGACACGTGTGCATACTACATGACCACAAGATGACTGTGACACGTGTGCATACTACATGACCACAAGATGACTGTGACATGTGTGCATACTACATGACCACAAGATGACTGTGACACGTGTGCATACTACATGACCACAAGATGACTGTGACACGTGTGCATACTACATGACCACAAGATGACTGTGACACGTGTGCATACTACATGACCACAAGATGACTGTGACACGTGTGCATACTACATGACCACAAGATGACTGTGACATGTGTGCATACTACATGACCACAAGATGACTGTGACATGTGTGCATACTACATGACCACAAGATGACTGTGACATGTGTGCATACTACATGACCACAAGATGACTGTGACATGTGTGCATACTACATGACCACAAGATGACTGTGACATGTGTGCATACTACATGACTACAAGATGACTGTGACATGTG